>NW_006921641.1:8624310-8643511 GCF_000298275.1 Orycteropus afer afer
ATTATCTTCTGTGTCTGTGTTAATTGGTTTCCCTTTTCTTTGTTGAAGAGGGTCTGTGCAATCCTTCTGCCTAGTCCGCCATCTTGCCGGAACCCAAGCTAGATCATCTTTTTTTTGACATGTGAAGTTTGCAACATCTAAACATAAAGTGGCAACCTTAAATAGGCTAATGAATAAATGTGCTGGGAGCTCAGGAAAGTGGTCTGGGCTGGAGATACAGTCTTGGAGACTTCATTAAACCAAACCAAACCAGTTGTTATCAAGTCAACTCTGATTCCTGGCAACCCCATGTGTTTTGAGTAGAACTGTTCCACATAGGGTTTCCAGTGGCTGACTTTTTGGAAGTAGATTGCCTGATAGTTCTTCCAAGGTGCCTCTGGGTGGGATTGAACCACCAACTTTAGAGTTAACAGCAGAGCATATTAACCATTTGTAGCACACAGGGACTCTTCTCAAACTTGGTTGCTTTCTGTAGTTGTGTGCTGCCGAGTAGATTATGACTCATAACTGCCCTATAGGAATGAGTAGAACTGCCCCATAGAGCTTCTTAGGCTGTAGTCTTTATGGCAGCAGGTAGCCAAGTCTTTTTTTCTCATGGAGTAGCTTGTGGATTAGAACCACCAACCTTTCGATTAGTAGCTGAGAGCTTAATCAAGGCTCTCTTCTCAAATTTTAGTGCTCTCAAAATCATCTGAAAAAAATCTTTTAAAAAATCCATGGGCCATCCCCTAGAGGTTCTGATTTGGTTGGTTAGTAGTTGAGGGCTTAACTAGGCCACCAGGGATTCCAGGAGACTTCATTAGGGAGATGTTATTTAAATCCATGGAACTAGATGTAATTCCCCAAGGGAATGACTGTAGCTAGTGAAAAGAAGTCCAAAAGCCAAGTTGGTTTGTGATTTTGTTTTCAGATAATACATAAAAAGAAAAAATATATATGTGTGTGTGTGTGTGTGTGTGTAGATATATGTATGTATAATTTTCTGACTTTTCCCAAAAGGAAAAACCTCATTTATATTTGTACTTGTTCTCTGCATAATATTGATCCTACTTAATTAAGATTTCTAGACTGTCATTAAACAGAATTTGTTTTGGTAATTTCTTGAAAGTAAGCCTTTACACTTTGATAAATCCACTGTTCCATGGATGCACTTTCCTACTACCACCTTGTGGTAATAAAAATATTTAAAAATACAGCAAAAGAGGAAAAGAAAAGAAAGGAATGTTTCTTAGGTCACTGCTTCCAGGGATTAAAACTTGTTCTTCCCAGGCAATATTAGCTTTGTGAAGACTCCAAGGCCTTAGGGGCTTTGGGGCATGTAGGACCCCATAGAGAACTGATAACTGGGGGCATGGCTTGGAACTTTTACACCCAAAGCCAATGAAATCCATACACACAAAATATTCTTGGGGAGCATGAACCAAGTAAGTCAGGATGACTAACATTAATCTTGATTTTGAAAAGAACACTTTAACTTTCTGTGTAAGAGATCAGTTTTTAAAATTACCATTTGGAATAAGCACCTTTAGAAAACTCTTTCAGTAGATCTTGAGTTTTTGTTCTTTTTTTTAAGGTCTTCCATCTGTGTCAAATTCCTTTAGAGACAAATTGTGAACATATCTGGTTGCTAAGATTGTCAACTTCCATAAATTTCCTGCAAACATAATAGTTAACAATTGGCTTCCTACATGAATGCAAAAGGTTCTGTTTTCCCTGTAGAGGTTTTATTTTTAAAAATCCTGTTTTATTAAAAAAAATAGTTATGGATTTATGCTTCTGATGCAAAGACACCCTGACATGACTGTAATCTCTCTGTTTCTGAAACTATAGGGAAAGCTGGAAGCAGCTTCTGAGAGAGAAATAATAAAGAATAAAGGGGACCTGTGCTAGATTCCCAGAACCCCTGTTTTCTCCCCTCCCTGATACTCCAGAGCCAGCTGACAGATGAAGGTCAGAATTTTAATACAGAACCAGAAGTATGAATAGCAATGAAAAGAAAGGGGATTTCCCCTCAATGAGATCTCTATTGTTGAGTTCTGGACAATCCTTAGACTTTACACCAAATCAAATGAGTGAGCTAAATGTATTGAAATTCCTTTCAATAAAGGAAGGGATTAAACACAGTGTAAACTTAAGATCACTAAAAAATATAACTTTTACCTGAATGTTTATTTCTTGAAATAGTTCTATATAAATATATGAAATTTAAAAATTATACTCCTTAATGTCAGGATGACAGTTTTGCTGATCATGGCAGACAATGAGAGAAAATGTGCAGGGCCCAACTGAAGATGGAGACCTACACATACTATAGCACAATTTTATAATTTGATATGGAAAGAAATAAGAAGCCATTGGAAGCCTGAAAGTCCTTAGTTCAAGCAGCAGGCAGAATAAGTGAATTTAGTAGCAGAGATATGAAATGATTAGATAGTAGGCATTGAAAGGGAGAAAAGTAGCATAATTAACTAATATCCCAGAGAAATAACTGGTCGTTATAGTTCCTTTCGTGTGATAATGGAAAAGCCATGACATTAGAGTTAGATTCTGGATCTTCTGGTCTACTCCTCTCTATTTTTCTTTCTTTTCTTTCAAAATTTAAAAATGTTTCAAATTTTTTTCGTTCTTTTTTAAGTACAAGTTACACTACATTTGCCAATTCAACATTCTTGACATGTACAATTCAATAAAATCAGTTACCTCAATCATGTTATGCAGCCTTGCAAACTCATGGCCAGATAAATAAAATTGTCTACCCAAGTCAAGGGAGTTAGTGCAGAAACAAGACTAGAATTTGACTCTCCCAGTTATCACGCAAATGTTCTTTCCAATGTTTCAGCGGTATGCTTTAAGCCTTTTCTCAAGTGTAAGACTTGAGGGTAGTTCTGAACGAGGAGATTTCCTAGCAACAGGCAGAAAAGACTGTGTAGGATGGATAGGTGGGGAGGTAGATAAGGAAGTGCAGGTCTACCATATTGATTTTAGAAAATCCAATTAAATACCTTTGACGCCTCCCTATTTTTCTCTCTTTTCTCGTTCAATCTCATGACCTCAACTCGCACCTCCAAATAGATGATTCCAACTCACTGCCTTCAATCTCTTCCTGTCTCCAATTATATATTTCCAATTGCCTGGTAGACATTTTCTTTTGGGTTCCCACTGGCACCTCAGATGCCCAAACTGAACTTACTGTCTTTACTTCAAAATGATGTTCTTGGTTCCCTAATTTGCACTATTGTCCTCCCAGACATTCAGATTCAAACTTTTAGGATTATTTTTACTTCTTTCTCTTTCTTTCAAATCCCTGATGAACTGCAATCTAGTTAGATGGCAATTGCAACTCCTTTAATCCCCCTTGCATCTTTTACATCTGCCCCTTCTCCTGTTCCCACTGTCTTAGCTCAGGCCATCAGTGCTTTGTACCAAATCTTTCATGATGCCCTTCCACTGGACTTTCCATGTCCAATGCTCTCTAACCAGTTTTTTCTTCCAAAAGCTCAGGCTTGGCTAAGTCATTCCTTTGTTGAGAAAGCCTCAGTGGCTCCCATTGCTTATAAAGTCCAAATTTCTTAGCCTAAAATTTAAAATTGAACTTTACTAACACATTTTTTCCATTACTTATCTTCATGCAGGAGCTCTGGTGATGCAGTGGTTAAAGCATTTGGCTGCTATCCAAGAGGTCAGCATTTCAAAACCACCAACTGCTCTGCAGGAGAAAGATGAATGTTTTGGTTACCTAGTATTGCTGTAATAGACATACCACAAATGTATGGCTTGAATAAACAGTAGTTTATTCTTTTACACTTTTGGAGGCTAGAAGTCTGAGTTCAAAATGTCAGCTCTAGGGACTGGATGGAAGCCCCTTTACCTTGGGCTTCAGCTCTGCCTCTTAGTCCCAGCCCACTGAAGCTAGAGGCTTCTCTTAAGTCAGGTATCTGCTGGCTGCTGAGGCTGACAAACCCAAGGTTGACAAATAAAATGGCACTGTCCCAAGATTACCAAAGTACATGGAAGGCCATTAGTTCAAGTCCAGAGGCAGTCCCAAGATCAGCAGGAAACATGGTAGGCTGCTAAATGAAGACTCAGCTACATGCAGGGTCCAAGCATGCAAACAAGATCCAAAGACCTTTCTCAAAGCTGCTTCTAATATACTGGAAGTGGACCATATCCCTAAAGCAGCTACTCAGCTGCTCTAGTAGATTCCACCATGGATTTGAGTACCAGTTTCATCATGGGGAATAACTACATGCAGCTGCCCAGCCACTGAAAACCAGGCCCAGCCAAGCTGACACACAGCTTAACTACCACAGTGAAGCAGTCTGCTTCTGTACAGATTTACAAGCTTGGAAACTCTATGGACAGTTCTACTCTGCCCTCTGAGTCAGAATCGACTCAATGGCAGTGGGTCTGGGTTTTTTTGGTTTATCTTCATGCAGGGGCTTCTCAAAGCAACTTTGTTATATCCAATTGTCCACACACATACACTGTACATGCTACCCACCTTGCTTTGGCAAATGTTATTTGCTCTGCTGGTGATGTGTCTTTCTTTCCAGTGACCAAACCAAACCAAACCCACTGCCGCCAAGTCGGATCCAACTCATAGTGACCCCTCCTTGGGTTTCCCAGGTGGTATCATTATGCAAGTAGATTACCCAACCTTCCTTCCGAGGAGTGGCTGGTAGGTTTGAATCACCAGGCTTCTGGTTAGCAGTCAAATGCCTTAGGTACTACACCACCAGAGCCCCCTTCCAGTGATAGCCCCAGAAAATTTAACAGCTACTCATATCATTTCAATTTTCAGTGCATTTTTCAAACCCACTGTGACTCTCATGAAACTTTTATTAGTTTTCTCCAATCAGAAGGATTTTCTCCTCTGTCTTTCTCCCACACCATTTCTCTCTTTCTGTTTAAAACTTCACTTTTCACTTTCTGTTGGGGATTATTATGCCTGAAGTTTAAATGCCTACTTAACTCTGAGCCCCTAGAGGGTAGAAACAGGTTTAATTTATCATAGTATGGTACTTGGGTAGGTGCTTGGTAAGTATTAGTAGAATGAATGACTGAATTAATTGTAATGAATAAATAGATAGTAGAGAATCTGGTTTTGAATGCAAGTGGAGAGGTAATGATGAAGAGAGATTTGGAATCTACCTGTATATTACTTGAAGAAGAATTTACAACAGCTTTTTTGAGGTTGTTTGTTTTGCCTTTTTTTTTAAGTAGCTGAAGTGACAAGATCCAGGTCAGAGACTGGAGAGAAACTTCAGGATGCAGCCCAGGCTGAGAAGCACCCAGTGAAAATGAGAGTTGAAAGGGAGAATATATAGTACACCGAGGAGGAATTTATGCAGACCCAGATTTGAAGTCAACCTCTGATTATCTACTATTTATATATTTTTTAAGAAATATGTTCAAGATTTTAGTGCTTCCTTTTTAGTTTGTCTCAGAATATATGCATGAACCAGCACAATTCAGGACTTGATTTACCTTTGCTGATTCGGCTTCTTTTCTCTGAGTTTATTTATGGCTGTGAAAGAGGCATTGTGTCCTTGCTGATAAAGGACAAACGATTGTATTCTAGGCTATTCTAGGCTCAGCACTGCGATGCTGTGTGACTCCTAGAAAGTTGGTTTCTTCCCAGCTGCCAAGTGTTCCCAGACTATAGGAAATGAGGACCAGGAGTGTAGGGAGCATCCTCAACTAGAGCTTCTCCATTTCTAATGTGCATCAGAATCTCCTGAAACTTGTGTTAACAAAGTGGATTCTATTTCAGTGGGTCTTGGGTGGGGTGTGAGAGTTTGCAAGTTTAACAAGCTCCCAGGTGGACTACACTTTGAATAGCAGGGGCACAAATGATTAACTTGTTTGGCTGTTAACCGAAAGGTTAGCAGTTGGAGTCTACCCAGAGGCATCTCAAAAGAAAGGCCTGGTGATCTTCTTCCAGTGTATCAGCCACTGAAACCCCTTGGGGGTGCAGTTCTACTCTGACACACAGGAGTTTGCTGTAAGTCAGAGTCAACTCAATGGCAGGTGCTTACACTTTTGAAGATAAAAGGAACCTTAGATCTCACTTATCCAAGTCAGTGATCATTAGAATCACCCAAGAGCATCATTAAATAGAGATTCCTGGGCTCACTCTCCGATGTTTTTGGATGGGATACAGGCAAGGGAGTTTTTAATAAACTCCCTAGTTCATTCTGATGCACAACTGGTTTGCAATCACGAATATGGTCTCCTTCCTCATTAGGGATGGCAAAACTGAGGCTCAGAGATGACTTGATATGTTAATATGAAAGGTGTTTTCCTGAAAGAATAAACTCTTGCCTTTTGCTACCTTAAGCATAGGTCCCACTTTAAAACTGCACAAATAACTGGATCTTGAATATAATTTCTTTCTGAAAAAACACTAACACAAAAAACCAATTTTTTCCTGCCTCTTTTAGAATGATAAATATGCTAGATTATTTTACTTTCATCCTAATGGTAGGGGGTGTTAGTGGTGGTGGTGAGGAATGGCTATTAAGCAATTACATTATTCAAACACATTATTATTATTACCAAGATGAGTGGACTCATTATAATTGAACAATAAAAGCATGAATGACTTTGCATTGTTATTAGTGTCTGTCTCAAGGCCCCTGCCTTTCCCAGGGGCTATTGCATTTGGAGATATGATTCACAGTGTATTGTACTTGCAGT
This sequence comes from Orycteropus afer afer, assembly GCF_000298275.1. Classification (NCBI taxonomy): domain Eukaryota; kingdom Metazoa; phylum Chordata; class Mammalia; order Tubulidentata; family Orycteropodidae; genus Orycteropus; species Orycteropus afer. The sequence continues at coordinate 8,631,010 of NW_006921641.1, forward strand.
GCCAAACTTTCAGGCTATTTGATTAGTTTTCAGAATCCAATGTTGTCATCTTTTCTTTCCTGGTACTGACCTATTGTTCACTCAAAACGCCCTTCCAACCTAATCTTAGGAATACTATGGTTTCCCGCTTCCATTCTTGCTATCCTCCCATCCTTTTTTCACACAGTAGCCAGTGATGATCAGAACTGTGCACTGGCATTATATTTCCCTTGCTTAAAACCTGCCAATGGCTGCCTATTCCTTTTAGGTTAAAATCACAATCTTTAGCAAGGCTTCTAAGGCCCTTAATGAACTATACCAATCATGTTATTTCTCCACAGGTAACAAGGATGCACCAGTAATTATTTGTTCAGTTTCTTTCTTACCTCACTAATAAATACCAAAAACCACTGCCATTGAGTTGATTCTGACTCATAGCAACCATCACTGGGTTTCTGAGGCAGTAAATCTTCACAGAAGTAGATTGCCCAGTCTTGCTTCTGTGGAGTGGCTGGTGGGTTTGAACCACCAATCTTCTGGTTAGCAGTTAAATGCCTTAGGCACTGTGCTACCAGTTGTTGTTGTTGTGTTTATATGCCGTTGAGTTGGACCCAACTCATGGTGACCCCTCATTGGGTTTCCGAGGCAGTTTCACTATGGAAGTAGATTGCCCCGTCTTCCTCCCAAGGAGTGGCTGGTGGGTTTGAACTTTCAGTCTTCTGGTTAGCAGTCCAGTGCCTTAGGCACTATGCTACCAGAGCTCCCCCAAACACATAGTTTTCTTTTCAAAGCTAAGTTTTCATTGTCCAACACATAGATAGGTTCATAGGAGATACTTAATGGTGATATGTTGAGGGAATGAGAGCCCAAGCAGGTAAGTTGGGAATCCACCAGATATCTAAACTGAAAATAAGAATCACAAAGATATGAGGAGGCACTGGTGCACTGGGCCTCCCCCTGTCTAATGCCCAGAGTTAGGTAGTGAATTTCCTCATCCAAATATCCATGATATCCCCATCCCCAAAAATATTTTAAAAATAAACTTTACCAAACCAAAAATCAAACTCACTGCCATTGAGTTGATTCTGACTCATAGTGACCCCCATTGGGTTTCTGAGGTGGTAAATCTTTATGGAATTAGATTGCCCAGCTGCCCTTCTGTGGAGCAGTTGGTGGGTTTGAACCACCATCTTCTGGTTAGCAGTCAAATGCCTTAGGCATTTCCCTAAATCAATGGAATCCTTGTGTGGTGCAAATAGTTAAGGCAGTCAGCAGCTAACAGAAAGGTTAGAGTTCTGAGTCTGCCTTGGAAGGAAAGCCAGGCAATCTACTTCCAAAAAGCCAGCCATTTAAATCCTTTGGAGCACAGTTTCACTCTGACACCCACAGAGTCTCTATGAGTTGGATTCAAGGACAACTGTTTATCCCAAATCAAACATCAGAAACATCTGACCTCCATTTCCTGGAACTGCTGTGGCAGTGTGACCCTGGAAGGACATATGAGTGACAATGTACAGAGCTTGGGCCTGGACTTTTGTGGAGATGTTGAGGCTGCTATTTCCTGCAGCACTTCATGTTCCCTTTGTAAACACCCACCCAAGAAATGTCTTTTAGTTTAAATGCTAGGAAGAGTTTTGATTCCTTGAGAAACTGGTGACTATTTTCCTTACGTCTGCTGAATTTATGTATCCAATTCTTCTCTTAACTTTTGCTGCCAAGAAGCTCAGTCACATTTTCAACTCAACTCTGATACTTACAGAAACCTATGGCTCACATACCTGAGATATTACCTTGCCTTGTCTTGATTTTCTATTCTAAGTATATTTCCTTTGGTGCCAATGTATTAAATTATTTCTAGCTTTTTCTTTTAGGATATAGAGTCTTTTACGAGGCTTCCTCAAATCCTTAGTGGAATGAGGCGGGACAATACATGAAAGAGAGAAACTCATGAGGATCCGAGATGTATTCCTTTAAAGTGCGGAGGTTTCCTTTCTGTGGGTGGTACTGACAGGAGCGATGCACAGAAAGAGCCCTGACGGCAAGGGGATCCCTTTATCATGCAAGGACATGGTGGGCTTCTCGGAGAGACCCTTTGGAACAGCTTACTGAGGTGATTTTGTTCCCGATCCCTTGCCAAAGCCGCCTTCAAGGACCGAGAAGTGTGAGTGACTATGTCCTCCATGTGGGGTCTGAATCCTTTTCTGGGGAGTAGCAGAATTAGAGTTTTTAGGTGAGACTTATTTTAGATGCTTTCCAATTCACCTTAAGCGCCCACAAAGGCTCTGGAAACTCTCCCTACTTTCAAGAAGCTGGCACTTATTTCTCTCTCTGTAAAAAGGAAGCAGGAATGAGCGTATACGCCACAGTTAGTATATGTTGGGTGCTGTATATGTGCCAACATAGGCCGATTTCACTCTGGTGACCACCCTGTGAAGTAAGCTTATTATCCACATTTTATATGTGGGTGGAACAGGGCTTGGAGAGAGAGAAATTTGACTAAGATCATCTAGACAGGAGGAGGTGCCTCCAGGGTTGACTTCAGACCTTTTGGCCCCAATATGGCTGAACTTCTGAAGAACATGTGAGAGAGAATAGGGGAGACATGAAGCTTAGAAAGAGATTGTCTAAAGGGTGAGATAGAGAGTGGTCAAATCTGGAGCTGGGAGAGGCCTGAGGCAGGCAGAAGAGAGAGAGGACTCTGCCCCTGTCAGCAATAAAAGTGCCCCGGCCCTGATTTACACCCATCTCCCTCCCCAACCCAGTTTGACATCACCACAAACAAGTTCCCTGAAACTCTAGGCTTTGCCGGCTCTCTCCAGTCTTGTCTCCCCAAACAAAATGAGGCTGCTTGAGGAGAGAGCTTTATACTTACAGCATCCTTCCTGTAGGAGGTGCTCCTAGAAGATGCATACTAATTGCTGACTGTTGATACAGGTAAAAGATGTAAATATAAAGCTACTTTCCATCATTGCTCAGGTGCCAAAATGGTAGAATGGAGCCTATATAAAGAAGAACAAATTTTATAGACTTCCATAAAGCTCTGATTTGAACACTATTTCTCTCTACTCAGTTCAATGACAATCACATTGATTTTCTTCACCTTTATTTTAAAACTGTGCTTAAGTTTTAATAGTATAGATATATTTGTGTGTGTGTTATTATTGCTATTGAGTTGACCCCACGTTTGGAGAACAGACTACTCCAAAGGGTTTTCAAGGCTGTAACCTTTCAGAAACAGATCACCAGGCCTGTCTTCCAACGTGCCTCTGGGGGCTTTGAACTGCCAACTTTTTAGCTAGTTATTGAGCAGTTAATTGTTTGTACCACCTAGGGACTCCTAAGATATAATTACATATTTGTATATATGAAACATATATTTTAATTAAACTTTTTATTTTGAGATAATTGTAGATATGCATGTGATTCTAAGAAATAATACAGAGATATCTACCCTCTACCCAGTTTCCTCCATGGTGGCATCTTGCAACATTTAAGTACAATATGACAGCTAGGACATTGACATTGATACAATCAAGCTACAAAACCACAAGATTTCCATCACCACAGGGATGCCCTTTTATAACTATACCCATTTCTTTCCCACCCTGCCCCTTCTTTAATCCCTGGCAACCACTAATCTGTTTTCCATGTCTAAAATTTTGTCATTTTAAGAATGCTATATAAACGGAATCAAATAGAATGTTGTATTTTGGGATTGGTTTGTTTCATTTGACATAATTCCCTGGAGATTCATCCAAGTTGTTTCATGTATCAATGTATTTCTGTTTATTGCTGAGTAGTATTCCATGGTATAGATGTACCAGTTTGTTTAACTGGTATTCAGTTCATCTATTTGCTGCTGTAAATATTTATGTACAGGTTTTAGTGTGAAGATAAATCTTCATTTCTGTGAGATGACTATCCTGGTGGCACAATGGTTAAAGTGCTCAGCTGCTAACTAAAAGGTTGGCAGTTTGAACCTACCGGCTGCTCTGGGGGAGAAAGATGTGACAGTCTGCTCCCATAAAGATTTACAGCCCATCCTATAGGGTTGCAATCCTATATGAGTTGCAATTGACTCAATGGCAATAGGATTTGTGATTGTAGTATTTGCATGCTTAGTTTTTTAGGAAACTACTAAACTGTGGTTTAGAGTGCCTGTATCATTTTATATTCCCACCAGCAATGTAGGAGTGATATATTTTATCTTCATCCTTCCAATATTTGTTGTTATAGCTTATTTATTTATTTTAACCAATCTGAAAGTTGTGTAATGATATCTCACTGTGGTTATAATTTGCATTTTCTTAATGGCTAATGATGTTGAATGTCTTTCATGGGCTTATTCTCCATCTGTATACTGGGTAAGGCATTTGGCTGCTAACCAGAAGGTCAGCAGTTCAAACTGACCAGCTGTTCCATGGGAGGAAGAAGAGGCAATTTACTTCCATGAAGATTTACAGCTTTGGGAACCTAATGGGGTCACTGTTAGTTAGAATCAACTCTATGGCAGTGGGTCTACCCTCTGCAGTAAAATCTCTCTCCATATCTTCTGCTAATTTTCTAATTGGATTGATTCTTATTTTACTGGTGAGTTTTGAGGTTCTTTATGTACTCTAGTCTTTTGTTGGGTGCTCTGGTAGCGTAGTGCCTAATGCACTTGACTGCTAACCAGAAAGCTGGTGGTTCAAACCCACCAGCCACTCCTCGGGAGGAAGATAGGGCACTCTACTTCAATAGTGATACTGCCTCAGAACCCAAGGAGGGGTCGCTATGAGTCGGTCAGACTCGATGGCACATAACAACAACAACAACAGGATCATCTCCTGGTTGTCAAGATCCATAACTTAATCACCTCTGTTGTGACTCTTTCCTTATATAGATAGCCGGTTCCAGGGATTAGGATCTGATATCCTTGGTTGGCCATTGTTCTCCTTACTACAAACCTACATATCAAATTGAGGAAAACTGACATCTTTACTATGTTGAGTTATCCAGTTTCTTTCTTTATTTACATCATCTTTCATTTCTTTCATCAATGTTTTGTAGTTTTCAACATGTACGTTTTATTACATTTACACTTAAGTATTTAATTTTTGTTCAGAGATGGTAAATGATACTGATATTTTAATTTTTGTTTTCACATGTTCATTGCTAAGCATATAGAAATATAATTGATTTTTGCATGTTAATCTTGTACCCTGCCATTTTGCTGAATTCATTTATTAATCACGAGAGATTTTGGTTGATCCATTGGGATTTTCTGTGTAGGTAATAATGTCCTCTTTAAATAAGGGACTACTTTATATCTTCTTTTCTGAGACACATACTTTTAATTTACTTTTATTGCCTCATTGCCCTGGCTCTCATGTCCAGTACTATGTGTAAATAGTGGTGGTCAGAGTGGACGTCTTTGCCTTGTTCTCAATCAGTGGAGAAATACATCCAATCTTTTAGCTAAGTGCTAATAATAGGAATTTCTGGGTTTCTTTTTTTCTTTATCAAGTTGAAGATGTTCCCCAGTATTTCTAGTTTCCTGAGAGTTTTTATTGTGTATCGGTGTTGAATTTTGTCAAAAGCTGTTTGTGCATTGACTGTTTTAATCATATGATTTTTCTTCTTTAGTCTGTTGATATGGTAGACTATATTGATTGGCTTTATAATATTGAAGCAGCCTTGCATCCCTAGAATAAACCCCACTTGATTGTGGCATATAATCTTTTTATATATTGCTGAACTGTATTTGCTAATGATTTTTGTATCTATATTTATGAGAGCTATTGGTCTGTAATTTTCTTTGTCTAATCTTTGTCTGGTTTCGATATTGTAGTAATAGAATAACTTGGGAAGTATACTAGCCTCTCTCTTTTCTGGAATAGATTCTGTAGGTTTGGTGTTCATTCTTCAAATCTTTGAAAGAATTCTCCATTGAAACCATCTGGCTGGATATTTTTTTGGGGGGGAGTTTTTAAATCATGAATTCAATTTCCTTAATGGTTATAGGGCTATTCAAATTATTTATGTCCTGTTGGGTGAATTGTTGTTTTTCTTAGGTACCATTGAGTCGGTTCCAGCTCATAGTGACTCTATATACAGCAGAACAAAACAATGCCTGGTCCTGTGCCATCCTCACAAACATTACTATGCTTGAGCCCATCATCACCACCCCTGTATCAATTCATCTCATTGAAGGACTTCCCCTTTTTCACTAACCCTCTACTTTACCAAGCATGATATCCTTCTCCAGAGATTGGTCTCTTCTGACAACATGACCAATGTGTGAGAGACAAAGTATGACCATTCTTATGTCTAAGGAACATTCTAGCTGTACTTTCTCTAAGATAGCTTTGTTCATCTTCTAGAAGTACAGGGTGCATTCGATATTCTTTGCCAACACCACAATTCAACTGCATCATTTCTTCTGTGCTCTTCTTTCTTAATTGTCCAACCCTCACATGCATATGAGGTTATTGAAAAATAACCTCAGGTGCACCTTACTCTTCAAAGTAACATCTTTTCAACAATTTAAAGAGGTCTTCTGCAGAAGATTTGCCCAGTGCAGTACATCATCTGATTTGAATGCTGTTTCCATGGGCATTGATTATGAATCCAAGTAAAATGAAATCCTTGACCTCAATCTTTTCTCCACTTGTCATAATGTTGCTGATTGGTCCAGTTGTGAGGATTTTTGTTTTCTTTATGTTGAAGTGTAATCCACACTGAAGGCTGTAGTTTTTGATCTTCAACATTAAATGTCTCAAGTCCTGCTTGCTTTCAACAAACAAGGTTGTGTCATCTGCATATTGCAGGTTGTTAATGAGTCCTCCTCCAGTCCTGTTGCCACATTCTTCTTCATATAGAAATTAACTGTCCTGGAATTCACATTTTTTCACAATATTACCCATAATTTGTTATAATTCAGCCAGTTGAATGTCTTTACATAGTGAATACAACACAGGTAAATATCTTTCTGGTATTCTTTACGTTTAGCCAAGATCCATCTGACATCAGCAATAATGTCCCTTGTTCCATGTCATCTTCTGAATCTGGATTAGATTTCTGACAGCTCCCTGTTGATTTACTGCTGCAGCTATTTTTGAATTATCTTCAGCAACATTTTCCTTGAGTGTGATATTAGTAATATTGTTTGATAATTTCTACATTCTGTTGTATCACCTTTCTTTGGAATGGGCACATATAGGGATCTCTTCCAGTCAGTTAGACAGCTAACTATCTTGCACATTTCTTGGTATAGAAGAGTGAACACCTCCTTCAATATTGCAACTTGAGGATTGAATATATTCTTGAATGAATTGTGGCAATTTGTGGTTTTGAGGAATTGCTCTATTTTATGTACATTGTCAAATTTATGGGCGTAGAATTGCTCGTAGAATTCTCTTATTATCCTTTTGACATCTCTAGGGCCTGTAGTGATATCCTCAGTTTCATTCCTGATACTGGCCAACTTTATTGATCTTCTTCAAAGAACCAGTTCTTTGTTTTATGGCTCTTTATTTTTTTTCCTCTTTTTATTTTCATTGACTAGCACTCTTAATTATTTCCTTTCTTCTGTTTTGCTTTGTGTTTATTTTGATCTTCTTTTTCTACTGGGAGCTTAGATTGCTGAACTGAGAATTTTATTTATTTCTAATATAAGCATTTGATACTATAAACTTCCAGTACTGCTTTAGCTGTGTCCCACAAATTTTGATATATTCTATTTTAATTTTCATTCAGGTCAATACCATTTTTAATTTCCCTGGGGTTTCTTCTTTGATTCATGGGTATTTAAAAGAATGTTCAGTTTCCAAATGTTTGGAAATATTTTTGTTATCTTTCTGTTATTAATTTCTACTTTGAGACCATCATGATAGAATACATGATTGGTATGTGTGGCAGTTAGGGTTATGTTCAACATGGCTGGGCCTGGTTTTGAGTGGCTGGGCAGCTGGATGTAGTTATTCCCCATGAAGATACTGGTAATCAACTCCATGGTAGAATGTGCTGTGAGCAGCTGAGTAGCTGCTTTAGGGATGTGGTCTGCTTCCAGTATATAAGATGGTTTGAGAAAGGACTCTGAGCTTTTTGGCACATCTGGATCCTGCTTTTGGCTGAGCCTTCATCTCAGTGGCCTGCCATCTTGCCTGCCAAACTTGGGACTGTTTCTGAACTTGAACTAGTAGCCTGCCATATTGCTTGATCATTTTTTGTGCCATTTTATTTGTTGACCTTGGGTTTGTCAGCCCCAGCAGCCAGCAGCTGCCTGAGTTAAGAGATGCTCCAGCTCCAGAGGGCCAGGAACAAGAGGCAGAGCTGAAGCCCAAAGTCGAGGGACCTTCACCCAGCCCCTAGAGCTGTCACTTTGAACTTGGACTTCTAGCCTCCAAAACTGTAAAAGAATAATCCATGTTTGTTGAAGACCTTCCACTTGTGATATTTTCTGTTAGAGCAGCACTAGATAACCAAAACAGTATGATTTTAATTTTTAAAATTTTGTTGAGGTTTTTTGATATATGTTCCATGTTCTTGTTGTTATTGTTATGTGCTGTTGAGTTGGACCCAACTCATAGCGACCCCTCCTTGGGTTCCAAGGCGATATCACTACAGAAGTAGATTGCCCAACCTTCCTTCTGAGGAGTGGCTGGTGGGTTTCAACCGCCAGCCTTCTGGTTAGCAGTCAAGTGTTCCATGGGCACTTGAAAAATAAATAATAAATAAAGTATATTCTACTCTTATTGGGTAGAATGTTCTATAAATGTTGATTATATCTTTTGGTTGATGTTGTTATTAAGTTCTTCAATATCCTTCTGGTTATGTCTAGTTGTTGTATCAATTGTTAAAAGAGGAGTACTATAATATCCAACTAGGAACCCTGGTAGCATAGTGCCAAAGGCACTTGACTGCTACCGGAAGGCTGGTGGTTCAAACCTATCAGCCACTCCTCAGAAGGAAGGTTGGGCAATCTATTTCTGTAGTGATGCCACCTCAGAAACCCAAGGAGGGGTCGCTATGAGTTGGGTCTGACTCAACGGCACATAACAACAACAACAACAATAATATTCAACTATGATTCCAAATGCAGAAAAATGAAACAAGATCTATGCCTCACACTATACACAAAAACAAATGCAAAATGGATTACGGGCCTAAATTTGCAAATTAAAATCATAAAATTCTTAAAAGAAAATTCAGGGGGAAATGTTGTCAGATCTAGCTTTTAACAATGGAGTATCTAATACAATAACAAAAGCACAAACAGCAAAAGACAAAATAAATAAATGGGAACCTCATAAAAATAAGAAACTGTTGTTCATCAAAATATTTTACCAAAAAAAGTGAAAAGAAAAGTTACCAACTGGGGGAACAGTTTCAGAAACCATATATCCAACAAGAACCTAATAGCCAAAATATATTTAAAACTTTGACAACTTAACAACAAAAAGATAAATAGCCCAATCATAAAATGGTCAAGGGACTTGGATTGACATTTTACCAAAGAAAAATTCAAATGGCCACCAAATACTCACCATCAGTAGCCATCAGAAATACGCAAATCAAAACTACAATAAGATACCATTTCACTTTCATTATTATGGTTAAGATAAATAATAATAATAAAAACCCCAGAAAACAACAAATATTGGTGAAGATATGGGGAAATTGGAACCCTTATCCATTCCTGGTGGGAATGCAAAATGGTACAGCCATTGTGGAAAACATTGTTGGTTTCTCAAAACACTGAAAATAGAACTACCATATAACCCAGCCATTCCACTCCGAGTTTTTACCCAAAAAAAACCTTGAAGTAGAGACTCAAACAGAGACTTGAACACCAGTGTTCATTGTGGTACTATTCATAGTAGCCAAAATATGGAAACAACCTAAATGCCCATTAACAGATGAATGGTTAAACAGAATGCGGCACATACATAAAATAGAATACTGCTCAGCCAGTAGAAGAAACTAAGTCTTGATACATGCCACAGTATGTGGATGGAGCTTGAACACATTGTGCTGGGTGAAATAAGTCAATCACAAAAGCACAAATATTGTATGAAATAAAAAGACAGGAAAAGATAAATATATAGAGACAAAGTTTCTTAGTGGTTACCAGGGGTGAAGGAAAGAGGACAGGGGGATTAATGGTAATGGAAAAATCACATTGATTTGCAAAACAATTATTACAATTCATGTCTTAAGTTGTACACTTGTAAAAAGTTGAATTGGTGAAAGTTTGATAGATTTATTACTAAATAAATAAATAAATAAATTTACAAACTGAAAAAACAAAACAAAATATCCAACCATGATGGTGGATTTATCTGTTTCTCCATTTAGTCTATCAGTTTTTACTTCATGTATCTTGCCAATCTTATTGTTTGGTGCATATGCATTTAAGATTTCTAAGTCTTCTATTAATGTTCTTTACAGCCTCTGGTGATTTTTTTCAGCTCGAAAATTTACTCTATTTAATATTAATATAGGTGTTTCTTTCTTCTTTTGATTGTTTGCATAAATACCTTTTTCCATTATTTTACTTTCAACCTGCCTTTGTCCTTATATCTGAAGTTTCCTTTCTCTCTCTCTTTCTTTTTCTTTGCTATCCAATCTTGCTTCTGAGCTTTCTCCCTGCACAAATGCTGCCCTTCAGATCTCCCATATTGATTGTTCTAAGGAGTGCACCTCCCTGGAATAATTGTTCACCTTGTAGGCCTGAAATTTAAGCCATAGGAGTGAGTTCAATTCCAGGCCCAAAAGGTGATGAGCTCAAGGTTGGCCGGCATAATCTCAGGGGTTTGACTATTCTATCAGGCCAGTATGCCTGGTCTTTTTTATAATTTGAGTTTTGGTCCACATTTTTCTCCTGCTCTATCCAGGATCTTCAATTTTGATCCCTTTCCTAGTGGTTGACAGTAGTAGCCAGCCACCATCTAGTTCTTCTGATCTTAAAGTCATGTAAGCTGAGGTTCCCACAGTCCACTAGTCCCTTGGACTAATTATTTCCATGTGTCTCTGATTTTCTTCACTTGTCTGTGTTCCAGATAAGGAGAGACTAATAGTTACACCTTAGATGGCCACTCACAAGCTTTTAAGACTCCATTTGCTACTCACCAAAATAGGATGTAGAACAATGTTTTTGTGTACTATGTTATACCAATTGAGCTTGATGTTTCCTGTGGCCATGGTCCCAAACCTGCAGGCCCAGTAACTTGCCCCTCAAGGTGTTTGGTTGTGGCTAAGAAGTTCTCATAACTTTGCCCCTGTGTTAGACTGGGTTCTCTAGAGAAGCAAAACCAGTAAAGCTGAGAGAGAGAGAGAGAGAGAGAGAGATTTATCTTAGGGAAGTGGCTCACACACTTATAGAAGCTGACAAGTCCCAAGTTCTTGCATCAAACGTCAAGCTGGAGGAGTTTCCCGACTCACACAGCTGCAGGGGCTGCCGAACTCAAGGTTGGCAGGCAAATAACTGACTGTTGACTCCAACTAATGATGAATCCAAGATCTCCAGGCCAAATGGTGGATTGTTTGCTCACAAACCGTTATAAGCAGCACAACAGAATCCCCATCCACAGAAGAGTTTCTCTTTTCCCAGGATGTCCATAAATATACTGGAAGCAGGCCACAAGCCTAAGGAAACTCCCTTTCAATGGATTGGCTGCTTAAAACATGTACATCTGATCCCATCATGGGAACAACTCACATCACAATTGCTTAAACCAAACAGAATTGTGGTCTAGCCAAGTTGACACACAGCTCTAACTATCACAGCTCCCTTATAGCTTTATGATATATATGGACATTTTTATAGCATATACAAATACGCATGTAGGAATATGGTCTGCTAAACCTGTATATGGTCATGGATATATCCCTGTTCACCTACTCATACCTGATCATCTTGCCTGTCTACCTACATATCCTCCCTTAGATTAATTATTATTACAGATAATGCTGTATTTTGTACGTAAAAGTGTTTACCTTTGGGGTCTGTACCTCCTGTGCATCTCTCCATGTTGAAGTGAGTTTCTTGAAAACAGGATATAGTTGGGTCACAATTTTTATCTACCCTACCAGTCTCTTTTAATTGGTTTATTTAGTTCACTTGCACTTAATTAATTATTCATATGTTTGGGTCGGGCTGAAGTCTATTTTTTGTTTTCTTTCTTTTTTTTATTGTTTCTCTTTTTTTTTCTGAATTTCTTGTAAGTTACTCTAAACTATATTTTAGAATTCCATTTGAATCATCACTAGTGTTTTTTAGTCTCTTTCTATAGATCTTTTAGTGGATGTTCTAAATATTGCATTATATATGTAACATAATTTTTATCAGTTTGCATGAAATGTACAAACTTTACTTCCTTCACCCTCTTTGTTTATAATTGTGTTAATAATTTCACTACATAAATTTTCAATCACATCAAACATTGTTAGAATAGTTGCTTCAATTACAAGCATAATTTAGAAAACACAAGAAAAAGAAAGTCTACTTTATTTACTCATAATTTTGATTACTGTGTTCTTT
>NW_006921641.1:8646569-8663169 GCF_000298275.1 Orycteropus afer afer
TGAAGAAAAGTTTATGCTTTTGAGTTGTGGTGCTGGCAAAGAATGCTGAAAGTACCATGGACTGCTAAAAGAACTAACAGATCTGTCCTGAGGAAGTGCACCCGAAATGCTCCTTGGAAGTGAGGATGGGCAGACTTTGTCTCACCTATTTTGGTCATGTTGTCAGAAGGGACCATTCCCTGGAGAAGGATGTCATGCTTGGTAGGGTAGAGGGTCGATGAGGGAGGGGAAGGCCTTCAGTGAGATGGATTGACATGGTGGCTACGATGATGGGCTCAAGTATAGCAGGGATCATGGAGCTGGTGCGGGATCAGGCAGTGTTTCGTTCTGCTGTGCATGGGGTCGCTATGAGTCGGAAATGACTTGATATCACCTAACAACAACAACAACAACAACAATCTGCTCATGACAAATTATCTTTTTTTTCCCCCCCATCCAAGAATGTCTTGATTTCCCCTTTGCAGTAGTTAAGTTTGTGTGTCAACTTGGCTGGGCCTGGTTGAGTGGCTGGGCAGCTGGATGTAGTATTCCCCATGATGAGACTGGTAGTAAACTCTATGGTGGAATCTACTGTGAGAAGCTGAGTAGCTGCCTTAGGGGTGTGATCGACTTCCTTTATATAAGGAGAAGCCTTGGGGAATGGTCTCAAGTTTATGACATGCTTGAGCCCTGCATGTAGCCGTGTTGTTGCTCAGCAGCCTGCCATACTCTGCCGACCTTGGGACTTTCAATGGACTTGAGTTAATGGCCTGCCGTGTGGTTTGATAACATCAGGACCTTGCCTTTTTAGTTGTCAACCATGGGCTTGTCAGCCTTAGCAGCTAAAAGCTGCCTGAATGAAGAAAAGCTTCTACTTCAGTGGGCTGGGAGCAAGAAGCAGAGCTGAAGCCCAAAGTTGAGGGACCTTCACCCAGCCCTTACAGCCTGGCACTTCGAACTCACACTTAAAGCCTCCAAACTATAAGAGAATAAACTGTTGAAGCCATCCCATTTGTGGTATATTTCTTGTCAGAGTGGTACTAGGTAAACAAAACCCCCTTCATTCCTGAGCTCTGGTAGCATAGTGGCTAAGGCACTTGACTGCTAACTAGAAGGCTGGAGGTTCAAACCCACCAGCCACTCCTCCTAAGGAAGGTGGGGCAATCTACTTCCGTAGTGATACTGCCTTGAAAGCCCAAGGAGCAGTCACTATGAGTCGGGCCGACTCGACGGTACATAACAACAACAACATAGAATTCTTGATCGACAGTTCTTTCCTTTCAGCATATGAAATATCTTCTGGTACTTCCTTCTGAACTCCATGGATTTTGATGAGAGATCTATGTCTTTTGAATTGTTTTTCCCCTATAGATAAGGTATCCTTTCTCTCTTTCTGCTTTCAATATTTTTTTCTTTGTAAATTGTTCAGAGTTTGACTATGCTGTATATTGGTAATAATTTCTTTGGGGTTTATCCTGTTTGTGATTATGTTGAGTTTCTTGAATTTATGGGTGTATATTTTTGCCAAATTTTCATTTTTTTGGCCATTATTTTTTGAACATTTTTTTCAGTTCTGCCCTCTTTCTCCTCTCCTTCTGAATTTCAGATCTTTTATTATAGTTTCAGTGATCCCTGAGGTTTTTCCTTTTTTTTTTTTAATCAATTTCCCATATATTTTCAGTTTGTGTGATTTCTATTGTTCTAGAATCAAGTTAGCATAGTGCTTAAGGCACTTCACTGCTAACCAGAAGGCTGGCGGTTCAAACCTCCAGCTACTCCTTGGAAGGAAGGTTGGGCAATCTACTTCCATAGTGATAACACCTCAGAAACCCAAGGAGGGGTCGCGATGAGTCAGGTCCAACTCAACGGCAAATAACAATAACAACAATGATGAAGTTTACTGATTCTTTCCTCTGTCTGCTCTATTCTGTTGTCAAGCTCATCTACAGTGGTTTTTATTTTGTTGTTTTGCTCTAATATTTCCATTTAGTTTTTTTTTTTTTTTTGTATTTTCTTTCCTTTGCTGAGATTTTCTATTTTTTTCTGAGACTTTCTATATTTTCATTTGCTTCAAGTGTTTTCATAATTGTTTGTTGAAGGATTTTTATTATGGTTGCTTTAAAATCTTTGTCACAAAAGTCTAACATTTTTGTCATTTTGGTATTATCATCTACTAATTGTCTTTTTGGGAGCTCTGGTAGCATAATGGCTAAAGCACTTGACTGCTAACCAGAAGGCTGGAGGTTCAAACCCACCAGCCACTCCTCGGAAGGAAGGTTGGGCAATCCTACTTCCGTAGTGATACTGCCTCGGAAACCCAAGGAGGGGTCGCTATGAGTCGGGGCCGACTCGACGGCACATAACAACAACAACAACAATAAATTGTCTTTTTTCATTCTATTTGAGACCTTTCTGGTTCTTAGTGTGACTAATCATTTTCAGTTGAAATCTAGACATCTGGAGTATTATGTCAGGAGATTCTGCATCTTATTTAAACTTTATATTTTAACTGGGCTCCTCTAACACCACTCCAGAAAGAGAAAAGGAGGTTACAGCCTCACTACATTTAGGTGATAATAAAAGTCCATGTTTCCCACTCAACGTCTCTTGACATCCAAGCTGGAGGTGGAGGGCTTCTTGCTACTGCTCACTAGGAGTTCTGCCTCCCAAGTAGCTCTCCACTGGTATCTCCCTGACTGGGAGTGGTAGAATAATATTCCCCATATGACATCCATGGACAACCATGGAGGAGGAGGGGGTTGCCTTATTATCAATGGGTGGTAGTGAAAGTCTTACTTTAGGCCTAGGCCTCCTCTGTCACTACCCCAATGGAGATGAGGAGGGGTACTTTGTTATTACTCTATGGAGTGGATGTTCACCCTTCGCACATGATCTCCATTAATACCATGGGAAGAGGATAATTTGTTACCACCCAGCAAAGATGAAAGTCTCGCTCCCTACACCGATGTCTCTGACATCACCCACTGTATGAACAGGGGTTTCTTAAAACTTAGTGAGGCTGAAGGTCTAGTTTCTCCACTCAGCCTTTGCTGGTGTAGGTGGGAGTGGGGATGTAGTTTTCTCTGTGGCATTTGGCTAGAGTTGGGCAGTTACTGTGTAAAAGTTTTATTTTTTTGCTAGAGAGACCATTTCTGGTCCCTTGACTAGAGAGAGCAGGCTTTTTCTTGTTTATTTGTTTTTGTCTGTTCCCCTTCACATTTCTAGGTCACCAACTTCTTAAGCTCCAGGTCTAGGGAATATGAGGCAAAAAGAAAACCAAGGGAGCTCACCCCTGTGTCATTCCTTGGGTCTCAAAGTCCCAATCCAGTTTGCCTTCTTCTCTCCAACTTACAGAGTCTTCATTTGCTTGTTTCATTTGTAGTGTTTTTATTTATTCTTAGAAATAAACCAAAAAACCAAATTCATTGCCATTGACTTGGATCCTACTCATAGCAACCCCTCCTTGGATTTCCAAGCCATTATCACTATGGAAGTAGATTGCCCAATCTTCCTTCTGAGAAGTGGCTGATGGATTTGAACCACCAGCCTACTGGTTAGCAATCAAATGCCTTACACACTACGCCACCAGAGCTCCCATTGAAATAGAGAAAAAAAAAAAAAAAAAGTACATGTGCTCCATCTTCCCCCAACTTATATTTTTAAATGGGAAAAACATAGTCAAAGCTTTATTTAGAAATCTCAGTGTAAAAAAAAAAAAAAGCCACAACTCTAGTTTAGTGTGACTAGTTTAGTGTGACCAGGAACAATTGAGTCCTGGTTCAGCTTGATGGCCAATGTACTGTTTGGAAGCAGCTTAAAGGAGTATTTATGATGTCTTAGAAATGCCAGTTGCTAAAAACTATAGTGAAATAACTTAGAGTTGAAACTGGCTTTTATGTAAGTATCAAGAGGGTGCTCACCATTCCAAATAAATGAAGGAAACTTGTGCCTCTCATCCCCATTCAGAAGTACAATTGGTGGGCAAGATAAAGGAATTAATACAAGTAAAGCTATTCTATACTTCCTGAGCACATACCAAACAAGAAACCTTTTCAACGTGTTCTAATGATCATTGGACATAATCATTGTTATGATGATGACAAAACAGTTGCCTACCACAGAAAGCAAACACCTGAGACTTGTGAAGCAGGTCATGAAGATCTTAGTTCACTGCCAGTTCCAGTTATAGTGTGGGCCCCTGTACGCCCACTAGTCCTGACCCTGTTCCTTTGGACTCTGTTTTTTGGCTCTTACAGATTCAGTTTGGTATCTCTTGTTGTTGTTATAGACTTTGTAGTCTATGTAAAGCTCAGCACTAAGCAGTGTGAAGGAGATCTGGTAGCATAGTGCCTAAGGCACTTGACTGCTAACCAGAAGGCTGGCGGTTCAAACTCACCAGCCACTCCTCGGAAGGAAGACTGGGCAATCTACTTCCATAGTGATACTGCCTTGGAAACCCAAGGAGGGGTCGCTATGAGTCAGGGCTGACTCGACAGCACATAACAACAACAAGCAGTGTGAAGACATTAAGGGTGGAGGGATCTCTGTCTTTTAGAACTTTAGCAACTAATCCAAAGGAGAGACATGCAGAAACTTTCTACATATAACAGCATTAATAGAGGGATCTAGAACCTAATCTTGCTTCCACTGGTTAGTAGTTGCATGAGACCAGTGCATTTCACTTACACTAGATCCTTATAATTTTTGGATTTTGTATTTCTGAATTTCATTTATTAGTATTTATAAGCCAAATATCAATACTTATAGTGTTTTCAGGGTCTTTCATAGGCATGTACAGATTGGTGAAAAATGAGTCATCCAAAGTGCCTGTTCCCAGCTGAAGTTGAATAAGGTGGTGGTCTGTCTTCCTGTTTCAGTTCTCAAAGTGTAAATATATCCTGTTTTGTAGTCCATTTAGTGTCACTTTTTTTTTTCTTTTCTGTATTTTGGTGCTTCTTGTTGGTGATTTTACAGCTGAAACAGCCCCCAAGTATAATGCTGAAATGTTTTAGTCCTCCTCAGCACAAGAAGACTGTGATGTGCCCTCTAGGGTAAATACCAATTTGCCTTTGATTTGTCAAAGTTTTAGACTCAATGGGCATCATCTTCATCATAGGAGGTGGCCTAGAAGCCAAAATCATCACTCGTTCAATGGCATATATTAGTGAGAAATTTTTTTAAATTAATCTTAATGAGTTACATTTATAAGGTAGTACATGGATAAACTCTTCCTAAATTTTAAAGTTCTGTATATAACTGTAGGGAGCTCTGGTGGCATTGAGTCTAAGGCATTTGACTGCTAACCAGAAGGCTGGCGGTTCAACCCCCCAGGCACTTCTTGGAAGGAAGGTTAGGCAATCTACTTCTGTGGGGATACCGCCTCGGAAAGCCAAGGAGGGGTCGCTATGAGTCAGATCCAACTCGAGGGCAGTAAGTTTGGTTTTTTATATAACTGTAAGAACTTGCTATTCACTTTTTAAAATTTAGTTTGTCCATATTCATTTCATGCAGTTTCAATTGGTCACTTTATCTATAGACCTGGAAATTGCCTCTTATTTGCGTACCATGCAAATGTACACTCCTAGGTCTTTTCCTTGCACACAACTATGGACTCAACCATACTAAGATGGCACAGGACAAGGCTATATTTCATTCTGTTATACACAAGGTTACCAGGGAGAAAACTCAATGACAACTGACAACAACTCTTTGCATGCAGAACCTAAAGTGTCTTGTTTTATTCAAATAGCACCTAAATATATCTATCTGTACAGGGATTAGTAATGAATCTTTGATTAATGATGGCCAATATGATGTAAGAGTTTGCATGAGAAAAGTAGTTATCAGTAGGTAAGTAGGCTATGAGTCATACTGTGTAGATGCCAAAGTCCTCCAAAGACACAGATTATCAAATTTCATATTATAGCCTGTGATAACTGCATTATGCATTTTCTATAAAAATATAACTCTTTATTAAGATAGCAACATATTAATATAGGAGGATAACAAATATCTGATGGATGGTATAAAGTTTTCACCCTTACAAAATACTTTTTTAACTTATAAATACCTACTATACTCAGGTACTTAAGAATTGCCAACCTTGATTCTATCTCTCTTTTTCTACTCTACTTCCAATAAAACCTTAACATTTTCTTCTCATTTTTGGTAATTTTGGTGTCATAAGTCCCTAGGCTACCATATAGCTCCCTGGTGCTTGGAATTAGAGACTTTGTTGTTAAGCTTAATATCACTCACAAAAAATGAAATAAAATGCCTTATCTATGATGACTTTATTAATACCAGAGAATCCCTAAGGGCACTTTTTAGCTATATTTCTACACTCTTCTTTCTTTCCAAGGAGAAAGTGTTATTTTCTCTATGGTGGCTTTAGCAAAATCCAAAAGAGAAGAAACATCCCATTCACTTTGGGCACCTCCTGTGCATCTGTAATTATTCTTCTCCAACAATTGTTTTTCTACTATGCCAGTTGCCAACATGTTGAGGTACACATGGTCATTAACATTCAATTTATTTTCTGTCTAGACTCTGAATTGTATTTGTTGTGCCTGAGGAAAACAACTGACATGTACTATCTTTAAAAAAAAAAAAAGTTTATTTATTTTTAAATAAATAAACTTTTATGGGTGATGGTGGGGAGTAGAACAGGAACTGATTATTTTTTGGGTACACTACTGCCTCTAGGGTAGTCCCATCATTTTAAACATCTTAGATTTTGTTTCCCATTAGGTTAATAATGGTGAAAACTGTAGGCATAAAGTTAGGCAGACTTGCACACAAGTCCCAGACTATCACCTGCCAAGGTGAGATTTATGGCTCTAGACCTCGATTTCCCATCTATAAAATGAGAAAAATAATAGTATCTACTGCAGAGGGTTGTTATGAGGATTAACTGAGATCATGTGTATAAAGGGCTAAGCATAAGGCCTGGCAACTCAGCAATGTTAGTTGTTGTTCTTATTCTCATTGTTATTGTTACTGTTGACCGGTGAACAGCATTTACCAGTTGGACGGTAACACCCTGGGTTATGGTTTCTGGAAACCTGTTCTTGGTATAACAGAAAGAATTATGAAAGCAAACACTTAACTCAGTTCGAGATTATCTTATACACCTTAACTTTCAAAGTCCAAAAGAAAACTCTTGACTACTGTGTGGGAAAATTCTGTATGCATTTTGAGAAAGATTCAACCAAATAAAACTCCTGTTGTAGGCCATTATATGTCTGTTCGCTATCATGTATATCCACTTCAAAAAACACCTGTGGTTGGAAAACAACTTCCCACATGTCCATTCTTTCCTTAGAGTCCTGAGCTTTCTAACGTTCATATACAGAGATATTTTATAAACTACAGTAAATGTTTAAATATTTATTAGAAAAATGGTTTTAATAATAGTTAATAGCCAGTAGTCCTGTCAGCTGGCTTTGAGTGTGGGGCTTCTGAAGTACCCAAATACATGTGTGACGAGGAGATTCTCCAAGGTGTCCAGGTCTAGATCTGGCTCCATTGCTTTAGCATATACATAAATAGACAGGGTGTTACGTACCCTCTTTAAATAGAAATGTGCAGCTTATCATTGAAAATGTATAACTCCCATCTAAACACTTCCATGGCTGTCTTACACTCCATTTTTTTCATTTGGATCTTTGCATTGGAAAGAACAACCCGACCCTGAACAAGGAGTCATTGTCTGTTTTGGGAGTTGCTTCATTTTCTACAGAGAGACAGATCACAGTGTTGTGAACATACTAATTCTGCGTTAAGTAAATCTTTTATTATGGTCTTTTTTCAAATCAGATTTCTCTGGTTTTGAATAGCTTATTATTTAAAGCTTCATTCATTTAAAAGTTATTTGTGCTGAATTTCTTGGGATTACACATGAACTATTCTAGCAAACAGTTTTTGCAAGCTGGTCTCTGCCAAAGATTTGCTTTTAATTATTAAAATGGCCAGACATATTTTCTGACACAAGCACTTTAAACAGAATTCGGCTAAGTCTTAACACAGAACTGTACACGAATTTCCTTATAACACAACATAGTAAGTATTTTGACGTGCAATAACAAATGAGTACAGTATAATACCTGCGAAGTGGTACAACTGAATTCTGTCCAAGAAAACTCCTCCATATGGCTCCTCCAGCTCTTAAGTTGGCTGAAAGCCTGAAGCATTCTCCTGGTAACTGTGGTTGCTTACACGTTTAAGTCCCATGGAGTCACGAAAAATTGCAGTAAAATGAAAATTAGCTATAGAACATGTTTTAATGGAGAATGTGTGTAATTTATCCTAAATGTGCTAAGATTATATAGAAAAATTGTCAATTTTACTTGTGGTTTTGTGGGAGGGTTTAATGCTCATAGATTGCATATTGACAAAGGTAGAATGTGCACAGTGAATCGTAAGCTGACTAAATGTGCTTTTATTGTGTTTTGAAGTCTCAGGGAAACATATCTCTGAAATCATAGTGGAAGTCAAAAGGAACAGAATGTAGCTTGATACATACTTCTTAAACTTTACACATAACTCTTTGGAGACTGCATGAGATGCATAACGTAATATTAAGTTTTACTGAATCTACCAATTCTTCATCTGAAGAATTTTTTAAAATAAGCCCCTATGATTTCTCAACTGAATGCTGAAAGAGAATTAGTGGTATTTCCCAAGCCAAATTAAGCCAAAGGTTGATGCTCTAGCAATTGGTTCACTCCTTTTCCCTTTTTCAGCACTTTCTTTCAACTCAGGCCCTTTGCAGGGCCATCGAAAATGGAACACACTAAACTTTTCTCTCTTTAAACATACAAGATCTCTTCTTGCTTAAATGGTAATGAATAAATTACTTTCCGCCGCCTGACAGAAAGATGAATTGTTTAACACTTATTATGCAGCCATCTACTTTAAGCCCAGATTGCAGTTCAATTCATATTTGATTCATAGAACTTGAAGTATTCATCATTCCATTCCCTTCTCCCCTTCCAAAGGTCCTGGGACATCTTCCTGTTGTAACAAACAAGACGTGACTCTCTCCTCCTCCTCCCTCTCTCCTGCTGAGTCTTAGCAGCAAACCAGCTAGAGTCACATGTGTGAGAAATGAGACTTAAGTTGGATGGTTCGAGTACTTCTCAATTCCCTGGCCCATTGCAGTTTGCAGAACATAAATACAATAATCATCCTCATTTGCTAAATTAGGGAGTGGAAATGGGCTACCAACCATCTAATGCAGTAACTTGCAGCATCAACAGTGAGAGGTGTATTGAGGGAGAGGGAGCACAAGAAGGCAAATGCTCTTCCTCACAAACAGCTCTGCCATTTGAATACATGGAAGGAAGGATGCGGTGGTCCTCTCTGGATGATGTGTGAAGGACAACCAGACTGGAGAATAGAGGAGTATGTTCTAATTGGGCAACAGGAAAATCTTTTACAAAACAGAACCATGGTAGTCTGGAAAAGAATGCTATTTGCCCTCTGGAGAGCATCTTGCCCAGCAGAGCCTCATTACATAAGTGGGTTCCAGAGAATGGATTAGGGGATGATGGGCATGATTACCTGACACTAGTATCTTTCTTTTTCAGATACTGCAGCCAGGCTCTGGGAAGCAGGTCTAATAAATGCTGTGGGAAGATTGTTAGTAGTTTGGAGGGCCTCCGAGTATAGAGGTGTTTGACAGCTGGGGAAAGAATAAGTGGAGCTTTCTTTTTACTAGAATCCTCTCCCAGTCCTTTGGGCCACCACACATCATCTCTGCAGAGATGGAGGCCCAGGTCTTGCTAGCAGGCAACCATGTGCAAAGTAGGAGAGTTGAGTGGAAGAAGCATGTTATCTGTACATTTCCAAAGCCCCACATTGATTCTCACTTCTTGACCTTTGTATTGCCTGTTTTTTCTGCTAGAAACACCTTCTTCTGTCTTGTTCTCTTGGCAAACCCATCATTTGGGGTTCAGCTTAGGAGATCCTGAAATATTCCCCAACTTTATCCTTGCTCCCCAGGTGGAGCATAAAGCCAGTCCCTCCACCATCAGTGTGTACCCCATCTCAGCACCCTCCTTGGTGATGTCACACAAAGCACACAGGTCTCTTTGCCATCCGATGAGGCACTGTCTGTCCCCACAGCCTGGCACAGCCCCCAGCCCATAAGCAGTATCCAGAGAAGGTTTGCTGGGTGAATGATGGATGCAACAAGCATGGGATTGACTGTCAGAAAAAGTGGGTTCAAGTATTTACTTTTCCATTTCCTAGCTTACTTATCTTTCCTATTCTCTAGATTTTAGTGTTCTAATCTGTGAAATGAGGTAATTGTAATTGCCACTTTGCAGGGTTATTGAGGACTTCAAATGCAATACCCAGAGCTTTTTAAATTATAAAATACTATTTGATTCAAACCCTCTAGAAAGATTTTTCGGAATACGTAAAGACACACATGCATACACACATACATATACATGTATTTGTATAAGTATGCACCTGTAGTCTTCCTTTTTTCTACCTTTCAATATTGAAGTCAAACAGAGTTAAATTTGAAGTCAAAGCTCAGCCTCTTTCTAGCTACATTTGACCATAAATTTTCTCATTTGTAAAATTAAGAAGATAAATGCACCCTGTTGATCAGGATGCAATAACATGTGGCCTTGCCTGTTACAGTTCCTAGTCTATATCAGACAATCTATAGGTGCTCATGCTTGAGTCCTGCACACACACCCCAGCCACCACCATGTCTTCCCGGCTGCTCTCCCTTACTAATCTAACACCTCCTGTTCATGCCACTCAGTTGGCAAATGTGAATCATTCACAGGTCTGTTACTTTTCTCCTGGGTGCTAATCTTATCTTCCCAACTAGTATTAGCCTAGAGATGAGGCACCTCCACCTCACCTAGCACCACAAAGCTCTGCCCACAGTGGACACCCTCCCTGTAAATATTAGTTGAGTGAGTGTCCTTATTTTATAAGCCTTGGAGTCCGGACTGGGACCAAACACATAAAAACACAGATCTTAAGTTCTTTTCATGAGGAGGGCTTCATTGCTGTTGCTCCTCACAGTGGATCCACAGGAATAGTTCCTTCCAACCAAGCTCTGCCCTTCTGTTCTGCAGGCCTGAATGCTGACGTCGAAGAAGATCCTTCCCTCAGGCATTTCCTCTCCGTCACAACCTCACTCTCAGAATTTCTCCCATTCAACTACAAACATTAAATCTCCTTTCGTAAAAGAAACATTTGTGTGTGAGAGCTCAAGGAATTCTAGATGGTTGGTTTTGTTTTTATTGTTAGCAGCTGTCAAGCAGACCCCAGTTTATGTTGCCAACATGTCTGGGCCTGTGCCATCCCCATGATCAATTGCAGAGCAGCCTGTTGTCATCCATAGGGTTTTCACTGGCTGATTTTTGGAAAGATAAGGCCAGACCTTTCTTTCTAGTCCATTTTAGTCTGGAAGCTCCACTGAAACCTGTTCAGCATCATAGCAACACACAAGCCACAAGCCTCTACTGACAGATGGGCTGTGGCTGCACATGAGGTGTATTCAACCAAAAACCAAACCCACTGCCATCAGGTTGGTTCTGACTCATTGTGTTGGCCAGGAATCCAACCCAGGGCGCTCATGTGGAAGGTAAGAATATTACCACTGAACCACCACTGCCTCATTTTATTTTTATAAAATACCTAAAATCAGATTAAATTTGAAGAAACTAAGGATAATTAATCTTCCTTATACCCCAGAAACAGACTTAACCTTAGTCTTTGGCTGCTAACCAGAAGGTCAGCAGTTCAAACCCACCAACTGCTCCACGGAAGGAAGCTGGGGCAATCTACTTCTTTAAAGACAGCCTTAGAAATCTGACTTGCTTTGGTTTTGGTTTTCCTTCACACCACTCCATGTAAGCAGCCCCCAGGATTCGTTTGAGAGCCCTATTACTATAATCAGAAGGCTGGTGGTTCAAACCCACTGGTCACTCCTCAGAAGGAAGGTTGGCCAATCTACTTCCGTAGAGATACGGCCTCAGAAACCCAACGAGGGGTCGCTATGAGTCAGATTTGACTTGATGGCAGTGAGTTTGGTTTTATGGTGTATTACCAGCTAGAGCAGGGGAGGGTGCCCTTGGGTGGAAGAAGAATCAGTGCACGTTCCCCTCTCCCCTTCACACACACTCTCTACCCCACAGACTTCCTACACCACAGTGATGGCATTTTTCACTGTGAAAATCATGACACGTAGCTTGACAAAGATATTTTCCCTGGCTAGTGAATTGATTTTTTTCTATGAAAAGTCTTCCTAAAGTATAAACAGCAAATCCCATATGTTATACATTACAGTGAATACATTTTATTGAAAAGGAAAATAACTTACATGAGCAGAAATACAATTTTAGCTTTAAGTGTATCTGGCTGTGCATCAGGTAACACAATGTTTAAACATATCAATTCAAGACAGTTTCAGAATATTTAAACCTATGACTGTTGTAAACATGTCTCACACATAAACATTTGAAAAAAGATTTCTATATTATGATTAAATTTGAAAATTGTAATGATATATTATTCTTTTAAAACTAATATAAGCACATGATGGAAAATTTCAAATGTAGAAAAAAAGAAATTCATTTATCTATCTATAGTCATAAAAAATAAATAGTATTTTGTTTAAATGCCTTTCAAACTCTAGATGAATTTCATAACAGAGTCTCTGGAGTCAGACTGGCTGGGTTCAAATCCAACTTCTGTCACTTAGTAGCTGTGTCATTTAGTTAAATAACCTCCTGTGCATTTGCCTCATCATCTGTAAAATGAAGATAGAAGACTGAAGAAGAATTGATGCCTTTGAATTGGGGCATTGGTGAAGAATGTTAAATATACCATGGAGTGCCAGAAGAATAAACAAATGTGTCTGGGATGTAGTACAGCAGAATGCTGCTTAGGAGAGAGGATAGGGAGACTACATCTTACATAGCTTGGACACATGATCAGGAGGAGCCAGTCCCTGGAGAAGGACATCATGCTTGGTAAAGCAGAGGATCAACAAAAAAGAGGAAGCCTCTCAGCAATGGAGTGATGCAGTGGCTGCAATAGTGGGCTCAAATATAGCAATGGATGTAAGGATGGCTCCGGATGGACAGTGTTTCCTTCTGCCGTACATGGGGTCACTATGAGTCAGAACCAACTTGATGACACCTAGCAACACACCAAGAAACTACATATTGCTGTTGGAAGACTCTAACGGGTAATATACGTAAAGTATTAAAGTGAGCCATGCATAATATCCATGAATATAGTAGAGTATGCAGGGGGCAAAATTATGAAGACTTCTTAGCCATAGCCAAACATCTTGAGGAAGTGAATCACTGGGCCTGGGGTTACAGCACTATGGTTTCAGAGGACACACTAAGGTCAATTGGTATAACATCGTCCACAAAGACAATGTTCTACATCCTACTTTGGTGAGTAGCAACTGGGGTCTTAAAAGCCTACGAATGGCCATCTAAGGTGCACCTATTGATCTCTCCCCATCCAGAGCAAAGAAGAATGAAGAAACTCAAAGACACAGGAAACAATTAGTCCAAAGGACTAATGGACTATGTGAACCCCAGCCTCCACGAGTCTGAGACCAGAAGAATCAGATGATGCCCAGCTACCACTGCTGGTGACTCTGAAAGGATCATGATAGGAGATCCCAGATAGAGTGAGAGAAAAATATAGAACAAAATTCAAAATTATAAAAAAGACCAAGCTTACTGGTCTAATAGGATCCCCAAGACTATGGCCCTAAGACATCCTTCAAGCCTGGAAATGAATCTATCCCCTTGATTCAACTTTCAGCCAAACAATAGACAGGTCTGTAACAATAACAAAAGGGAAGTGCATACCCCTTACAACAATCAGCTATACCAGATCCAAAGGACAGCATTTGCTGGGGGATAAAGCTCAGAAGCCAGGAGGGGATAGAGAAGGACAAAGGAAAATGGTGAACACAGGGAGCAAGTGAGAAGAGTGCTGTTACATTACAGGGATTGCAATCAATGTCATGAAACAAAATTATTGAATGGAAAATGAATTTGTTCTGTAAATGTTCACTCATATCACAATATAAGTAAATAAATAAATAAATGAGCCATACATATGATAGCTATTATTGTTATTTTACATAATCATAATCATCCTACACATGCATTTTATATTTCTTTTCATTTAATGTTTTGTCATAATTCACTTAATGTTTTATCATAGTTCTTTTGCACTTTTCACATAGTTTGTCATAATCATGATTTTCAATGGCTGCAAAGTGCTGAATCATGTTTCAAATTAACCATTCTTCTATTGTTGGACATTTAGGTTAGCTCAGGTATTTTCTATTTAAATACAGCCACTATGCATGCCATCATGGAAATCACTTTTTCGTAGTTTACATTATTTCCTTAGGATAGAGTCCTACAAGAAGAAAACCTGGGTCAAAGGCTGTGAAGTTATTATTTCTCATGGGACATTTTGCAAAATGGCTACGAGCTTTGAGTCAATTTATATTTCCACCACAAAGTAGAAGATTGGTGCTTTCACTTACCCTTATCAGAATTAAGGCCTATGAGTTTTCAATCAGCAAAGTTAACAGGTAACAAAATGGTTCTTTATAATGAACATTGTTCACCCTTCCTAGGTACCAGGGTCTGTGTCTCACACTGGGCATGCTGATATGGAGGGCAAGGGCTCTGCCCTTACTCTCAAGGAAGAAACCGGAAACTAAACCAACAATTAGAACCAGTGCTATTGCTGCCGAGCACAGCACAGAGACCTCTAACCCTGCCTAGGAAGCCAGGAAAGGTTTCCTGGAAGAGGCAGGCTTGAATGTAGTCTTGAATGAGGATTAGTAGTTCTTCAGGTGGAGAGGGTGACAGAAGATTGTTTCATACCAAGGGGAGCAGCATATGCTGAGGAGGTCAAGGTCATATTTGGGGTTGTGTTGAGATGTAAGACTGGGGTCAAATCATGCCAAGAAGTAGGTTCTGTTCTCTGTTATTGTTGTTTTTAGTTGATGTGAAGTCAGCTCCAACTCATGGCGATCTGATGTGCAACAGGACAAAATGTTGCCTGGTCCTGTCCCATCTTCATAATCATCAGTATGTTTGAGTTCCCTGTGGTGGCCAATGTGTAGCACATTCCAACCTAGGGAGCTCATCTTCCAGCACTATATCTGACAGTGTTCTCTTGTGATCCATAAGGTTTTCATTGGTGAATTTTCAGAAGTAGATTGCCAGGCCTTTCTTCTTAGTCTGCCTTAGTCTGGAAGCTCTGCTGAATCCTTTCCAGTGTGGGTAACCCTGCTGGTATTTGAAATACTGGTGGCATAGCTTCCAGCATCACAGCAACATGCAAGGCACCACAGTATGACAAACTGACAGATGGGTTGTTGTTGTTGTTGTTGTTGTTGTTGTTATGTGCTGTTGAGTCAGACCCGACTCATAGCAACCCCTCTTGGGTTTCTGAGGCAGTATCACTATGGAAGTAGATTGTCCCACCTTCCTTCTGAAGAGTGGCTGGTGGGTTTGAACCATCAGCTTTCTGGTTAGCAGTCAAGTGCTTTAGGCACTATGCTACCAGAGCTCCCTGGCAGATGGGTAGTGGTCTTTTAAACTTGTTATTGTTGTAACATCTTTAAAGTTTATTTTTGTTTATTTATTTTTAATAATAAAAACAGCCTGCAAGTTCTGACTGCTTATGGTTACATTTACCAGCTGGGTCACAGTATTAAATGCTAAAGTACATTAACAGTATCGATCCTTCATTAAATGAAGATAAACTGTAAACCAGTAGTAGAGATGCTTCACTAAATGAGGTTACTGGTAGTATTGATGCTTCATTAAATATTAACCTTTATGTGGTTGATCTAGCAGAGTGGTGAAATAAGCAGAATTTATCTTCAAATGCCTCTAACTCCTGCCCCATACCATGCTCTTTTGTGTTCCTCTACTTCTTCCTGGCTTCCACCACAAGCTTGGGATTTTACCTACACAGACTCTCTCTGAGTTGTCTTCTATTGAACTACTAAAGATTGCTGGGACAACTGTATCAATATTAAGATGCTGATGATTAGTTAAAAGGTCCAGCCCTCACCTCTGTAGGAGAGTTTGGATTTTAAAGGAGGTCTCTTGGAGAGTGAAATCCCTGCAATCCAAACACTCTACGATAGTGGAATTTCAGGCCAGAAAGGAGGCAAGTGAAGGAGCTGTTAAGGTTGGGTGGGCAAGCAGTGCCTTCTAGGTCCCTCCATAGTCCAGCATGATGGACAGTCCTTGTGAAAATCCACACCTGGATATGACCTTTGGTCCCACTGCCCAAGGTCAGCTTCAGCCCTGGGATGGCTTCCTGTATCTCACGGCCTAAATGGAGTATAGGATTAGAGTGCTCTAGGGTAGACTGTGCCTTGGTGCCAGGTGTCCCTGAAGGTCATCAGAACCAGAACAACAGCTGGCAGCTTGAGGACCTCTATGAAGTGGCCATGTGTCCATGATCTGAACTATACCTACTTTTTAGAAAAAGAGTATCTTTCTTTGACTTTCTGTTGTTGTTAGGTGCCAATAGTAGATTCCAACTCATAGTGACCCTATATACAACAGAATGAAATAGT
>NW_006921641.1:8663619-8699989 GCF_000298275.1 Orycteropus afer afer
AAAACATTGTAATTCCCTCCCAGCAGATTTCCTAGATCTTGAATATCAGCTCAAATATTTATGCATGAAAAATTAGAAGCCATGAATGATGCATGTGTTCTAGAAAGTCTGCTTGTAAATTTCACCTCCCTCCCTTGGAAAGTCCCAGGATGACAACCAGAGCTTCATTTCTAACCCCAATTACAAAGCCACCTGAGATGAAATTTCCTATTTGTTTCTGACTCGCTTGCCCTTTGAATATTCAGGCCTCCCTTGTGGCAGATAAGTCTGCTATTATCTTGTCTGAGATATTGTTCTTTTACTTGACCAGATTATAGCACAATTGTCAGTTTGCTCTTTAATAATACTGCTTCACAGGGGATTTGTAAGGATTAATGAAATAATGTTTGAAAACCACTTTGAATTTGTATGCACTCTTTCTGCTGAGGCTCCGGGGTTATTATTTCTTAGTGTTTATACTGTATCTTCCATGTAAGAAATTGTCAATGCTTTGCAAACATTCAGATCAGTTTCACTTAAATGATGAAGCTCTTGCCTGTTAGAGCTGGAAGGGGGCTTTGAGAATATCTGATCTTACCCTCTCATTGAGGAGATGAGAGAAGCCTGAGGTCTGGAGAACTGAGTTATATACCTAACACCACACAGCTGGTTAGTGGTAGAGCTTGGGATAGAACCCAGGTATCCTCACTCCTTGTTCAGTTCTTCTAACTTTTAATATTAACTATTGCCATTCAGCAGATTAAGAGATTGAGGCAGGAAGAAAGGGAGCCATTTGGTCTAAGGCTAGAGAGCCTTCTGGAGAGGCAAGTAATGAACCCAAGTACCTGAACTGCTTATCTTCATTCTTCCTAGGACTTCCCTCTGGGGCCACTAAATTTGAGCAGCCCTAGCTTGATGTCCCTGTCAGGCCTTCACTGTGGATATATGTGCCTGATACAGCACATAATGATCCTCCAGTGTACCAGGGGCTGCTTCCTAGCATTCCTCTGACTCCTTGCATCCTCAGAGCTGACTGAGGATGCAAGAGCAGCAGCCTTAGGGACCTTTATTGCTTGCTGTTTGATAACCTAAGAGGAGTCTTCAACCGTGAATGAATGGAGATAAGTTCTAAATGTCTATTCGTAAATGAGATGTTAGGAACTCGGAATCCATTTTCCTAGAATAAAGTACACTATACATCAGTGTTAAGCCCCGAGGCCTGTCCTCAAAGCCCATGTAAATCACATTGTTGTTGAAGCTGAGCATTAGCACTGTTTGTGTTTGGGAAATCATTGATGACATTGAGAGGGGCTGTTTCAGTAGGATCTGAATCCACTGGCAGATAGATAGTGGGACTTTTAAGAGAGAGAAGAATGTAACACTCTCAGAACTGATTGTGTCAGAAAAGGGAAAGGGAGAATTAGCATAGTAAGAGAAGGTTCAGCACTCTAAAGGAACAGTTTTTGGAGGTTGTGTTTTTCCACACTGGGGAAACCTGAGTACATTTGAAGATCCAAGGAATTGAGCCAGCCCCATGAAATCACAAATGATCCCAAAGGAGGCTTGGAGAGGTTAAGGCACTTGTCCAAGGCCACACAGAGAGTGAGAGGCAGAGCAGGGACTCTTGGCTGCCAGCCCAGGGCTTTCTCTAGTGTGCAAATATTGTCCAAACTTCTGCCCATTGTTTCCAAAGCCACACAGCACTCTTTTTATCATTTACTGGGTGTTTTTCCCCTAAATTTTATTTATCTTGTTGTTATTGTTAAGAACAGCAAAACATACACCGACTCAACAGTATCTACATATACAATTTAGTGACATTGATTACATTCTTCAAGACGTACAACCATTCTCACCCTCCTATTCTGAGTTGCTCCTACCTCATTAAAATAAACTGACTGCCCTCTAAGATTCCTGTCTAAACTTTTGAGTTGCTGTTATCACTTTGATCCCACATAGATAGTTCTTAAAAGAGCATCATGCTCAAGGCAGACCTATTTCATGAATTAGGCTAAACTCTTGCTGGATTTTAAGAAGACTTCAGGGGATATTTTTGATTTAATGTTTAAAGATGATCTCAGGGCAATAGTTTCAGGGCTTCAACTACCCTCCGTGGCTCTAGAAAGTCTGAAGTCCATGAGAATTTGAAACTCTGTTCTTCATTGTCCTCCTTTTGATCAGAATCTTCTATGGAATCTTTGATCAAAATGTTCTTTGACTGTGTTATTATACATCAATTAGATTTTTTAAACTTAAATATATTTAGCCTCATTTAAATCAATAATATCCACAAAACTAAATTACAGACTTAAAGTGCTAGTTATATAATTTTTATGCATACATATTCAAATAAATATAAAAATAAAAAATAAAAATAAAGTGTTTTATTTTTTAGTAATCTGGCACATCACTTGTAGTAATCACCTGCTCCATAGTTTGGGCAACTCTGCACTTGGAGATGGAGACAAAAGAAGTAATGACAGTTGTCCTGAAAGGAGAAGGAGTGGACATGATTGGGAGTATAAGGGCGGGACTTAGCTCTGGAGAGGAGGAGGGCTCCTTTTCCCTTAGAGGGAGGAGGAGAGGGTTCAAGGACAAAGCAACTTGAAATGAAGGCAAAAGAAGATGACAGAGCTTATGCTACTGACCTTGATTTTTCAATAAAATGGTAAGACAAACTGATGACAACTTGAAAGGACCACTGAGTTTTATATTTTAAATTAAAACTGTCTTGTTGTCCCCTGAGACTCAACCTTGTCTTTCAAAGGGCAGAGTCCAGTTGTTTTTTGGGGAAAAAAAAAGTTGGACTTTGAACCTTAATTATGGTTCTTGAAACACTGCTGTAATTGCTCTGGATTGGATTTTGAAGTTGGCCTTTGATTTGAAACATTGGTTTCCTAAGATGAGGCCTCTTTCTGAATAAAGACTGGTCTGATTGCTCTGAACTGAGATGAGTGTGGGTCAGAAACTAAGAGCATTTTCTAAAGGGCTGGCTAAGCCCCTCCTCAGCAGTTGACAATATTGACCCTGAAGAAGGGGACTGAGAGATGTGCTGTGGCCAGCTCTGACCCCTTTCCCCAGTCTTAACCCAAAGCACCTTCCTGGAGCCATCACATAGGATAGGTCTCCCCAGCCCAATATAATACTAAGAAAGGAGAGTCATCATGTGACTATGGGGGCTACCATGAATCAAAACAGAATTTTCTTTGCTACCAGAAACTATGTAGACAAATCTCAAGATCTCTTGATCCCTGGCATGTATTGAGGGCTTGATAGGTACTAGGCACTGGGCTAAGGCTTTACATACCCTTTGAATTGTAACCATCACACTAAGTCTATGAAGTAGAAGGATTATTTCAGATTGATAAAATAGGAAACTGAGGTATAATCCCTTGCCTAGGGCACATAACCAGTCAGATATTACATTTGGATTTGATTTCAAAATCCTCTGATGCCCCAAGCCCAAGATTTTCTCACCACAGTATGTAGGCTTCTCCTTTCCCAGAGATGTTTGCAAGAGGAAAGACACACTAATGTCTAGAATAGTCCACATAGACAGGAAGTAGGGGGTTACATGATACAATTTCTTCATAACTTCTTCAGATCCTTTGATTGTTAAATCTTAAACCATATTCTCTCTTACCATTGTGAGCTATATGGAAAACAAAAAAAACTAAGCCTAAATTTAATTCCTACATAGAAACCTAAGCCAAGATGTATGGCCATCTTCCCTTCTCCTCTCCTCTCTTTATTCATTGCTGACAATCTCTCCTCTTTTCCCTTAACTGTTCTCCCTGCTAATTCCAACAATAGAAATCCTGCCCATCTTCTAAAACACAGATCAAATTCTACCACCTTCACAAAACTTCCCAGGAGTTCCAAGTACGATACATTCTCTCTTTCCTTAGAATTCCCGCATCCTTGTTGATGTTCTCAGAGTTGTGGCCAAGTCTGCCTTGTGATACACTCTTATATGTAACACCAGGGAGTCCACCACAGAGAGGTCAGTTCTACCGGTAGAGTCTGGGTCAATAAATGTCTTTGAGTAGAACTGATCTAGGTGAGGCCCAAGCCCTGGCCTCCCTGTGGGAGATGTGACCACTGATTAAATGCTGAGATTTGGAGGTATAAAGGCCTGAGGGCTCACACCATCTGCCTCATCATCCAGTCAGATATTTCTTGAGATTCAAAGCTATTTGAAAGTGCCTAGTAAAACATACCACCACTCATCTATCAGTTTGTCACACTGTGGTAGCTTGCATGTTACTGTGATGCTGGAAGCTATGCCCTCAGTATTTCAAGTACCAGAAGGGTCACCCATGGTGGAAGGTTTCAGTGGAGCTTCAGACTAAGATAGACAAGGAAGAAGGACATGGTGGTATATCCTGAAAGAACTGGCTACTAAAAACTTATGAATAGCATGGAAATATTATTTGATGTAGTGCCAGAAGATGAGCCCTTCAGGTTGGAAGGCACTCAAAACACAACTGGGGAAGGGCTACTTCCTCGAAGTAGAGTTGACTTTAATGGTATAGATGGAGTAAAGCTTTCAAGACCTTCAATTGCTAATGTGGCAAGACTCAAAATGAGAAGAAACAGCTGCAAACATGCATTAATAATCAAAACATGGAATGTAAAGAGTATGAATCTAGGAAAATTGGAAATTGTGAAAAATGAAATCAGTATCCTAGGCATTGGTGAGCTGAAATGCACTGGTATTGGCCATTTTGAATTGGGCAGTCATATTGTCTACAATGCTGGGAATGACAAATTGAAGAAGACTGGCATAACATTCATTGTCAAAAAGAAAGTTTCAAGATCTGTACTGAAGTACAACGTTGTTAGTGATGAGATAACACCCATATGCCTACAAAGAATACCAGTTCATACTACTATAATTCAAAAGTATGTATCAACCACTAAAAGCAAAGATGAAAAAAATGAACATTTTTACCAACTTCTATAGTCTGAAATTGACCAAACATGCAATCAAGATGCATTGCTAATTACTAGTGATTGGAATGCAAAAGTTGGAAATGAAGAAGCATCCGTAGTTGGAAAATACAGCCTTAGTGACAAAAATGACATCAGAGATCACATGATAGAATTTTGCAAGACCAATGACTTATTCATTGCAAATATGTTTTTTCAACAACATAAACAACAACTATACACCTGAACCTTGCCAGATGAAATACGCAGAAATGAAATTGTCTACATCTGTGGAGAGAGGCAATGAAGAAGCTCACTATCATCAGTCAGAATAAGGCCAGGGGCCAACTGTGCAACAGACAATCAATTGCTTGTATGCAAGTTTAAGTTGAAGCTGAAGAAAATTAAAACAAGTCCATAAAAGCCATAGAGATCATGTGATAATAGATTTGACACATTGAACACCAATGCCTAAAGACAAGAGGAGATGTGAGATGACATCAAGGACATCATACAAAAAAAAAAAAAGCAAGGGGTTATTAACAGACAGGTAAGAAAGAAGAGACCAAAATGGATGTCAGAAGAGACTCTGAACTTGTTCTTGAATGGAGAGCTGCTAAAGCAAATGGAAGAAATGATGATGTGAAATAACTGAGCAGAAGATTTCCAAGGGCAGTTTGAAAAGACACAGTGAAGTATTATAATGAAATGTACAAAGACCTGGAGTTAGCAAATCAAAAGGGAAAAAAGAACTGAATAATTCAAGCTTTGATTTGCAATATTGAAAGAGTCTATGGGCAAAATATTGAATGATGAAGGAAGCATCAAAAGAAGATGGAAGGAATAAACAGAGTCATTGTACCAAAAAGAACTGTTTGACATTCAACCATTTCAGGAGATATCATATGATCAAGAACCAAAGGTATTGAAGGTAAAAGTCCAAGCTGCACTGAAGACATTAGCAAAAAACAAGGCTCTGGGAGTTGATGGATACCAGTTGAGATGTTTCAACAAACAGATGCAAGGCTGGAAGCACTCACTTGTCTATGCCAAGGAATTTGGAAGACAGCTACCTGGCCAAATGACTGGAAGAGATACATATTTGTGCCTGTTTTAGTTACCTAGTGCTGCTCTGACAGGAATATACCACAAATGGGGTGGCTTTAACTAACAAGAGTTTAATCTCTTACAATTGGAGACTTTAAGTCTGAGTTAAAAGTGCCAGGCTCTAGGGGCTGGATGAAAGCCCTTCAACCTTGGGCTTCAGCTCTGCCACCTGCTCCCAGCCCACTGAAGGTAGAGGCTTTTCTTCACTCAGACAGCTACTGACTGCTGAGACTGACAAGCCCAAGGTTGACAAGTAAAACAGCACAGTCCTGATGTTACCAAACCACATGGCAGACCATTAATTCAAGTCTATTGAAAGTCCCAAGGTCGGCAGAGCATGGCAGGCTGCTGAACAATGACATGGCTACATGCAGAGTTCAAGGTGCCATAAGCTAGAGACCACTTCCAAAGCTGCTTCTTATATATGGGAAGAAGACCACATACCCAAAGAAGCTACTCAGCTGCTCCAGTAGAGTCCACCAAGGAGTTGATTACCAATCTCACCATGGGGAATAACTACATTCAGCTGCCTAGCCACTCAACCAGGCCCAGCCAAGTTGACACACAAACTTAACCACCACAGTGCCCATTCCAATAAAAGGTGATTCAAGAGAATGCAAAAATTATTGAATAGTATCATTAATATGATACACACATATGCTGAAAATAATTTTAAAAATGGTTGTAGCAGTATATCAACAGGGAACTGCCAGAAATTCAAGCTGGATTCAGAAGGGAATGTGAAATGAAGGATATCATTGCTGATGTCAGATAAATCTTGGCTGAAAGCAGAGAATACCTGAAAGATGTTTACTTGTGTTATATTGACAATGCAAAGGTATTTGACTATGAGGATCATAACAAATTATGCATAAGAAAGAATGAGAATTCTAGAACACAAACTTGTGCTCACAAGGAACCTGTACATAGAGCAAGAGGCAGTCATTCAAACAGAACAGGAAGATACTGAATGGTTTAAAATCATGAAAGGTATGTGTCTGGGTTGTATCCTTTCACCATACTTATTCAACCTGTATGCTGAGCAAATAATCCATGAAGCTGGAGTATTTGAAGAAGAATACAGAATCAGGATTGCCAGGAGACTCATTAAGACCCTGCGATATCCAGATAACACAATTTTGCTTGCTGAAAGTGAAAATAACTTGAAGCACTTACTGTGGAAGATCAAAGACTACAATCTTCAGTATGGGTTACATTTCAACCTAAAGAAAACAAAAATACTTTCAACTGGACCAATAAGCATTATGACATATCCATTATGATAAGTGGAGAAAAGAGTGGAATTATCAAAGATTTCATTTTACTTGGATCCACAATTATCCCCATGACAGCAGCAGTTAAGAAATCAAACAACATATTGCACTGGGCAAATCTGCTGCAAGAGACCTCTTTAAAGTGCTCAGGTGCAAAGATGTCACCTTGGAGCTAATTGGTCGTGACCCAAGCCATGGTATTTTCAAATACATGTGAAATGTAGACAAATGAACAAGGAAGACTGAAGAAGAATTGATGCATTTGAATTATGGTGTTGGCAAAAAGTATTGAATATACCGTAGACTGCCAGAAGAATGAACATATCTGTCTTGAAAGAAGTGCAGCTGTACTGCTTCTTAGAATCAAGGATGGTGAGAGTTCATCTCTCATACTTTGATCATGTTATCAGGACCATTTCTTGGAGAAGGATATTATGCTTGGTAAAGTAAAGGGTCAGTGAAAAAAAGGAAGACCCTCAATGAAATTGCAACGATGCGTGACTGCAACAATGAACTCAAACACAGCAACAATTGTGACTATGGCACAGGACCAGGCAGTGTTTTGTTCTTTTGTACATAGGGTCACTATGCAACCAAGTGGATGACACCTAACAACAACAATTAAGATACAAGGATGTATTTTATGTTAGGTCTGGTGGCCCAAGGGTTAAGCACATAGCTGCTAACCAACGAATGGTGATTAGAACCCACTCAGTAGCTTCACAGGAGAAAGACATAAAGATTTACCATCTAGGAAACCCTATGGAGCTGTACTAAACTGTCACATGAAGTCACTATGACTCAAAATTAGCTTGATGACACCAAACAATAATATTAAAATACAAGTTTACTGCTTGGGATGGCACATTAACTCTTTAGTACCTGTTTTGGTTACCTAGTGCCACTCTGACAAGAATATACCACAAATGGGATGGCTTGAACAAACAGGAGTTTATTCTCTTACAGTTTGGGGGCTTTAAGTCCAAGTTCAAGTGCCAGGCTCTAGGGGCTGGGTGAAAGCCCCTCAACCTTAGGCTTCAGCTCTGCCTCTTGCTCCCGGCCCACTGAAGCTTCAGGCTTTTCTTCACTCAGGCAGCTGCTGCCTGCTGAGGCTGATGAGTCCAAGGTTAACAAGTAAAAAGGCACAGTCTCGATGGCACCAAACCACATGGCAGACCATTAATTCAAGTCCATTGAAAGTCCCAAGGTTGGCAGAGCACAATAGGCTGCTGAACAATGACACAGCTACATGCAGAGTTCAAGGTGCTATAAGCTAGAGACCATTCCCAAAGCTGTTTCTTATATACAGGAAGCAGACCACATACCCAAAGCAGCTACTCAGCTGCTCCAGTAGAGTCTACCAAGGAGTTGATTACCAATCTCACCATGGGGAGTAACTACATTCAGCTGGCCAGCCACTCAACTAGCCCAGCCAAGTTGACAACACAGTTAACTACCACATTACCTGTCAACACTTGCTGTGAATCCTTTATCAGACCTGTTGGTTATTAGCCTGGGTAGTGAGTACCCACTGTGTACTGTGGTGATGTAAAGCTGAAGGGAAAAATACAAAGTTGAATAAAACCCAATCAAGGAGCCTCCTAATCTAGGATTATGGGTTAGAAACAGGATAGATAGTGTGGATAACAATAAACTCAAAAACAAACTCATGGCCATCAAGTTGATTCCGACTCATAGCAACCCTCATTGGGTTGCCAAGGCTGTAAATCTTTCTGCAAGTAGATTGCCTCATCTTCCTTCTGCAGAGCAGCTGGTGGGTTTGAACTGCTGACCTTCTGGTTAGCTGCCAAATGCCTTATCCACTATGCAAGCAGAGCTCCTAATAACAATGATAATTACAAACTGTGAGAAGAGCTTTGATAATAATAATGACAATGGATAAAACTTATTGCATATTGACTATGATCAAGACACTATTCTAAGTATTTAGTAGAATTAACTCATTAATATAACAACCCAATGAAGTAGGGACTATTATTTTTTGATGAGAGAACCAAGGCACAGACAGGTTAAATATTTTGCCCAATGTTAAAAATTAGAGAAGGTGGAGCTGGAATTTGTGTCTCAAGGCTTCCAGAACCTTGCACTGAAGAAAATTAGAAGGAGGAGAGATTTGCTCTATCATGGGTAAGGAGTTTGGGGCCAAGGGAGTATAGAGTGTCCAGTGAAATTTTCACAAAGGAGATGACATTGTATCTTGATACTATACCAAGTAAGAAAGAGGAAGACAGGCATTTTAGGAAGAGGAAACATCATTCCTAAAAGTCACAAGCACAGGCAAGAAAACAGATGCTTGGAGGCTCTGAATCATTTGGTGTGGCTGCACTGTGCTGTCAGTGGGCAGAGAGGAGAACCTGGAAGGAAAGAGATGAGTGAGTGTGCAGGGGCCAGGGGACTAGAAAGTGAAGACTGAGTGGAAGTAACAATACCTGAGCCTTCAGTGGTGGTCTAACATCATGTTAGATACTTGAAGCACATGTAAAAAAAGTTGTTGCAACCCTATGCGTTATGGATTATTTTCCCTTTTGAACAATCTGAACTTCTGAGGGGTAAAGTAGTTCAAAGCTGGCAAGAGCTGAGATTGAAAACCAGGTCCTACTGATGCGAGAATCCACTGGGACATGCTACATGGGTTGGTGTTGAGGGCGGCCCTGGGGAGGCAGGCAGCCCTGAGTGCTAAAAACCCAGGGGCCCAAGAGGAAAAAGAGCCCAGGAAGAGTAAAGGGAGACTGCAAAAAGGGCATGGGGGTGGCATCCTCTGACCTCCAGCCTCATGAGGGGGAAACAGAGTCACCATCAACAGCACAAGGCTTGTTTCTATGAGGACAGACATGGCACTCCCTACCCTCCAGCCTTTTTACCAATTCTGACACCAACCGTATCTCCCATGGCACTCACTATTTCTCTGCTGGGTTTGATAATTTGTTGTGATGGCCACGCAGAGCTCACAGACACTACTCATGATTATGGGGTTTATTAGGGAAGTAATAGGTTACACTTCAGGTTCAGGAACGTGCTCAGGATACAGTTCTACCATCAGGACAGTCTCCCCTCTTCCACACCTTCAAGCACACCTCTCTGGCCCTTGGCCTCTTGGCCTGGCTCTGCCCTACTTTGACAAGTGTTACAAAGCTCTTTTAGCTCTACCAATAGGGGCACCTAGGGTGCACCCCAATCCACCAGCAAGCCTTCTTCCCAATAGCACTTTACTTTCTCTCTGTGTGGGCCAGCAAGCCCACCGCTCTGTCTCGTGCCTCTTGGTTCGCCTGCTGGTCCTCTCTGCTGGTCCTTTCTGCCCGTCCTCTCTGCCCGTCCTCTCTGCTGTCTCTCTGCCAAGGGCTCTCAGGTACAAAGATGTGTTCTACTCCATCTCCAGCTCTTCCCTCTTGATGGCAGTGAGAGCCTCTCTTCTGTCTCTAGTAGGGCTCACTTTAAGGGGTCTGCCAGAATGACAAAATTAACCAAGCCCAACATTAGGGTTCCATGCATCTTACTTGCCTGGTCCACTCCTATAAGGGTGCCATGTACCTTATTTACATTACTAGCAAGATATCCAATCCCCTTGGTGGGCCTCAAGCATGTTACATTTGCATAGTTACACCCAGTATTCTGGTGAGAGTCACAAAGACCATGCCTGAAAAAGCCATAACAAGTAATTCACTGCACCCCAGAGACTAAGTTCCATTCCTAGCTCCTTCCCACTTTTTCTGAGCCCCAAAATCTGGTGTGATACCCCTGAGCAACACTGGTTGGAAACAAGATGATGGAGTTAGCTGGGAAACACTGATTCCTATTGTATTGTCTATTAGTGCTTTGGCTGCTGAGCTCAACTTTTCCCTGACTTGCTGGAAGTGGATCTGTCTCTACTTAGCCAGAGGGAAAAGCAAGTCCAGCTGAATTTTCACAAAGCTAAGTAACCAGGTTACCACAGGCCAGGAGTAAATCAATCTTGATAATCACATCTGGCCGAATGTGAGGTCATTTTGCTTGGACAGTAGAAATTCATTTTATGGTATAAAATGCTGTCTATTTGTTGTGGAGAAACACTAAACTCATAGGCACACTACTTAGTGTTCAAAATTCCCCTTGCACGTAGAGTAAGGTTTCATTTCCTTGCTGAGGGAGATTTAGATGTGGAAGGTGCTTGTGCACCTATGTAATATGTGCCCCTGCTAAAGAACAACTGACAGCTGACATCCACA
Organism: Orycteropus afer afer; assembly: GCF_000298275.1. Lineage (NCBI taxonomy): Eukaryota > Metazoa > Chordata > Mammalia > Tubulidentata > Orycteropodidae > Orycteropus > Orycteropus afer. The sequence continues at coordinate 8,675,135 of NW_006921641.1, forward strand.
AGAAGGAAGAACATAGCTCAAGTCAATGAACAGTGTTTACATTTACACTTGTGTTTCCAAAGCTGTATTTTTTAGGTTTTTTTTTTTTTTTTTTGCATTGCTGTTTTTTTTTAACAAAGAGCTTATGTCTTGAATAGAAGTGTCAACATCTGAAAATATTAGCTAATTTGACTTCCTGAGGTAAAATGCAAAAGAGAATGAGGTGGTTTATTATGTTGAATCTCTAATAAACCTGGACAATTAAAAATGGAAAGGGAGCCAAAACTAATTAAAAGGAGAAGAGAATGAGAAATGCCAGGCATCTGGGATAAATTTATTATTGCAGTTGAGCACTAAATTTAGCTCTAGGCTTCCTTGTAGCTCAAGTATTCAGAACATAATTTGGGTTAATAAGGTTTTTTTAGGTTCATTTACAGAGAGCTACTGATGACCACCATGATGGTAGAACACTTACAATTAACAATCAGCTTGGGGATTGAAATGTAACTAGAATTAGAGTTCATGAATTTGCTCATAATATTTTTTCTTTCTGATGAAGCCCATTTGATATTTTTCCCTTAACATATGTACTCAGACCACCCATTGAGTATACATAACCAGAGTGAGAAGATGTCAAGTTCTCTATATTTTATATTTGTTTTGATTCCTTTTTCCTCAAAGCGACCTAGGGCAGTGACACCATGGAGGAGAGCTAGGTGGCTCTAAGGGAGATGTCTATTGTGGAAGTCAATTCCAAAGGTATTTAAGGAAGTTAGCAGGGAAGACAGTAAAACTGCCTCCCTGCAGGATGAGCTTGGTTGCCTCTTTCCAGACTGACGTCCAATTAGCATCACCAGGCCAACCACTTAGTAAGCTCCATTGGCTCTCCTACTCCCACTCCTGTCACCTCCTTTGGGAGCTAACCTACTTCAGGAAATATTCATCACTGACTCCTCAACATCAAGGCAATACTTTGGGGTTTGAAACCGGGAAGAAAGGAAAAAAAGTTTAGATAAGTGTTTTGGGGTGGTAGCTGGAAAGGGAACGACAAGTGAGAACTGTCCTGTGGACAAGGACGATTCCATGTTAGATGACTCAGTGCTACTGAATTGCATGCTAACTTCAGGGACCAGGGAGAAATGATCCATGTTTGAAATGGAATGTCTATATTTATCATCAGCATGGAACCCTGAAATGTGGACATAATTAATTGTCAAGAATGAGTGAGACCAAGAAAGCAGAGTGAAGTGAAACTTATCAGTGACTTTAATGATCATCCCAATTAAAAAAAAAAAAAAAAAATTGCAGTTAAAAATGAAGGTGGGGAGAGATGCAAATTATATGTTTAAAGGCTTATTTTTTAAAAATTTCTTCAAGTTTAAATTAGAGGTACTGTTAAAACACTAATGAGATTATGACTACAAAGGTGTCAGAAGCACAAAGGCATTAGACAGATGATTAACCTGGAAAACAGTGTATTGAGGCAAGTGTGAGTTCTCGTGCCCATCCTAATGTCAGGTCTCAGTTCTGCCACCTCCTGGCTGCATGATCTTGGATAAGTCCCCATGCCTGGATCTACTACATTGATACTGTACAGGAAGAAAATGTTTATCTGTTTGTTGTTTATTTCTTTATCCAACCTCCACCTTTCTCCATTTAACTAAACTGCTGTTAACAACAAACAGAAGGCAAACAAATAAATAAACAGAATATTACAATACTATCTATTTTGCAGAGTTATATTGTTGTTCCAGTTGTTGTTAGTTGCCTTTAAGTCAACTCTGACTCATGGTGACCTTACGTATGTTAGAGCAAATGTGGCCTGTCCTGCACCATCTTCATCATCTTCGGTATGTTTTGGTTCATTGCCGCAGCTTTTGGGTCAATCCATTTCATTGAGGGTTTCCCTCGTTTTCCCTGACATCTACTTTACCTACCACGATGTCCTTTTCTAATGATTGGTCTTTTCTGGTGGTGTGTCCAAAATAAGCAAGCTGAAGTCTCACCATCCTCACTTCTAAGGAGCATTCTGGTTGTAATTCTTTAAGACTGATTTGTTTCATCTTCTGTAAGTCCATGGTGTATTCAGTATTCTGAGCCAACAACACAGTTTAAATGAATCAGTTCTTCTTCTGTCTTCCTTTTTCATTATTCAACTTTCACATGCATGTGAGGTAATTGAAAAGACCGTGGCTTGCCTATAAAAATGTGTATTCTTTTGGGTCTCATGTAGTAGATGCTCAGTAAATATTTACTGAATGGGAAAATATGTCTTCACCATATTTTGGTGGAAGGTGAAGTATTATACATGCTGCCTCTGTCACCCTGAGGAGAGCAGGAGGACATCTTTTATGGACCCTCCTTTTCCTGTGCATCATCCCATAACTTCTATCCTCAGAAGATCCATGACTCTGGTTCTTTGTGGGCACTGCCCTGCCGTCTATTAATCCCTAGAAGCTGTCAATGAGTTTCATTTGGTCTGAATGGGTAAGATGTCCTAGCTTGTCCCACTCCCACACTCACTGGTATCAGTGAGTCAGGCCACCTTAAGGAAACTTCTGTTTTGCCTTAGGAGCTGAACGTTAAGAACTGAGCTCCAAAGGAGGTTTGGGAGAATCAATTAATGGTCCCAGACACATGTAATAAATTTTTCAGTGGGGTCCTGAAGAAAGTACAGTGTCAGCAACTCCAGACTGATTTGGGTATAAATGAAATGTATTCAAGTAACAAAATTCACAAGCAGAAGTAGAGCGTGATTTTATCCACAGAGTCATGTTTTTAATTATTGTTGAGATGCAGAATCTAGTTACAGAGACATGATTTGATACTGATGCCCAGACTCTAGCTGTAAAATGAGATACAGGGTAACATTTGCCCAATGACCTTTTCTTTCCAGAGGACAATTAATAGATCTTATTTTCATAGAGCTATGGTCTTGTCAGTTTAAATTCTACTTTCTGACCAAACTGTAGAGAAACCTTTTTCCTCCCCAGACCAAATGCTCTCATGTCTGCCGCTGCCTGGAATCTAGTTTGCTGGCTGATGTGAGCAGAATTTTAGCCTTCTCAGGCCAGCCGTGAAGTGAAAATAGTAAACACGGGATTCGAAGGAAGGGAAAGCAGAAAGCAGAACTCATCTAAGAAGAATGAAACCCTTTAAATGAAAGTGCTTCTTTTTCAATAATAGGAATTCTAATGTTCTTGGAGTCATAATTATAATAGCTTTCTCTGGAGTATGCAATACATTAGGGAATCCAAGTCAGAACAAAGGACAAGTAACCTCAAATCATTTGTCCGCAGAGCCAACAACGAGTCATTGACCATCCGTATTCTTGGTTTTCCCCATCCATACATGCATAATGACTGTACTTAATATTCCTGTTGCAGCCTGTGAATAAATGACAAAGATTTACTAACCTGTATTTCCTTTAATAGCTGACATTACTGGTATCTAGGTTCAACATGAATGGAATAAATGTTATTTTCTATTCTCATAGGTCATTTGAGGACCTGGCAAATAAGTGAAAGATGAGATTTACTTGAAATAGGTCTCAAGGACGAAACCAGGACCCAGGGAGGCTGATTTGGCTCAACCTAAGGAAAGTTATATGAGACTGAGCATGTTCTGTTGATAAAGAGACTCAAGTGAAAATGACTCAGATGTCACAGATGTTTTAGGGATCACTTTGTTTTAAGATAGCGGGAAAATAGGACATTTGAGATCTTGTCCACATCTAAGGTTGGAAGAATTCTAAGAGTTCTAAAAGCTCTAGGTCCCTAAGATGCTTTTCACTTTAAACATGTAGAAAAGTGATGGGAGACCTCTGAAACAATGGTTCTTAATATTTCTCTTTGGTAGACCAGCAGGATGGGGTAAAGTTCTCATAGAGCCCTTCTACTTTCAGCTTGTCTTTTATGCATAAACTGAATCTTCTCAAAATGGAAGTGTGCAATGCTTAGGAGTGGACATCAGTGAGGATGAACAAAAATAAAACTGTTTCCCCAGATAAAACACAGCATCAAACATTGGGGATGCAAAAAAGAGAGAATAGCCGGAAGATACCGAGACACCCCACAAACTACCCAAGATATCAACCACTTGTTAAGAGTCATAGTTTAGAAAGCTGAGTTATTACCATAGAAACAAGTGCTAAGGAGAAAAAGAAAGCATGGTAAGGGAGCACTGGGAGGTGCATGTGAGAGGAGGAGCTTCTATGTATGTATATATTTAAAGAGAATGGACAGGGAGGATCTCACTGATCATGTGAGTTTTTAACAGAGATTGGAAGGAAGTGAGGGAGAGAGCCAAGTGGATTTCTGGAGGAAGAGAATTCAAGATGGAAGATGGAGATATAAATGGGGATGTCATCAGCATGCACTTGGTATTTAAAATCATAAGACAGGATGAGATCACCTAGAGGAAGTATAGCTAGAGAAAAGTGTTCTGGCAGTGGGCCTTGATGATCTTTAAGATATAGTGGTCAGGGAGATAAGGAAGATCAGTGGAGTAGCTGAGATGGAGGTGCTTGTGAAGTAGGAGGAGAGCTGAGAGAGAATGAAATCACAAAAGCCAAGAGAAAGAAGTATTTTGGGGAAAATGGTCACTTTATGTGTGGAATGCTGCAGACATTTTGAGTATGATAACGACTGAGCTTGGCCTTCTGGTTTGGCCACATGGTGACCTTGACAAAAGAAATTTCAGGGGTAGGGGAGCAGGAGGGGAAGAAAGACTGACTAGAACAGGTGCAGAAAAGAATTAAAAAAAGAGAGAGAGAGAATATTGGAAGAAATGAATATAATACTTCAGAAGAGTTCTGTTGTACAGATGAACAAATGAAGGAGTGGTAGCTAGATGGAGATGGGATTCAAGGGAGCATTTTTTTTTTTTTTTTTAAAGAGGAAAGATTACATTTCTATGTTCATAGGAATGATCCAGTAAAGAGGAAAAGTATGATGATATTGAAGGAAGAATCCTCTGGTCCACCGGAGGTTTTCCTTAATTTCTTATATTGTCACTTCCTTAGCCACCAGGAGGCACTACTCCCCTCTACCACTCAGGTCTAAGGGTTGAACCACAATCTTTCCTTCAGATTCCATCAGCATAACTGTCACTATACTGGAAAATCTAAGCAAGAATTGTTTACAGGCTTAGGAAAAAATTAGAAAGAAAATCAATTTAAACAACTATAATAAGTAACAAGATTTGTGCTTCACCAAGTGTCCTTGCTTCATGGAATGGTGTTAGGGTTAAATAAGTCAGAAATGCTGAGTTAAACAAAATTAAGCAGATGTATGTACTGCAGGACTTCTTGGAGCCTTTAAACAGCTAGGGAGCAGTGTGAATTTCCAAGAAGGACGTCCAGTGTGGAGAATTTCCCCTAATATATTTGAGGGAGTTTCACTTAGGACAACTGCCACTCAGGACAAGTGTTACAAGGCATACACTACAGGAAGCAGTAAACAAGATCAGCGGTAGGCAGACTTTATATATATATATATATATATATATATATATATATATATGCGCTCTGGTAGCATAGTGGCTAAGGCACTTGACTGCTATCTAGAAGGCTGGTGGTTCAAACCCACTAGCCACTCTTCAGAAGGAAGATGGGGCAATCTACTTCCGTAGTGATACTGCCTCTGAAACCCAAGGAGGGGTCGCTATGGGTAGGGTCCGACTTGACGGCACATAACAACAACAACAACCAGCAAACAAATAAAAATCCTACTGAATAAACCATAATCTGGATTGAGAAGTGATGATTTCAATTTGGACCCAAACATTTGCTGTGTGGAAATGTGTAGATTGCCCCATCTTCCTTCCGAGGATGGCTTAAGGAGAGGGAAATAAAGTAAGCATTTATCACATTGGTTCCTAAGCTCTCTGTTGAAAGCTTTAGACTTGGAACTTATCATATGAATAATAGTCAGAATATATTAGCTCATTAGATCTGAAGAAAGAAGACTGGAGAGAATATGAGGAGGTCACAGGAGTGGAGGTGGGACACATGGGGTGGTGGCCTCAGAAATCTGTTACAAGAAAGCTGTAACATGGAAAGGGAATTAACTTTCCTTTTGGGATTCAAAGGATAGAACAAAGGCTATGAAGTCACAGTTACAGTGAGAATATTTCAATGGATGATAGGGACCCACTTAGATTTGTCAAGCAGCATTGAGAGTTGGCATCATGAGAGACTGAATGTATCAAACATGGTTCCAAGTGGGCTGTCGATTATTGTTTTCCCATAGTTTCCTTTATGAATAACAGTGAAACCTTTTGAATAGCAGTGAAACTCTCTGATACATTGGTGGAAAACTTTATGAGGAGCCAAGAAATATTGTCTGATACAGTACCAGAAGATGAGCCTCTCTGGTTGAAGGTGGTCAAAATATGACTAGGGAAGAGCTGCCTCCTCAAAGTAGAGTAGACCTTAATGGCATGAATGGAGTAAAGCTTTGAGGATCTTCATTTGCTGATGGGGCATGACTCAAAGTAGGAAGAAACAGCTGCAAACATTCATTAATAATTGGAACATGAAATGTACAAAGTATAAATCTAGAAAAATTGGAAGTTGTCAAAAATGAAATGGAAAGCATAAAGATCAATATCCTAGGCATTAATGATCTGAAATGGACTGGTACTGGCTGATTTTGAATCAGGTAATCATGTGGTCTACTGTGCTGGGATGAAAAGAGGAATGGCATTGAATTCATCATCAAAAAGAAAATTTCAAGATATATTGTAAAGTACAATGCTGCCAGTGATAGAATAATATCCATATGCCTACAAGAAAGACCAGTGAATAGGACTATTATTGAAATTTATGCCCCAACCATTAAAACCAAAGATGAAGAAATGGAAGATTTTTACCAACTGGAAATTGACCAAATGCACAATCATGATGTAGTTATTATTGCTAGTGACTAGAATGCAAAAGCTGGAAACAAAGAAGACACATTGGTAGCTGGAAAATGTGGCCTTGGTAACAGAAATGATACTGCAGATTGCATGAGAGAATTTTGCAAGACCAACACTTTTTCATTACAAATACCTTTTTTGACATAAATGGTAGCTATACACGTGGACTTAGCCAGATGGAATATACAGAAATCTAACAACAACAACAACAACATCTATGCAAAGAGGCAATGGAGAAGTTCAGTATCATCAGTTAAAATAAGGCCAGGAGCTAACTGTGGAACAGACCATCAACTGTTCGTGTGCAAGTTCGAGTTGAAGCTGAAGAAAATTGAAAGAAGTCCACAAGAGCCAACATATGACCCTGAGTATATCCCACCTGAATTTAGAGACCATCTAAAGACTAGATTTGATGCATGGAACACCAGTGAATTAAGATCAGATGAGTTTATGACATCAAGAACATCATACATGAAGAAAGTAAAAGGTCATTTAAAAAGGCAGGAAAGGAAGAAAAGACCAAAATTAAGGTCAGAAGAGATTCTGAAACTTGCTCTTGAATGGAGAGTAGCTAAAGTGAAAGGAAAAAAAATGTTGAAATAAAAGGACTGAACAGAAGATTTCAAAGGGTGGCTCAAGAAGACAGAGTAAATATAATGAAATGTGCAAAGACCTAGAATGAGAAAACCAAAAGGGAAAAACATGCTTGGCATTTCTCAAGTTGAAAGTACTGAAGAAAACATTCAGGACTCAAATTGCAATACTGAAGAATTCTGTGGGCAAAATATTGAATGATGCAGGAAGAATGAAAAGAAGATAGCAGGAATACCAAAAAGAATTGGTAGACATTCAGTCATTTCAGGAGGTACCATATGATTGAAAACCAATGGCATTGAAGGAAGAAATCCAAGCCACACTAAAGGAATTGGTAAAAAAACAAGGCTCCAGGAATTGATAGAATGCCCACTGAGATGATTCAACAAATGGATGCAGTTCTGGAGGCATTGACTTATCTGTGCCAGGGAATTTGGAAGACAGTTACCTGGCCAACTGACTGGAAGAGATCCATATTTTTGCCCATTTCAAAGAAAGATGATCCAACACAATCTGGAAATTATCAAACAGTATCATTAATATCACACACAAGTAAAATTTTACTGAACATAATTAAAAAATGGTTGCAGCAGTATATTGACAGGGAATTTTAAGAAATGCAAGCTGAATTCAGAAGAGGATATGTAACAAGGGATATCATTGCTGATGTCAGATGAATCTTAGCTCAAAGCAAAGAATATAAAAAAAAAAAGTTTACCTGTGTTTTGTTAACTATGCAAAGGCATTCAATTGTGTGGATTATAACAAATTATGGATAACACTGTGAAGAATGGGAATTCCAGAACACTTAATTATGCTCATGAGGAACCTGTACATAGGCCAGGTTGCTGTCATTCAAATAGAACAAGGGAATGCTGCAAGGTTTAAAATCAGGAAGGGTGTGCATCAGGGTTGTATCCTTTCACCATATTTATTCAGTCTGTATCCTGAACACATAATCCAAGAAGCTAGACTATGTGAATAAGAGCACAGCATCAGGATTGGAAGAAGACTCACTAACAACCTGTGATATGCAGATGATACAGCCTTGCTTGCTGAAAGTGAAGAGGACCCAAAGCACTTACTAATAAATCTTCACAACTGGACCAGTAAGCAACATCATGATAAATGAAGAAAAGATTGATGTTGTCAAATATTTCATTTTACTTGGAACCACAGTCAACACTCATGGAAACAGCAGTCAAGAAATCAGACGTTATATTTCACTGGGGTAGTCTGTTGCAAAAGACCTCTTTAAAGTGTTGAAGGGCAAAGATGTCACTTTGAAGACCAAGATACGCCTAACCCAAGCCATGGTATTTTCAATCACCTCATGTGCATGTGAAAGCTGCACAATGAATAAGGCAGACCAAAGAAGGGCTGATGCCTTTGAATACTGGTGTTGGCAAAGAATACTGAAAATACCACGGACTGTCAGAAAAACGGATAAATCTATCCTTGGAGGAAGTGCAGCCAGAATGCTCCTTAGAAGTGAAAATGGCTATACTTCGTCTCACCTACTTTGGTCACGTTGTCAGAAGGGACCATTCCCTGGAGAAGGATATCATGCTTGGTAAAGTGGAGGGTCAAAGAAAAAGGGGAAGGCCCTCAACTAGATGAATTGACACAGTGGCTGCAATGATGGGCTAAAGCATAGTAAGAATTTTGAGGATGGCGCAGGACGAGAGCGTGTTTCATTCTGTTGTACACAGGGTCAGTATGAGTCGGAGTTGACAGCACCTAAGAACAACATAATTTCCTTCTACTGCTATTCTGGTTTTCATTGTCACTAAACATCACTTATAGTTGTTGGTGAAAATGAATCATGCCAGATTATCCCACCTGCAATGTGTTGCTGAATGAGAGGAGGACGTATTGACTTCCAAGAGACAAGGATTAGTACCAGTGCTCCCACCTTAGTTCAGTTCTTGTTTGAGTAGGGTGAGCTGAAGCAAGAAACTGTGATCCACAGACATTTATCTACGAACCCATGGCTTTATTCTCATATCAGAAATGTGAGCAGGAACAAAAACAAGGTCTGAAAACAGAGTAATGTTGTGTTGCAGCATGAAACTCCTAGGGTTGTTGCAATGTGTAATAAAACAGAAACCAAACTCAACTTCAGCACAAACAGGACACATCAGGCCTCTTTTCACCAGAAATGCTTTTATCCCTCCCTTCTCTCAGGGAGGTGTTCAAAGTGGCTTTTAACAAAACACCTTTTATCCCAAGTCCTCAGCATATTTACCTATCACAGATAGCTAGAAAACCTGCTGAGAAGGGGGGTCAGGTAGACTATGAGCCATGGTTTTTGCTGTTCTTGTTGCCAGTTTGGAGAAATCAGTAAGGAAAAACCTAGCAGGACTTCCAAAGGTCTGAGTTTAATCCCTGACATATGTATAACTTCAGCATAGCCCTTTTCTGCTTCCATTTCCCCTCCTAGAAAAGGGGACCATAAGAACAATCTATTTTACAAGATTATTGTTCAGAGATTAAGACCTAGTATAAATGAGAAAGGATTTGTAATTGGAATGCACAGTTGGATAAAAAAAAATATAAGACTTTGTTTCATGCAGAACTTTACTTTTTTTTTTTAATTTTTATTGTGATTTGGGTGCAAGTTTACAGAGCAAATTCATCTTCCATACAGCAGTTCATATATATTTTGTCTCATGACATTGACTGCAGTTCCCCACAATGCAACAGCTCTCTTCCCACTTCCTCCCCGTAGTTACCTCTTCCCTGTGTCCTTCCCTCCCATGCACTCCCGCCCCCTCCCCTCCAGCTATCTCCCTGTGCAAACACTGCCCTTCTGTTCTCCCATGATTGATTGCTTCAAGGAGTATAACTACCTGATGTACATGTTCACCCCTTATGCTTGTCTATTGTTTGCCTGGAAGCCACAGGTCTGAGTTCAGACCTGAAGGGTAGCTAAGGGCTGTAGTCTCAGGGGTCTCATAGGCTCTATCAGACCAGCAAACCTAGTGTTTTTTTTCTTTTTTTTATGGTTTAGAGTTTTGTTCCACATTGTTCTCCCACTCTATCCAGGATTGCAAGACTTTACAATTTACAAAGTGCTTTTGCCACCACCACCTCATTTCATTTTTCTAGCAACACTGGAGCTATTATTGTCCTATAGTATAGATTTTAAAAGACAAGAAAATTAAGGAAGGGAAGAGGAGGAGAGGAAGGGGAGAGGAGGCGAACAGAAGAGCATCACTAGAATTAGTGTCACCCAGTGCTGTAATTCATGGTGTCAAACTACCCCATCATGGACCTCCTCCCATACCAGACCATACAGACTCCTTAATAATGTTTATTATCAATTTTAATCATAGAATAATATGTTATATATATACTTGTAAATTGCTTAAATGTAATATTTCTTAGATTGTATGAATACTAACAAAATTGTGAAAACTTTCTATATTGAATTACAGCATTATTAGTAACTAAGTAGAAATCTTTTCTTTATCTTTCTCATTTTCCTTGAATTGCTATTCATTCTCAAAAAAGTTACTGATATAAGTTCACAAATCCCACTCCCCACAATACTGTAGGTAAAACCTGCCAAAATCTGAGAAAATCAGTGCCTGATAAAAAACACTGACAACAATGAAAACAACAGCACTAGCTTGTAGAGCATGCAGATGAAACCATATGATTTGAAGCATCATTATAAATGGGTAATAATGATAGCTATGATTATAGTCTATTACAAGGTTCAAAGAGTTTTAGCCTTATAGGTCTATTGATACCTATCTGTTGGGTTTATGCAAAATATTTTTTGTTATAACTAATTACAAGGATATCTTTATTAAAAAACAATAAGTTTCTGCTGAAAAACTACACAAAAATTTATATAGAGAGTCATTTTGGTGTTACTTCTCTGACATATCTCCTGGTCTGGACTGTGCTTTCCAAACCCTCCTAGTGATGTCACTGAAAGAAGAGAAAACAAAGCTCAGAGAGGTAAACTAACTTGATCAAATTCACATTGCTCGTAAGTGTCAGAATCTAGACTAAAATTCAAGTCTTTGACTTTTGGCCTAGGATAATGCCTATCCATGAGCTCTCCTGGAACCTTGTTAGAGCACATGTAGGTGCTGGTTGTCTTCCTGGCTGCCTGCAGTGTAGGGTAATGCCCAGTGCACAGAGTGGACTCTTTTAATCAAGTCCACAAATACATAGCTTGCTATAATGCAAAGGCCCTGGGGTAGAAATTAAGAGCCAGGAATTTGGTCCCGAACCTGTCACTTGCTGTGTGCTCCTGGGCAAATCATTTAATCTCTTTGTTTTCCCATCCAAAAGTTAGGGGAATTGATGCTGAACTGTCTCTAAGATTTCCTCCTCTAAAAGGTCAATGACTATTTAAACAATCTATGATGATACTTCATAATGGATTTTATTTTATCAATGTTCACTAAGACAAAGAAATGGCTTCATACCCATTATTCCACTCATTATGTATTGAACACATCAGCAGAATTAAATTAAACCAAGATTTAAGATGCACCCTCCCTTTTTTAAATTTGCATATTTCTCAGATTATACTTTGAAGCCTTTTCCTTGGATGGTTATAGTTACATTTGTAACTTTTCTTGCAAACCTAGAAAGTAGCTCCCTTCATCAAATTAAGCTTTCCTCAGAGTCAAGTTCTGTGTATCCTGAAACTAACTTTCTTTGGAATTCTCCATATATTCTATCAAGATTTCTTCTAGAATATTTTTCTCATATGCTTCAAGTCTTTGTAGACTTTACCCTGTCCTCCCATCCCCCTACCCTCACCTTAGCTCATTTTTTTTTCCAGCTCATTCAATTATTCATTTGTTCATTCAATAACATTTTATTGTGTACTCACTCTAGATGAGATACGTGCTAGAACAGGTGTCTGCCAACTTTTTCTGTAAAGAGCCAGGCAGTAAATATTTTAAGTTCTACAGGCTGTACAGTCTTTGTTGCAACTCTTCAGCTGGTCCTATTGTGTGAATACAGTCATAGACAATACATAAATGGATGAGCATGGCCGTGTTCCAATAAGATTTAATTTATGGATACTGAAATTTGAATTTTATATAATTTTCACATATCACAAAATATTATCCTTCCTTTGAGTTTTTCCAACCACTTAAAAATGTAAAAACTATTCTAAGTCTTGGTCTATACAAAAATGGGCAGCTGGCCAGATTTGGGGCATAGTTGCCAACCCCTGTGCTACCAAAACCAGTTGCTATTGAGTTAATTCTGACTCATGGCAACCTCATTGTGTCAGAGCAGAACTATGCTCTGTAGGGTTTTCAATGGCTGATTTTTCAGAAGTAGATTGCCAGGCCTTTCTTCTGAGACACATCTGGGTGAATTCGAACCTCCAGCCTTTTGGTTGGAAGCCAATTGCATTAACCATTTGCACCATATGCAACTCCTATACTATAGGCCCTACAATTATATACATATTGTTTTTTACAATTGCTTTTCAAGTGATTTTTTTAAAAGGGAAGGAGAATAAATATGCATTTACCTTGTCTGTATAATTACATAATTATCTTTACTGGTGCTAGGTCCTGGGTATATACATATAGAGATGACCATGATGGACATGGTCCTGCATTCATGGTGTTTACCCTTCATGGGAGATATGGATATAAACAAATAATCAGACTGTTTTTATATAACTAATTACATAGGAAGAAAAATAAAAGGTGTAATACTAGTGGCATAGTTTTGCACATCACAGCAATATGCAAGTCACCACAACATAACAAATTGTCAGACAGGTGGTGGTTATTCGATAATAGCGTTCCCCAAAGAAGGCTTACTGACTAGATGAATTCTGGGGTCCTCCTCATATTTAGCCCTCTGTGATTCTGTGATAAAAGGCTCTTCTCTAAGCCTGTGCATGTCAGATCTCCAGATAGGAAAAAATTTAGGTCTGGTGCCTTCTGGGGGCCAGTGGACCATAGGACTGACCATCCACACTCTCTCTCAAATGAGGATCACAGAAAATCAAGTCATTTTCTTCAGGAAAATTATAAACCCCATCCTGCTGGCAAAATATCTGCAAAAAACAAAAATATACGATGTATATCAAGGTAGTTTGGCTTTCTGTTACCTCTGTGGTGCCACAGGCAATTAGTGATATAAACTAGGTGGCAGCCCTTCTATAGCTAGTAAATCAGTATCTGACTGTGAGGTGCTTATGCCCTCGGAGGACTCTGAGCCAGGCGAGGTCCTGAGCTTCCTCACATCTCCAGGTATTGTTAGGGGCAGCCTCAGACATCCGCCAGGCTCATCCAACTAACTTCCCTTTTGGGCCACCTGTGCATGCATCTGGCAGAGCTTCTCTCTCCTCTTCAGTCCTGTTGGACCAGTTAAGCCTCAGCCAGGTAAGAGACATCCCATACACAAATGGCAGGAAAAAGTGCCGGGCCCTCAGTGTTGAGTTCTGCCCAGGGTTTCTGAGTCCCTCAAACCAGTATCTCTCCCCTGGATATGCTCTGGAGTCCCATTTGTATGATCTTCTGCCTGCTTTTTTCTTCAGGGGATCTCTTCCCATGGCTCACTTCATTGAAGTGACACTCAGAAAAGCTGAATGAGCACCATAACTCTGCACAGTCCTTGCCAGATGGCCATCACATTAGAAAAAAATTCACTAGTGCCCTTCTACCTGTGAGAGCCTAGGCCCTACCCAGGCATCATGCCACAGTTAGCAAATATTCTCATTCATATTCTTGCATTTGATACTCAAGGTGACATTGACGGACAATGAGAGGAGGCACAGTTATCCCATATGACACATGAATAAACTGAAGCACTGAGACCAAGTCAATAAATAGTGATGGCACCAGACCTATTGTCCAGAATCTTGATTAAATATCAAGTTAATGTTTGTAACATGCTAATAATCAGTCTGGAGACTTCTTGCAACACCAGGGCTCCCCCTCTTTGCTCCCTTCTGATATTTCTATATTATTCAAGAGACCATTTGCCAAGCTTTAAATTGGCTAGTTTGAAACTGCTCTTAGAAGAGGCATTAGAGAGAGAAAATTTCTCTGCATGTAGGCAGAGAAACTTGCTATTGAATGTCAAGTAGCTGAAGTGAATGAAAGAAATGATGACGTAAAAGAGCTGAACAGATGATTTCAAAGGGTGGCTGGAGAAGACAAAGCATTATAATGAAATATGCCAAGACCTGGATTTAGAAAACCAAAAGGGAAGAACACACTCGACATTTATCAAGCTGAAAGAACTAAGAAAAAATTCAACCCTTGAGTTGCAATATTGAAGGAGTCTGTGGACAAGATATTGAACAACACAGGAAGCACCAAGGGAAAATTAAAGGAATACACAATCACTATACCAAAAAGAATTGGTCAACCAATTGATCAACCATTTTAGGAGGTAGATGATAAAGAACTGATAGTATTGAAGGAAGAAGTCTAAGCTGCCTGAAGGCATTATCAAAAAACAAGCCTTCAGGAATTGACAGAATACCAATTGAGATGTTTCAACAAATAGATGCAATGCTGGAAGCCCTTACTTGTTTATTCCAAGAAATATGGAAGACAGCTACCTGGCTAACCAACTGAAAGAGATCTATATTAATTTCTATTCCAAAGAAAGAAAATCCAATAGAATGCAGAGATTATTGAACTGTATCATGAATATCACACACAAGTAAAGTTTCGTTGAAGATCATTCAAAAATGGTTTCAGCAGTACATTGACAGGGAATTGCCAGAAATTTAAGCATGATTCAGAAGAGAACATGGAATGAAGGATATTAATGGTGATGTCAGTTGGGTCTTGCCTGAAAACTGAGAATACCAGGAACTTTTACATAGACCAAGAGGTGGTCATTCAAACAGAACAAGGGGATACTGCATTGTTTAAAATCAGGAAAGGTGTGCATCAGTTGTATTTTTTTCCATACTTATTCAATCTCTATGCTGAGCAATTAATCTGAGAAGCTGGACTATATGAAGAACGTGGTGTCAGGAGTAGAGGAAGACTCATTAACAACCTGCAATATGCAGATGACACAACCTTGCTTGCTGAAAATGAAGAGGACTTGAAGTACTTATTAATGAAAATCAAAAACTGTAGTTTTCAGTATGGATTACACCTCAACACAAAGAAAGCTAAACTACTCACAACTGGACCAATAAGCAATACAATGATAAATGGAGAAAATAATGAAGTTGCCAAGGATATCATTTTACTTGGATCTATAATCAAAACCCATGGAAGCAGCAGTCAAGAAATCAAATGATGCATTGCACTGGGCAAATCTGCTTCAAAAGACCTCTTTAAAGTGTTAAAAAGCAAAGATATTACTTTGAGAACTGAGGTGAACCTGATCCAAGTTATGATATTTTCAGTGCCTCATATGCATGCAAAATCTGGACAATGAATAAGGAAGACTGAAGAGGACTTTGAATTATGGCGTTGGCAAAGAATATGGAATATACCATGGATAGATAGAAGAAGGAACAAATCTGTCTTGGACAAAGTACAGCCAAAATGCTCCTTAGAAGCAAGGATGGCAAGGCTTCATCTCACCATGCTCATGTTATTAGGAGAGACTAGTCCCTGGAGAAGGACATCATGTTTGATAAAGAAAAAAGTCAGTGAAACAGAAGATCCTCAACAAGACGGGTCGACACAGTGGCTGCAACAATGGGCTCAAGCAGAGCAAGGATTGTGAGGAAGGAGCAGGCCTAGCAGTGTTTTGTTGTATTGTACACAGGGTCACTAGGAGTCTGAGTGGACTCAACAGCACTTAACAACAACGTAGAACACAATTCTGGTTTTGAGCTATTTCATAGTGAATTTCAGTTCCAGAGGTGAGTGACTTTTAGTAATTATAGAATTGGTTGGAACCCAATTCTGAAACATTTAAATAAACCTACTTAGTGACCCAAGCAGCCTTCTCCCTGTCCACCTGGGTGGCATCCCTCTAGGCTTAGCTGTTAAAGGTTGTTGTTAACCCTCAGTAAAGGTACTTAGCCCTCAAGTCTGAGCTCTCCAAGCTAAGCTGCCTATTTCCAAATAGGTGGCCTGGGCTCCTTCCTATTCCCTACCCTCCAACCACCATACCTCCTCTGTTCTCTTTGCACCTACACTTCACTTATCAATTATCTGACTATCTCATTATCTAACATTTCACATTTACAATAGTAAAAAAGAAAAAAAAAATGTACTTAAAGCCAGTTAAGGACCCATGTGTTTTGAGTAAGACAGTTCCTCCTTCATGAGGCTACAAATCCTGACCCAGTTGGCTCAGCTTGTAATTTCAAATGGCACAAGCTGACCTGTGTGCCTAAACTGTAGAAGTCACGGCACAGCTATGAGCTGCAGGTGGCAACTGCAGGGGAGGTAGCAGCTCCATAGGGCTGGCTCCAAACTGACTCCTGAATCCTGAGGACCATTTAGTCACTAAAGTTTCACATAACACCAATTTTTGTATAACATCCTAGTCTTTGGAACCTAACCAAGTCCATAAGTGAGGAGTGGGGATTTTTCCATTTGTAGTTTCTTTACTACCCTACCTCTTAAAGAAAAACTTCCTTAGAATCATCTCATTCTGCTTTCTAACTCCCATATCATCCAACTAGTTGCCATTGAGTTGATTCCAACTTATGGGGAACCCACGTGTGTCAGAGCAGAACTCTGTTCCATAAGGATTTCAGGGGATGATTTTTCAGAAGTAGACAACCAGATATTTCTTCCAAGGAACCTCTGGGTGGACTTGAACCTCCCACCTTTCAGTTAGTAGTAGCATATTAACCGTTACACCACCTAGGAACTATCCGCATGGTCTGGTTCTACCCAATTCCTTTGAGTTTTCAGAACCACCCCATACCATGTGGCCAACATGACCCACAGCAGCCCTTAGTGTATGTGTAGCCGCATGATCTCTGTCTGGGTGGGTGCATTATCTATGTCACAGAATGTTCCAGAATCTGTTCCCACTGTCCCTTCCCCCAATTCCCTTCTCACCTATTGTTAGGTGCTACTTCTTTAGCCTCAGCAGTTTATTTCCACATAAATAATGACTTAATTTCTTCTACATTTACTGTTTTCATTTCTAAATTTTTAATGTTTTTTGTAAGCATCTATTCTTATTTCATAATCTTCTACACTATCCTCTCCTTTTATCTCATTGACATTCTTAAAAATACTTAATTAAAAAGCCCTTTTAAGTTTATTCTATTTCCTCATATATGTTTTTTTTTTTTTTTTTTTGGTTATGGTGTTGTTCTCCCACACAGGTTTGGGGATTTGGGGGTTGTGAGCTTATCTGACACCAGAGGTTTCTCCTGTGAATATTATGATGATGGAAGCTTCCCAGGAAAACTGTCTTGCAGGGCCTTAGCCTGAGGCTTGAGGGGAAGTGGCTCCAGTGCAGGCCTGAGCTGACTATTTGGTTTGACTTCCTCCTATATAGATGGTATGGTTCTGAGCCTCATCCTCACTGGTGCGACATAACCCTAAGCTAGTATCACTTGAGTGGCACTTTCCTAACCCATACCCAGATAAGAAGCTCCACAGCAACCTCAGCCTTGGAAAGATGGCAAGGGTGTGGGAGGACACAATTCAATTCTCCAGCACTGAGGAGCATCATGGTCCAGCCCCCAGCCTCATGGCAGAGGTCTAGCACACACAGCACACAACAAGCTTTGGCCCTAATGTCCATCATGTTTGAAAGCCCCTTGATTCTTTAAAATCCCAGCCCTATTCTTCCTTAATGAAGACTCTACATCCACTGCTTAGGAAATTTTTAGCTTAAAAATGTGTTATCAAGTGAGAGAGTCACCATCCTACTCCTGGCAGTCAGTCCCTCATTGACTTTGAGCCATTAAAAAGTACTTAAGAGCTCACACTTTTATTTTATCACATCTGGGATTGTCCCCTATTCTAAGGATGTTCTTGTTACACCATAGGCTTTTCAATTACCTAACACTCCTCTAGGACAGAGTGTAATATTTTTTTGCAGAGTCAGATATTTAAGTGAATTTTATTGTCAGGTTTTCTTTGTAGTCATTTTAAAGCCAGCCACTGTTTCTTAAGCTACCTCTGAGGGTAACTTATCAATTGATGACACAGCTATATCTTTTTACAGTGTTCTACACTGTACAGCTTAAGTGCCTGGACATCATTATTTTAAAGCAGAGAATTTTTCCTTTTTTGATCTGTGATTTTCTATGTGGCTTTTTACATGTAGTTTTAGGTGTCCATATATTTTATAATAGGGAATGAAAGAAATTATTTAGCATGTCTTGTCATTTAAAATATAATATTTATTTTTAAAATAAATATTATATATTTATAATATTTATTTTTCTTAGTTTAAAAGCAATTCATGTCCATTATAGGATATTCATCAAATATACAAATGTATGAGGAGCCCTGATGGCACAAAAGTTGAAAGCTTGGATACTAAGCAAAAGATTGGTGGTTCAAACCCAACTGGCAGCTCAATGGGAGAAAGATTTGGTAATCTGCTCCTGTAAAGATTACAGCTTAGAAAACGATATGAGACAGTTCTACTCTGTCACATGGGGTCACTGAGTCAAAAATCAACTTGACAGCTTCTAACAACAATGTACAAATGTATAAAATAAGCAAATAAAATTATTCATAATCCCATCATCCAGAGACCATTAATCATTATTTATATTTTGGAGCACTTCCTTTCAGTCTTTTTTCTATGCATCAGCCTACATGTATATTATATATTTTATCACTGAAATCATATTTAGTTTTTATACCCCACTGTTTTCACTGGGGCGCTCTGGTGACATAGTACCTAAGGCATTTGACTGCTAACCAGAAGGCTGGTGATTCAAACCCACCAGCCACTCCTCAGAAGGAAGGTTGGGCAATCTACTTCTGTAGTGATATTACCTCAAAACCCAAGGAGGGGTCGCTATGAGTCAGGTCCCACTCAATGGCGCATAACAACAACAACATTTTCACCTGTGTCATATAATTTTAAAATGAGAGTCAGATGTCCTTTGCTCTCTAGATCCATTACAGCTGCCTCCCTTGTTTATAAAATGTTGGAGTTGTGAGCTTTCACCTAATAAAAGGTGTTAGGTAGGATACGAACATTGCTTTAGGATCATATCGGAAGGAAGACTGGACAATCTACTTCCATAGATACGTGTCTTGGAAACCCAAGGTGGAGTCTCTATGAGTTGAATTCGGCTCAATGGCAGTGAGTGTGTGGTGTGTTACGATCATACAGTGCATTTGTGTCAGTTCTAGTTTTCTATATTGGGTGCTATTATACTAGCTTATGTGCAAACATATTCTGCTTCCTTTTTAAAAACACTCTAAACCTCAGTTTTTTCCTCCATACATTGAGGAGATGGAGTAGGTGGCAAAACGCAAAAGAGGCCAGCCTCCTTTGGCAGATATACTAGCATTGGTACTACCACTTCCTCACCACAATAGTGTCCAGCCTCTCCTCTGTTTCCCTGTCCTCCTCACTCCTCCACTGCCCTCCCTGACCTGCAGCATCAGAGCAGAGTCCTGCCACCACCTCAAGCTGTCCTGCATCTTGTCTAGTGCAGAGAGGAAAGCGCTCTCCAGGAGCTTTCAGGTTTTAATTAAACACGATGCCAGCTGAGCAGCAGTACATATTAAAACTTTTATTTAAAACATGGCTAAAGTTCCATGTTCATCAGAAAGCCACATCTTCCCTTAATGGACAGAATTACTAATTAGATCATTAGAACCATTTGAGACCTCTCGGCTGTTAGATTTTTTTTCCCCTAATGCGAAATCTGTATGAGTCACCTTCCATTTTAGAAATTAATCAATTTATCATTATTTGATTGGTTATGTAATTTTAAGGGAAAGGCACATGACTTTGTTGAGGAATTTCTGACGACTCCACAGCAAATAGAATAATTTGGCACCAGATTAATGGTGTCAGTTCATATTCATACTTGATTTATCATCTTTTGCGTGCTTTGAAGACAACAGATATGATGGATCTGAGAGTGAGCACTGAATCTCCTCTCCCTCACCACCCTGTGGACAGTAGTTACTTAAATGGAGTCTGATTTGTGAGGCTGATGGGACTTGCTGCTGCCCACTACCTCTGCTACTCACCAATCATGGACTGGATTTCCAAATGACTTTCTACTTGCTTCCCCAAACTTAATAATTGGCTCATATTTCCCAGGTATTTTTAAGGTAGCCTTAAAGACTTTCGTTGACTTTATCTTTCTTGGTCTGAGTGAAGGCTATTTTTAGGTACATTTTTAAGTGAAGGATGTTAAATATGATTACCCATTGTCACACCTACAAAAGGCCTGTTGGCCTATACTGGAATATCATTGGAACACTATTCTTTCTGGAGAGGAATTCAGTACCAGACAGGGCCCTTTTAGACTCCAATACAATAGGAGTAACAGAGGACCTCAAGGGATCTCTTTAGGGGATCTGGCCACATATTTAGAGGTCATAGTCAGCATGACCACCAAAAAAGGGCAGGGAGGGAGCCCACAACTCTCAGTGCAACTTGTTAGGAATCAGAACCTGCCCAATGGGTCTAGGGGAATTTTTTTTTTTTTTTTCTGGTGCAAATGTACACAGCAAACTGTACACCAAACCAGCAGTTTCTACATATATAATTCAGTGGCATTGATTACATACTTCAATTTGCACAACCATTCTTAATACGCTTTTCCAAATTAACATAAACTCAGTGCCCCCTAAACTTTTGAGATATTGTTATCAATTTGGTCTCATATAGATAATTCTTTAAAATGACACAATACTCAAGGCAGACATTGTTTACTAATTAAGGTAAACAATTGTTTGGCTTAAAGATGACTTCAGGGGATAGTTCCAGTTTAAAGATTACCTCATGGCAATATTTTCAGGAAATCATCCAGCCTCAGTGGCTCCAGAAAGGCTGGCTTCAAGGAAAAATTCATATTCTGTTTCATATCCCTCCCCCCTTTTGATCAGGATTCTGCCATAGAATCTTTGATCAGAATGTTCAGTAATAGTAGTAGAGTGCCATCCACTTCTGGTTTCATAGAAAAGAAGGTAGTTGTTCATTGAAGTAATATCTAGGGGCTTTTTAAATGGCCAAAGTCCTTACCACTATGCCAGCACTCCTCTAAAATCTCAAATATATTTTGTCTATATCCTTTCCTGCTGGAGTTCCCCACTAGGTTAGGATCAAGTCATAGGTCCTTAAGGCTTAAGGCTTAAGGCTCTTATAGTTGGTCCTCCTCACCTCTCATGCTTCCTCTTTCCCCTCACCACCCCCCAGACATTCTAAATGTCTAGAATTTCCTTAGTTGTCATACTTTCTTTTCACCTGTCAGCCTTCAGTCATGTTGCTCCCTCAGCCTGGAATATTCTCAAGTAAGGAACAATGATTTGAGGAAAGAGATATTTGGACATATTGAAGGAAGTTAACAGTAAAATATACAAGCTGCCTATAGGCTTTTAATGGAGTCACTAGGTGGAGGAAATAGTGAAGTTCTCAGCTACTAACAAAATGGCCGGTGGTTTGAATCTACCCAGAGACACCTCAGAAAGAAGACCTAGTGATCTACTACTGAAAGATCAACCACCAGAAACCCTATGGAGCACAGTTCTACTCTGACAGACAGGAGTCACCATGAGTTGATATTAACTTGATAACAACTGGGTTTGTTTTTGTTTTTGTTCATTTTATAGGCTGTTAAAAATATAGGATGTGGCATTGAGAGTCTGTTAAGGGTGATAGAAAAATTCAGGAATGATAATGGTTGAACAATATGATGAACACATTGAATGTCACTGAACTATGTAAGTGAGGACTTTTGAAATGGCAAATGTTTTTTACTGACATTTTTATCACAGTAAAAAATATGTATAAGACATGGTTATGCAAAATATTTTGCTTAAGCTGTGGCCTGAGAATCATTTTCAGTGAGGGGGCTATTGAAACCATCAATAGAAATATAGAGGGAAGTGTACAGGGCCCAAGATAAAGCCTCTGTTGGTGAGTGGAAGAAGAAAAATCTGCCAAAAGGGTGGGGAAGGGGCAGATCAGAAGTAAGAGTAAAACCACCATGTAGGATTGAAAATAAGAGACAGGAGCTAAAATTGGTTGATTGCTAGTAAGTGCCAGCATTGTATGAGATGATTTACAAATATGTAGCTGAAATTCAAACCTAATGTTGGCTCATATTCTCTCTAATATATCACCCCAGAGGTGATTCCAGTGCCAAATATTACAGAGAGATCAATAGGATAGAGATTATGAACAATTATTGAATCTACTAAAGGAAATCACTGATAACTATCATGCAATAAGAAACTATTGAAATAAGGTACACTTTTTCTTAATATTTATCATCTTTGAAATATAGTAGATGAAGCATTAGGCTAGAAATGCAGTGATTCTATTCCTAACTTTTCCATTAACTAGCAAAGTAAAAAAAAAAAATGCATTTGGGTTTAGTTTCCACAACCAGGAAATGGGATATGTTATTAAATTGTGTAGTGCTGCAGCTCTTCCTGGAGTCCATAATCCTAACCAGTAAATTTTGCTAGAAATACATATTCCCAGCATAGTGCTATATGAGCAGAGACGTTGCCTACTTGTGTTTACAGAACCTAGAATGATGTCTGGAACATAGTAGGCATGAAATAGATATTTGTTAAGTAAGAAGAGATAAACCCAAATGATGTTTATTGATTTAAAACAAAAGGATAAGCAGTGTAATATTGGTAACTTGGGTGGCTCAAGATAGTGTATGTATTAAAAAAATCAATCATTAAGAATAACTAAAGTAAAGATTGGATGATTCTGAAATATTTAAAACAAAATAAAATGACTGTTCACATACATTTTCATTGTAGATATAAAAGCACATGGAACTAGAGTTTAAATTGAGAAGTTACAGAAATGGGATAAAGAAGGGTGAGAATCACTGATCTAAATTACTGCCTTTCAATATGCAGTAAGGGGAAGGTTAGCACCATATGACCAAGGCAAAAGAGGACACTAGGAGGTATACAAGAGTAAAAGACACCAAAGATAAATACTATTACATACATAATCCTGCAATAACAGTGATAACAATAATCTATGAATGGATACATAGATAGACACTCAAGTGGAACAGGGATGGCAAGATGAATGGGACTATACCCACCAATATATACAGACTTGACAGGACATTTCTACATATATATTTATATGTGCTACAAATATATCTGTAAATATAGTAGAGCATACAGGAGGTAAAATTATGAAAATTTTTTAACCATAGACAACCATCTTGAGGGAATGACTCACTGGGCCTGGGGTCTCAGGACCATAGTCTTGGGGAACACTAAGGTCAATTGGCATAGTCCACAAAGACAATGCTCTACTTCCTACTTTGGTGAGTAGTGAGTAGGGTCTTAAAAGCTTATGAGCAGCCAGCTAAAGGGCAACCATTTGTCTCTCCCCACCCGGAGCAAAGAAGAATGAAAGTCAAAGATGCATGGAAACATTTACTCCAAATACCTAATGTACCACATGAACCCCAGCCTCCAATGCCCTGAGACCAGAATAACTAGATGGTGCCTAGCTACCAATACCAACCACTTGGATGAGGATCACAATAGAAGGTCCTGAACAGAGATGGAGGAAAAGAAAAGGTGGGGGGGAGAACAAAATTCAAAATCATAAAAAGACCAGACTTACTGGTCTGATACAGACTAGTAGAAACCCCAAGACTGTGGCCCTTAGGCATGCCTCAAGCCTGGAACTGAACCTGTCACCAGCCATCAACTTTCAGCCAAAGAGTAGTCAGGCCTATAAAGTGAACAATAACAAGGAGGTATATAACCCCTCAGTACAATCAATCACACAAGGCCAAAACATCTGCCCCAAAACAAAGCTCAGAAGTCAGGAAGGGGCAGGAAGGAAGGATGAATGGAAACGAGGAACCCAGGGAGGAAGTGAGAAGAATGTTTTTACATTGCAGGGATTGTAACCAATGTTGCAAAATAAAATGTTTATAAATTGTTGAATGGGAATCTAATTTGCTCTATAAACTTTCACCCAAACCACAATAAAATGTTGATTAAATAAATAAGTAAATCACTCTGCCTACTTTCACCCAAACCACAATAAAATGTTGATTAAATAAATAAGTAAATCACTCTGCCTTTGAGCTATCAGAATGATGTAAATAAATTCGAATCTTTGCTAAATATCTGATATACCAATAGTCAGACATGATGTCCATAAATTGAGAAAACAAATGCACACCACAGAAAAGACAGTTCAGTGTTGTGGTTTGTGACAATCATTTTAGATTATAGATCTAGGAAGATAGAGATCCTTTGTGTG
>NW_006921641.1:8700534-8718839 GCF_000298275.1 Orycteropus afer afer
CAAATCCACCAGCCACTCCTCAGAAGGAAGGTTGGGCAATCTACTTCCATAGTGATACTGCCTCAGAAACCTAGGGTGGGGTCACTATGAGTCAGATCCAACTCAAGGGCAGTGTGTTTGGTTTTGGTCATAAGACAATGTATACTAATCCTGATTGCTGATGTGGCACATCTTAAGATGAGAAGAAACAGCAGCAAACATCCATTAATAATCAGAACATAACCAAAACCAAATATCAAACTCACTGCCATGGAGTCAGATCCAACTCATAGTCACCCCTCCTTGAGTTTCCGAGGTGGTATCACTACAGAAGCAGATTGCCCAACCTTCCTTCCGAGGAGTGGCTGCTGGGTTTGAACAGCCAGCCTTCTGGTTAGCAGTCAAATGCTTTAGGCACTACACCACCAAGCATGGAATGTACAAAATATGAATCTAGGAAAATTGGAAGTTGTCAAAAATGAAATAGAGTGCATCAAGATAGATATCCTAGGTATTAGTGAGCTGAAATTGACTGGTTTTGGCCATTTTGGATCAGACAACCATACGATCTACTATGCCAGGAATGACAAATTGAAGAAGAATGGCGTGGCATTCATCATCACAAAGAATGTATCAAGATCTATCCTGAAGTACAATGTTGTCAGTGATAGGATAATGTTGCCTATAAGGAACACCAGTTACTACTACTATTATTCAAATTTACACACCAACCTCCACAGCAAGGATGAGTAAATTGAAGATTTTTACCAACTTTTGCAGTCTGAAATTGACCAAACATGCAATGAAGATATGTTAATTATCACTAGTGATTGGAATGCAAAAGTTGGAAACAAAGAAAAATCACCAGTAGTTGGAAAATATGGCCTTGGTGATAGAATTGATGCTGGAGATCGCATGATAGAATTTTGCAACACCAACGACTTATTCTTTGCAAATACCTTTTTTTCAACAACACAAATGGTGATTGTACATGTAGACTTCACCAGATGGAGTACACAGGAATCAGATTGACTACATCTGTGGCAAGAGGCAATGTAGAAGCTCAATATCTTCAGCCAAAATAAGGCCAGGAGCTGACTATAGAACAGACCATCAACTACTCATATGCAAGTTCAAGTTGAAGCTGAAGACAATTAAAACAAGTGCATGAGAGCCAAAATATGACCTTGATTATATCTCTCCTGAATTTAGACACCATCTGAAGAATAGATTTCATGCAGTGAATACCAATAACCAAAAACCAGAGGAATTGTGGGTTGACATCAAGAACATCATCATCCATGAAGAAAGCAAAAGGTCATTCATTACAAAGACAGGAAAGGAAGAAAAGACCAAAACTGATGTCAGAAGGGACTCTGAAACTTGCCCTGGAATGAAGAGTAGCTAAAGTGGTTGGAAGAATCAAAAGGATAAAAGAGCTCAACAGAAGGTTTCAAAGAGCAGCTCAAAAAGACAAAGTTAATTATTATAATGAAATGTGAAAAGACCTGGAGTTAGAAAACCAAAAGGGAAGAACACGCTCAACATTTCCCAAGTTGAAAGAACTGAGGAAAAAATTTAAGCCTCAAATTACAATATTGAAAGATTCTTTGGGCAGTATGTTGAATGATGCAGGAAACATCAAAAGAAGATGGATGGAATACACAGAGTCACTATACCAAAAAGAATTGGTAGATGATCATCCATTTCAGGAGGTGGCATGTGATCAAGAACCAATGACACTGAAGGAAGAAGTCAAAGCTTCACTTAAGGAATTGGTGAAAAACAAGGCTCCAGGAATTGACGGAATATCCATTGAGATGTTTCAACAAACAGATGCTGTGTTGGAGGCACTCACTTGGCTATGCCAAGAGATTTGGAAGGCAGCTACCTGGCCAACTGACTGGAAGAGATCTATATCTGTACCCATTCCAACGAAAGGTGATCCCACAGAATGTGAAAATTTTCTAACAATATCATTGGTATCACATGCAAGTAAAATCTTACTGAAGATAATTCAAGAAAAGTTTGCAGCAGTATATTGATAGAGAACTTTCAGAAATGCAAGTTGGATGCATAAAGGAACATGGAGCCAGGGATATCAGAGCTGATGTCAGATAGATGTTGGCTGGAAGCAAAGAATACCAGAAAGATGTTTACTTGTGTTTTATTGACTATGAAAAGCCTTTGATTGTGTGGATCATAACAAATTGTGGATAGCATTGACAAGAATGGAAATTCCAGAACACTTAATTGTACTCATGAGGAACCTGTACATAGACCAAGAGCTATTGTTCGAACAGAACAAGGGAACACCGCCTCGTTTAAAATCAGGAAGGGAGTGCATTATGGTTGTATCCTTTCACCATATTTATTCAATCTGTATGCTGAGCAAATAATCTGAGAAGTTGGGCTATATGAAGAAGAAGAACATGGCATCAGGATGGAGGAAGGCTCATTAACAACCGAGATCAGATGACACAACTTTCCTTGCTGAAAGTGAGGATGATTAGAGCACTAACTGATGAAGATTAAAGACTACAGTTTGCAGCATGGATTTACAGCTCAATATAAAAAAAATACAAAAATCCTCACAACTGGACCAATAAGCAGCATCACGATAGATGGAGAAAAGATTGAAGTTGTCAGGGACTTCATATTACTTGGTTCTACAATCAATGCCAATGGAAGCATCAGTCAAGACATCAAAAGATGTATTGCATTGGGCAAATCTGTTGCAAAAGACCTCTTTCAGGTGTTGAAGAGCAAAGATATCTTCCTGAAGACTAAGATGTGCCTAACCCAAGCCATGGTATTTTCAATCATGTCATATGCATGTGAGAGCTGAACGATAAATAAAGAAGAGCAAAGAAAAGTTGATACTTTTGAGTTGTGGTGTTGGCAAAGAATGTTGACAGTACCATAGACTGCTAAAAGAACTAACAAATCTGTCCTGGAAGAAGTGCAGCCAGAACACTCCTTGGAAGCAAGAATGGCCAGACTTCGTGTCACTTACTTTGGTCATGTTGTCAGAAGGGACATTCCCTGCAGATGGATATCATGCTTGGTAAAGTAGAGTGTCAACAAAAAAGGGGAAGGCCCTCAATGAGATGGATTGACACAGTGGCTGCAAGGATGGGTTCAGGTATAGCAAGGATCATGGGGCTGGCACAGGACCGGGCAGTGTTTCGTTCTGTTGTACATAAGGTCACTATGAGTCAGAGAAAATTGGACAGCATACAACAACAACAACAACACTAGTCCTGTATCATTAACATAACAAAGTTAACCCATTCCCAAATGTGATTACAACCCCAGGCATAGAGTTAGGATTTGCAGCACGTGTTTTGGGGGGAGATGGTTCAACCCATAATGTTCCACCTTGTGGAATCCAAGGACTAAGTTCAATTATCTGGACTCCAGAGGTCTGAGTAGACACTCTCCTTTACTCACACATCCCCAAACACATTCCTAGCCCGATTTTCTAATTGTCAAGCCAGCTAGCAGCCCTGGAGAGCAAAAAGCCTGATCTCAGTCCACCTTTCACTTCCACTGGTGTCTACAGCTCCCCTCCTTTCTCCCCTCAGTACCAGAATTCTCTCAGCTTCAGAGAACCTATTTCCTGTGCTTCACTCTGTACAAGCCTGTTGCTGCTGAGGTGATTCCAAGTCACAGTGATCCCATGTGTCTAAGAGTAGAACTGTGCTCCATAGGGTTTTTAATGAATGATTTTTTAAAAGTATATCTGCAGGTCTTTCTTCCAAGTTAGCTCTGGGTAGACTCAAACCTGAAACCTTTCAGTTAGCAGCCCTATGTTTTAACCATTCATACCATCCAGGGATTCTTTTACTCTCTAAGCCACCACTTTATCTCATCAGACATGTTTCATTCACTTATTCAGGTTTGAAATTTATAAAACTTTTCTTTTATTTGAATTTTTTTTTTCCCTTGCTCTCTGTCTCCTCCTCACTCCCTCAATTTTGTACTGTATCTCAGAGTAATCTCAAATAACACATAACACATGTAGACACGTTTGGATGAGGCAGCCACCATAGTTTGCCATGGCTTCCAGCTTGGATCACTTTGAAATTTAAGTCCTTCTTTAGCCAAATTGAAAATTGTTTTCAAATATCTGAACAAGAAAAAAGTGAAAAATCATCTTAATATTTTCTAATATTGAGATACTATGCTTCATGGGATTTAAATATTCAAATCCCCACTAGGTGGTATCTAAAAGGAAAAGCATCTGGTTGAAAGATTGATTTTTCACTTTTCATCCAGATGTTTTTATAGCATAAAAAGATAGATTTGGAGATTTGGATGTATAACTTCCTTCCCATTTAAAATTATTTCTTGTAAATTCCCTGTTGTTGTTGTTGTTGTTTGCCGTCGAGTCGGCCCCGACTCATAGCGACCCCTCCTTGGGTTTCTGAGGCAGTATCACTACGGAAGTAGGATTGCCCAACCTTCCTTCCGAGGAGTGGCTGGTGGGCTTGAACCGCCAGCCTTCTGGTGAGCAGTCAAGTGCCTTAGGCACTATGCTACCAGAGCTGTACTATTCCCTCCATTTCTTCCTTTTGCATTTTTTCAGAGACTTCATTTTTCCAAGCTTCTTTGGCGTCCTCCTTGTTTTTGTTTTTTTGGGGAAAAAAAAAAAATGTTCTTAGCTTCACTGTGTTCTTTTGATAAAAGTAAAAAGAGAAAGAAGATATCACCACCCACACACGTACCCACATTCACATCACTAGTGGTGCACTAGTGAATGTTTAATAACAAGATCTCTCAAAAAAAAAAAGAGGGAGAATTTACTTGTAGTTTTTGCCTATTTCCACTCTGTAAAATTCCCACCATGGCCAATTTTAAGCTATTGACTTAAGTTTGCTGAATATGGAAGTGGAAAAAGACACACAGCTTATACCATTATGTAGTATTTTTCCATCATATAGATATAATACATACATAAATATATAACCTCAAAAACCTAGATACTAGTAAAGAAATTAGGAAGTGATGAATTTTCAGCATTTATTATGTTTATTTTTAGTAATTATTGAATTCAGGATTTCTCAGCCTCAGCACTACTGACATTTTGGGCTAGATTTGTTATATGGTCCAGCAGTATCCCTTCCCCAGTTATGACAATCAAAAAAGAGTTTTCAGACATTTACAAATGTCCTGTGAGGTGCAAAATCGCTCCTGGTGAAAAGTACTGATTCACTACAAGTTTTAATAATTTAATATTGTTAATGGTTGTATTTAACAACTTGTCTCAAAATTCCTGAAAATTTAATAGGTCATACTACCAGCCCTACCACCCCACTACATTGCCCATAGAGTGACAACTCCTGAGCATAAAATAGTTTGCCATAGTCACATGGTACATTAGAAGAAATAAAAAGAGGAAGATTCAGCTATACTTTCCCAACATTTTGGTTTCTGCATTTAACCACTGAACTGGTCTCATTGCTATATCCAGAGCAATATCTTTCCTTCATCATTTTTTGTTTGTTTGTTTTTGTCTTTTTTCTTTGAATTAAAGATTGTCTTGGCTGACTGCCCAATTTTCTTCCAAAGGAGATTTTGTTTAGTCCACAGTCCTCTAAGTTAAACATGAGGTTCTGTTTGACCACACTTAAGTACCTCCCCTAGGTCCACATATGTTTCCCAGAGAAGCCAGCTTTGGAATGGGACAAAAAGGGTGAGGAATGGAGATAAAACCAAAAAAAAACCAAACTCACTGCCATTGAATCGATTCCAACTCATAGAGATCCTATGAGAACGGGGATAAGGGATGGAGAATAGAGATAGGGGCTGGGGAATGGAGGGAAGGGGCCTCTAAAGCAGGATTGATCTGGATGAAGAATGGCTGACTCCTCCATTCTCAGGGAGAAGTCCTAGCCTGTCCCCATCTCTACACATCTGGCAGTTCTGAAGAAAGGGGCTGGAGTGTGAATTTGCGAACTGAGAGTACTGTCAAGTTGAGGGAAGGCCACTTCCTATCTCATTTTAGGCAATGGAGTTAGCCTTTGGAGAAGTTTGAAATCACCTCCAGCCATTTCCCTTTCCGGACCCTTCCCTGCCCATCCTTTGCCTGATGCATCTTTCACAGTTTTGACTTTGGCTTTATTCATAGATCCCACTCCACATGCCAGTCAGGCACAGGGGTATCACAAATGATGGACTCATTCATACAAACTCCTGAGGATGAACTTACAACCCTACTGTCCTTTGTGTGTCAACAGACATTATTCTAACATTGGTACAATTTGCCTAGGGAGATGTATTACCCTAAACTTGGTGACTTAAAACAACAGAAATGTATTCTCCCATAGTTCTGGAAGGCACTGTCCCTCTGAAGGCTCTAGGGAAGATTCCAGCCTTGCCTCTTTCAGCTTCTGGTAGCTACTGTCTACAAAAAGGTGTGAGGGAAGCATCGTCTGACCTCCCCTAACTTCACAAGGGGGAGACAAAATCACCATCAACAGCCCAATGATTCCTGTGAGGTGGAAGTCAGACATGCTGCAGCTCTCCAGCCTGTTTTACCAACTCTGACACCAACTATCCCTCCCACAGCACTCTCTACATCTCTGCTGGGCTCAATAATTTGTTGCAATGGCCACACAGAACTCATAGACAATACTCATGATTATGGGATTTATTAGGAAAGTAACAGGTTACAATTCAGGCTCAGAAAAAACTCAGGATACAGTTCTTTGATCAGAACAGCTCTTCTCAGCTGTGTTGCAGCCCCACCTTTCTGACCTCTTCCTCTGCCCTACTTGGGCCAGTGTTATAGAGATTTATTAGCTTTGCCAAATAGATGCCCAGAGAGGCACCTACTCTGCCAGCAACCCTTCTGCCTGAAAGCACTCCGCTTTCTCACTCCATGGGTCTTGTCTCATGCTGGTCTCCTGGTTCTGCTGCCATCCTCTCTCTGCCAAGGAGGTCCAGCACAGGGCTATAAGGTCCAATGACATACTCCACTCCTGGTTGCTCTTTCATGATGGTAGTGAGATTCCCCTTTCCACCTGAGATGGCTCGTTTTCAGCCTAATGAAATGGCAAAACTGACCAATCTCCATGCTAGGGTTCCATATACCTTATCTGCATGATTCCACCCCCACAAAGGTGCCATTTACTTTGTTTACATTATTAGCAACCTATCCAATCCCCTTAGTAGGCCACAAAGCACCTCACATTTACATAGTCCTACCCAATCATCTTGTGGGAGTCACAAAAACCTTGTCCAGAAGAACCATATAAGTAATTCACTGTACCACACTTATGGACCATAACTCCAATTTCTGCCTCCATCTTCAAGTGACATTCTCTCCTTTGTCTGTGTCTCAAATCCTTCTCAAGGACACTGTGTCTCAAGGATACCAGTCATTGCATTTAGGTCCCACCCCAAATTCAGTATGATCTCATCCCAAGATCTTTACCTTAATTGCATCTGCAAAGGGCTTGTTTTCAAATAAGGTCACATTCATAGGTACTGAAGGTTAGGACTTGCACATACCTGTTTGGAGGAACACTATTCAAACCACTAGAACTCAATAGACTGTAGGTGCATTAAGAGTAAGGGTTATTTCTGCTAATCCTTAAATTATCAACTTGTCAGACCACCTAATACTAAGACTGGCCAGGACATGAGGGGAAGGAGACTTTTCCCTCTCCACAGGTGAAGGGAGGGGCTAAAATTTTTAAGCTTTCTGCTCCCAGTAGCATCATGTTGAGGAAACGGGCCTGAGCACCTTAGCCAAGAGGAGGACCACTTCCAAATCTGAGTGAGCAGCCTCTGTTTAACTCAGGGAAGGGTGAGAAGCAGAGAAGTGCTGAGAGTTAGCACAGGCCAGATCTGAGAGAAGCAAGAAGCTGGTCCCACATTGCACAGTGCTTCACAGCCAAGTGCCCAGAGCAGCCAAGAGATAGGGTGATGTGGTTGAGGCTGGGCTGGGCCTGATGGGACTACAGGAACAAGGTTGGAGATTAGGAGGGACATGAGGGTAACAATGGGACCTGGAGGGAGCAAAGCATTGCTATGAGATCCTTCTGAACACCTAAGGAGCCATCAGTGTTAGAGACTCAAGGGGTCCTGGCCCTTTCTCTACACTCATTCCACTCCCTCAGGCCCCTCCCTAACAAAAGAACAATTTTTTCCCAGCCTTAATTGTTAGTAAGGAGCTCTGGTGTTACAGTGCCTAGGGCATTTGACTGCTAACCAGAAGATTGGTGGTTCACAGCCACCAACTGCTCCATGGAAAGAAGATGGAGCAATCTACTTCCGTAAAGACTTACCACCTCAGAAACCCAGTGGGGGTTACTATGAGTCAGAATCAACTCAATGTCAGTGAGTTTCATTTTGGCTTGTTTTTACTTATTAGTAGCTTTTACTTTGTACCTGAGATAGAAAAGGATCATAAGCCCAAAAGGATTAAATTGCCCCTTAAGAAAGACTGCAGAAAGAGTAAAACACAGCATGAATTCAGGTATTGAAAACATGTTGGTGACAGCCCAAAAGGCTTGTTTTAGCTCTGATGACAATGGGAATAAGCAGGTACTGTCCACCATGCAGGGAAGACAAAGTAATATGTATAACTAAAGTTTTGTAAATTTTTGAAAAAATACTCTTTTTCTTCCTTCTTCTCCCAGGCCCCTCCTCTCTCTCCTTTCATTTGTCTCTATCTTTGTCTTCCCTGGCCTTCTCCCTTGCCTGCCTCTTCTGTCTGACCTTTAGTAACAAAAATCCAAAACCATCTCCAAGGTATTGCTTTGGAGCTCTGTGTTTATTTCTGTCTCTTTAAATTCTGGCAGAGCCCAGCCTTCTCCTGTTCTATTGATATTCTTCTCTCTTTCAGGCCATCAACATTAATGTTCCACAGACTCTGGTGTAATTGAAGAGGTGGCCATCCCGCTTGCCTAACTCCAGCCCTGCACCATGTCTCTCTGTCTCGCTTTCTATGCTTCTATTTCCTGTCCACACCGGCTGTGGCTGGCTAGATGCTTTGCTAAGCCAAATATTCTTTGAGATCCACAATTTAAGAGGAACTTTAGATCTTTGATGTTTTTTTTTTTTTTTCTAGTAATAAAGAGGAAAGAACAAAGAATTTAGTTTGTTAGAATGCTGTTGTTGTTATGTGCCGTAGAGTTGGACCCGACTCATAGCAACCCCTCCTTGGGTTTCCGAGGCAGTATCACTATGGAAGTAGATTGCCCCGTCTTCCTTCTGAGGAGTGGCTGGTGGGTTTGAACCGCCAGCCTTCTGGTTAGCAGTCAAGTGCTTTAGGCACTACACTACCAGAGCTCCTAGTCTGTCAGAATAAGGAACTCTGAAGGACATAATGAATTAAATTGATTTAGATGACCAATTTGGTTCACTGATGTTTTATTTTTATATGGTGGTTACTGGATCTGAAATGATATCTTTGGACGTGAAAAATTCAACTTTTAAAAACTGACCAACTGAAAACAAACTCTGGAACCACACATGATTTGAATACCACTGTAGACTAATTAAAGGAGCTCTGGTGACACAGTGGTTAAGGCATTTGGCTGCTAACCAAAATGTCAGTGGTTGGAACCCACCATGGGAACTCCATGGGAGAAACATGAGGCAGTCTGCCCCTGTAACAATTACAGCCTTGGAAACCCTATGAGACAATTCTACTGTGTCCGATAGGATCACTATAAGTCGGAATTGACTTGAGGCAGTAGGTTTGGGGTTGGTAGACTAATTAATGCAATGCAAATGAATGACCAGTTTTCAAGAAATTAAAATATTATAAAACCACCAATAACATTATGCTTAGAGTAATTAAATTGTTTTATGATTAAGAAGGTGCTTGTTCTTCTTAGAATGGCTGTGGGTCATAATTATGCACAACAGTTGCCATTACCCTGTAGATGTGTGTAAGTGTTGGCTGAGAAAATTATTTCGACAACAAGCCAAAGAACCTAGCTTTGACTATGACAGGATAGTGTTCATATCCAGGAGTGACTCTCTGTTACCATGCTCAATATGTCTTATTCCCTGGCACAAAGTGAGTTTGATTCAAGATCTCATAAACCCTTCCAGGCTGACAACTTGGCAAGTGTGAAGTACTACAAGGTACTTTTCTGTTTACTTTCCATTCAGCCACAGAGCTTCCACCTGGCACAAAGTATAACTCTTCCTCGGTATTTAATTCTGTTGTCAGGTGCCATCAAGCCAGTTCTGACTCATTGTCACTCTGTGTCTAACAGAACAAAACACTGCCTAGTCCTGTGCCATCCTCATAATCATTGCTGTGTTTGAGCCCAGTTTTAACAGCCACTGCGTCAATCCGTCTCATTGAGGGTCTTCCTCTTTTTCACTGACCCCTCTCCTTTACCAAGCATCATGTCTTTCTCCAAGGACTGGTTCCTGTTGATACCATGT
Organism: Orycteropus afer afer; assembly: GCF_000298275.1. Lineage (NCBI taxonomy): Eukaryota > Metazoa > Chordata > Mammalia > Tubulidentata > Orycteropodidae > Orycteropus > Orycteropus afer. The sequence goes on from NW_006921641.1 coordinate 8,710,930, forward strand.
CTAAAGTACATGAGACAAGTCTAACCATCCTCCCTTCTCAGGAGCATTCTGGCTGTACTTCCAAGATAGATTTGTTCATTCTTCTTGCAGTCCATGTTATATTCAATATCCTTTGCCACCATCATAATTCAAAGTCATCAATTCTTCTTTGGTCTTCCTTTATCATTGTCCAGCTTTCACATGCATATGAAACAATTGAAAATACCAAGGATTGGGTCAGGTGCACCTTGATCCACAAAGTGACATCTTTGCTTTTTTAATTCTGAGTTATAGAAATACTTCATATCAGTTCTCTGAATATTGATTAGACCCTTTAGGTCTAGGTAATAATCTGAAAATACAGTTTCCTTGTACATAAAATCGCTGAGTCAAATCGACTTGATAGCCATGAATTTGGGGTTTTTTTTGTGTGTGTTTTTATTGGTGTACATAAAATGGGGATAGTGCCACTTCTCGTGCTTGTATCATCAGTAGAGAAGACTATAACTCTGTAGAATAATGGTAGTTATCCAATACTTTGGAGTATTGTCATAATCACAGTTTGAAGATAGTGGGTTGTGAGTTTTTGAGGTCTTCCTGAGACCTATGATACTAAAAGCTGTGTGATGTAGTCAAAATCACAAATTTCAGGACTCAGAAGACCTGTGTTATAGTCCCAGCTCTGGTGCTTAAGCTGTGTGACCTTGAGCAGGTTACTCACTCTCTCTGCCCCTTAGTTTGTTTGCTCATTGTGCAAGACTGGACCACCACACCATTCCTCCCTTGCTTGCAGGGCTCTTGTGAAGCTCTTTCCCCATCTGAAGTATGAGGTTGGACTAGGGTAGTGCTCTGTGAACTTTCCAAGGAGGTTAAAACATCCTCCTAAGTAGGTAATGAAAGTCCATAAAACTTCCCCAGAGGCAAAGGCAGAGACAGAAATGTTTACTCAGAATAGAAACAAGGAGAGAAAGGATTTAAAAGATAAAGAAAGCAGGCTTACAAGCATCCTAGCAATTCAGCATCCAATGGTGGGGTGTGGGGAGTGGATCCAAGATGACCGCTAACCCCTTCCCAATTTGAGGATTGAGTGGGATAGTTGAGGATTTGCAGGGATAGTTATATTTGAGTTTGAGGAATTGGGGATGGTGGGTATGTGACTGGGAATGGAGGGCTATGTGACTGCTTAAGATTTGGTGGCACCGGGCCCTGATCTGGAGGGGACCCCAGGCAGTGCCCTATGACTACCACCTGTGTGTGCTCTGATAAGATGCTGCCTCTAAACAAGCTTTATGGCCTAAAACTGTTCTAAGGATGGGTTAATACATTACAGGGAAGGTAGTTAATACCTGACAGGGGGATCAGGGGAATATGCATGACAAGGAGGGAGTGGGGCTTATAGTTCTTACAAGTGTGGCTAAACAAGATGGAATCTGAGAGCCAACTTGGGGAATTGCAGTTACAGACCATACAGGGAGAATTGCTCCACCTTTTCCTGCCACATAGCTCTGGGGCATCCATGGCAATTTATCCTACACATGAACATCATGTCACAGCAGACCAAGGAATCTGCTCTCTGTACCCCAAGAAAGCATATCAGAACACAAGTGAGAGAGATAGCATTATTATAGTGAAAACATCAAGAATGCTCTAATTTATAAATAGACATAAATCACAACCAGCTTCACTAGTTTATTATCAGTAGCAAATTACTTGTGACACACCTCACCTATTCCCACTCCATGGCTGAAAACTGTAGAACTAGATGATAAGATTACTTCCACTTCTAAAGACCTCAAATCACATGTGTGTGTTCAGGCTATATAAATGTAAATGTTGATGATAGTGATACCAGTAGTAAACAGAGAGAAAGAGCCAAGGAAGCCCCTCCCAGAGGAGAGTGAGGGGCTTGTCCACCAGACCCCAAGTGTGCTCATGCAAGTGAGAGAATAGCACAAGGGTCAGCAGACTGTGACTTGCAGGGTAAATTCACCAATGCAAGTTGAAAAATGGTTTTTACATTTTGAATGGTTAGAGAAAAGAGTCAAAAGAAAAAACTGCTTTGTGATACATGAACATTGTATAGAATTCAAATTTGTCTCCATAAATAAAGTTTTTTGGAACACAGTCACACCCATTCAATTACATATTGTTTATGGCTGCTTTTGCTACAGTACCAAAGTTGAGAAATCTTAAGAGACTGTCTAGCCTTCGAAGTCTAAAATATTTACTATATGACCCTTTATAGAAAATGTTTGCAGATGACTCAATCCTCAAATCTAGAGGAGCTCTGCTGGCATAGTGGTTAAACACTTGACTGCTAACTGGAAGGTCAGCTGTTCAAACCCACCAGCTGCTCTGCAGAAAAAAGTAGCTTAATTTCAACTCTGTCTCTTTCTCAAAGAATATTGCTGTTGCTATTAGTTTCCATTGAGTTGGCCCCCAACTCATGTGACCCTGTGCACAATGGCCATCCCCATGATTGGTTGCAGATCAGACCATTGAGTCCCATAGGAGTTGCATTGGTTGATTTTTGTAAGTAGACCATCAGGCATTTCTTCTTAGTCCAGCTTTCTCTGGAAGCTCATCTGAAACCTGTTCAGCATCATAGCAACACACCAGCCTCCACTGACAAATGGGTGGTGGCTGTGCGTGAGGTGTTTTGACCAGAAATCAAATATGGGTCCCCTACATAGAAGGCGAGTATTCGAACACTGAATCACCACCATCTACTCCCCAAGAATAATTAGGTAATTGTATACTTTATTGGCCAAACTGAGGCCTTTTAAAAGGACAATACACATAAACTGAGACAGTCCTGGCAAAGTTAGGACACGTGGTCACCCTACTTATAATCCTTGGTGTAAGCAAACCAAAGCAAATTTGTCTGAGGTGGAGAAGGCTCCCTTGGCTTGAACTCTAATAGATTCATTCCCTGGCTTCCTGAATCAGAAGGAGAGACATCTCTTGGCCTAAGAGTAGAGAGAAGGGCTAGATTTGGGAACAGTTGACACCCACCTCCCCATTGTTTGGTCAATATTTCCATATGTTCTTGTTTTTGGAGAAGTAAGCTACGTGGGGCTGGCGCGGGATCGGGCAGTGTTTCGTTCTGCTGTGCATGGGGTCGCTATGAGTCGGAAACGACTGGATGGCACTTAACAACAACAACAACAAGCTACGTTTTTAAGTTGTTTTCATTTTTTAGCAGGTAAAAGAATACTGACTGCTCAACATAAACAGTCTCTCTTCTTTGTTTTTGAAACTTGCTGAAAATATGTCACCTGGCCTCTAGTTATTTGTATGGAAGATAAAGAATGAAAGAAGTCAAAGAAAGAAGTGTGAACCTACCGACAGTTACACACATTTTCAGGAAAACGCAAAGCAAAATGCTAACTATTTGCCCCAGGCTATCACCAGCAAGTTAACACATTGACTTGTGGTTGAACTGCAAAGGGAAATAATATTTAGAAGTTGGGGACTGTGGATCCTCTAACCACTTCACCTCAGGAGAAAAAAATCTGATTGATTCTTGTAGGGACAGAAGGAGAGTGATTTTTCAGAAAAGCAGGGCCATATCACCTTGGGCTTTATACTTCACTGTGAAATCAATGCTTTGAATTGCGCTTAAGAACGAGCTTTCACAGCCTACATTGAGCAGAAACCAGGAATCACAGGTCTGCCGTACCAGGAGGCAAGGACTTGGTCTTTGTGCCTGGGCCTAAGATGGGGACATCCTATCCCTCTTCCAAGTACAGGGGAAATAAATCACTGTCCCTTCAGCTACCTTAGGGCATCACCTATTCACCACCCCTGGAAAAAGGCCCTTGGTGGGAGCAAAGCTAACTCTCCATGAAAGATCCTAGTAGAAAAATGCAGATAGAGAGCAGTGACCCAGCCCCACCATCACTGGCAGGTAAGGCTGTGACTACCTCAGCCTCATGGGCCACACAGCTCCCCTCCCCTTTCCCAGGGCTCCTCCATCCTGGATTCTTGGTTAAAAGTCTTGGAAAATAAACTAGTCCCTAGGTGGCACAGGTAGTTAAGCACTTATCTATTAGCTGTTCAAACCTACCCAGAGGTGCCTCAGGTGACAGGCCTGACGATCTGCTTCAGAAAGGTCACCACCTTGAACCCCGTATAGAGTAATTCTCTTCTGCACACATGAGTCACTATGAGTCAGAATCCACTGTATAGCAACTGACAACAGCAACTCTGGGAATTGAATCAAGGATTTGACTTCCTGGGCTTTTGTTTTCTGTCTTAGTATTAATGGAAAGAAAGGGAATGCATGTACTGTAAAATGGTGACATCTGGAGCCTTGTCCCTAAATGCTAAACATACTGTATATTTTTTGTGAGGTGACAGCAGGGGGATAGACCTTCCTGATTCACTTCCAAGTCACACTGCATAAGTTGTTACCTGTTTTACTTTTCTCAAAGAAGTCAACCTGTTTCATTTTCCCAGGTTAAGTAACAGAGCCACTAGCACAGAGGATCTTGGTGAGAATGAATGCATTCCCATGGGCCCAGGCCTTGAGCCTCCAACAGAAGCCAAAAATATACCAGTAAACGCTGGAGTTTGGCTAAATTTAGTTAAATTTAAAAGATTGAAGCATCTTTGAAATCTAAAATATATGTGGATAGTCATTTCATCCTTCAATGTAGGTAAGACTTAAAATAAATGGAATAAATCTATTAAAAAGATTATGTAAGGCTTAAAATCCTCTACTCATAAAACTATAAACAAAATGGAAACACCAACATATTTTACACAAACACATAAGAAAATTGGTTATGTATTTAAAATACAAAAAGCCTCACACAAATAAATAAGCATTAATATGGTGGCGTAGTGCCTAAAAGCACTTGACTGCTAACCACAAGTCTGGCTGTTCAAACCCACCAGCCACTCCTTGGAAGGAAGGTTGGGCAGTCTACTTCCATAATGATACTGCCTCAGAAACCCAAAGAGGGGTCACTATGAGTCGGATCCGACTCAACAGCAGTGAGTTTGGTTTTTGGTTTTTTAATATCCCCGAAAGAAAAGTGAACAATAAATATGAAGCAACAATTCAAAGAAAAATACATTAAAAGATTAATAAAAGAAAATCAATTATTAATTAATAAAGAAATAAGATGATTAGTAGGAAAAATGCAAATTTTAAAATAAACAGTTTTCAACTATAAGGTAGCAAACTTCTCAAATAATAGTGCAACAATGCCAATGAAGAATAGCCACACTTCTCTTGTTTGTTTGTTCTTTTATTGTGAGTTGGGTGAAAGTTTACAGAGCAAATCCATTTTCTACATAACAGCTCATACACATTTTCTTTCACAACATCGGTTGCAATCCCCACAATGTAACAGCTCTCCTCTCACTTCCTCCCTGTGGTTACCTTTCCCTGTGTCCTTCTTTCTATGCTCTCCTGCCCTTTGAGCTATCTCCCTGTGCAAATACTGCCCTTCTGATCTACCATGGTTCATCGTTCTAGGAGTATACCTACCTAACGTAAATTTTCACTTTGTATGCCTGCCTATTGTGAAGCCTCAAGAGTAAGTTCAATTCCAGGCCCGAAGGGTGACTAGGCTTCATGGCCTCAAGGGTTTCATCAGTCTCTATCAGACCAGTAAGCCAGGTCGTTTTTATGATTTTGAGTTTTGTTTCACATTTTTCTCCCACTCTATCCAGGATCTCCTATTGTGAACCCTTTCCAAGTGATTGACAGTGGTAGCCAGGCACAATCTAGCTCTTCTGACTTCAGGGTCGTAGAGTCTGAGGTTCACATGGTTCACTAGTCCCTGGACTAATTGTTTCCATGTGTCTTTGGTTCACTTCATTCTTCTTTGCTCTGGACAAGGAGAAGCCAATTGTTACCTCTTAGGTGGCTGCATGCAAGTGTTTAAGACCCCAGTTGATACTCGCCAAAGTAGGATGTAGAACAATGTTTTTGTGTAGTTTGTTATGCCAATAGAACTTGATGTCCTTGGAGACCATGGTCTTGAGTCCATGGGCCCAGTGACTCATTCTCTCAGGGTGTTTGGCTGATAGCCACAGTTCTTATATGGCTAGCAGGAATGCAGACTGATATAATATATTTGGAAAGCAATTATTCAATATGTATTAAAAGCATCAAAAACATTTATCTTCTTTAAACTACTAATTCTCTTTCTAGGAATCTATCCTAAATTAATAGGTCGAAACTTGGACAAAGATACTAGAAAGATTTTTAATACAATATTATTTATAAAAGCAAAAAATCAAAATAAAGCAAAACCCTGAAAATATGGTAAAAGCCCACAAATAAGAAAGTCTTAAATATAGAGAATATCAGGATACTTTTGCCTAAGCCATTTGACTGCTAACCAGAAGGCTGGTGGTTCAAACCCACCAGCCAGCCATCCCTCAGAAGGAAAATTGGGCAATCTCCTTCTGTAGTGATACTGCCTTGGAAACCCAAGGAGGGGTTGCTAGGAGTCAGATCTGACTTGATGGCAGTGAGTTTGAGTTTTTGTGTTTTTTTATAAATGGAAAAAGCAGGATATAATTTTGTATATATGATTCCAATTTTGTAAAAATGAGCAACAGAAAATACATCAAAATACTAGCAGTGCAAAATTTGCTCTAGATAGGAGTATTACACTTGATTTCTACTTTCTTCTTTGTATCATCACTTAAAATAAGCATTTAAAAATGTTTAATCATACATTTATACCCTGTCTTATTCCAAAAAGAATGTAAGGATTGAAAATATGAATAAACCAAAAAACCAAACTCACTGTCATCAAGTCAGTTCTGACTCACAGCAACCCCCACTGGGTTTCCAAGGCAGTAAATCTTTACAGAAGTAGTTTGCTCTATCTCCCTTCCATGGAGTGGCTGGTGGGTTTGAACCCCCAGCCTTCTGGTTAGCAGGCAAATGCCTTAAGCAAGGCATCACCAGAGCTCCTTAGAAATATGAATAGTTAAGTAAAATAAAGAAAATATAAAATAATTAAGAAAAATGAAGGAGAAAAAGTGGGTAAAGAAAATGTCTATGGGCTTAAAGGTGTCCTTAGTCCAGAGAACACATGCTGTCTAGTACCAGGTGCCTGATAGATGGAGTTACAAGTTCAACTGTAAGTCATAAGTTTCCATTAACCAGCACAACTCAAGAAATATTTTGAGTTATAGAATTCAAGTACACCTAAAATAAAATCAAACTAGTTGCTTAATAAAAATGCATGTGGTCTGGAATTGGGACCACAAAAGAAATATTTTACATAGATCTTTAAAGAGAGGTAGACTCAACATCATCCAAATAATAATTATAACAAGGATTTTATGCAGAATTTCTTACAATGACCCTTAAGTATAGGCTGATGTCATTACTGAAGCCCAAACCTAACCTGGTGCTGTCAAGTTGATTCCAACTCATGACAACCCCACATGTTACAAGTAGAACATGTTACAAGAGGATTTTTTTGGCTGTAATCTTTACAGAAACAGATTGTCAGAACTTTCTTTCACACTGCTATTGGATGAGTTCAAACCACTCACCTTTAGATTAGTAGACTAGAGCACACCATTTGCTCCACGCAAGGACCTGGTGATGTCATCACACTCAAGTGTAAATCAGAAAAGCAGTTTTGATCATTTAACTAAATCCAGGGGAAGAATTTAAAACACTTAGACCAACAATTCTATAATGAGTTCTGCAGATACTTTTAGCCTAGTTTCTCTGAGAGAACAAGAATCTTTTTCATGGTCACAAGGGGGTGAGGATTCCTGAAAACTTAGAGTGCCTCTCAGACAATGTTGTTGTTGTTGTTCACAAGGGGGTGAGGATTCCTGAAAACTTAGAGTGCCTCTCAGACAATGTTGTTGTTGTTGTTATGTGCCATCAAGTCAGACCCATTACCAAACCAAACTATTTGACTTTTTTTTTTTTTTTTTTT
>NW_006921641.1:8718939-8738473 GCF_000298275.1 Orycteropus afer afer
TTTGGGAAAAATTCCCAATGAACATTCATTGCTTTTTAAAATCAGGGGGTAAATCACTAGACAAATAATAAAAGAAGAAGCCCCAAATCCTAGAATCACTGTACATGTGATTTCTTCTCGATTCACTGCAACCTTGCATTAAGATTTTTGGTCTCCTTGTTTTGAATTTCCCCCCTCTTATCATTATCCTATCTTGGTTTTGCACTCTGCTCTTTGCTGCTCAGGGCCAAGATCCAAGAATGACAGAAGCCAATTTTTATTGTTTTATTCCAAGGCTAGAGTGGGCAGGATGAAAGAAAAGGTGGTGAGAACCTTGATAGACACAGAGTATATAAATCAGACCTCTAATTAAATTTACATGACAAATAAATAGCTTGTCTTATTTATTTAGTGTACAAATTTAGGCAGATAATGAGATTTTGACTGGAGACCATGCAATGCCCCAGAGGCAAATGCCAGCCAGTTACCCTGCTCATAGTCCACATATTCTGTACAAGGGCTTAGCAGGCTCATCAGGTGGTTGTTTTTGCTGGAGATGGGACAAGGGATTAATATGGAGGAAGAGAAGTAACCATCCTTCCATTTGTGGTAAGAAGAAATCAGAGACTAGCACCCAGAAAGTTGTTATTGTTGTTATTGTTGTAAATGGAAGAAGGAAGCAGATTTCTTGTGGCAATTGGAATAGGAAAAAGAGAAAAAATTGAACATGTTTCTCTCCCTGTTAAAAATTATGAAACAGAGGTCAATAAGAATTAGAATAAAATGTGTCTGACTGGTACTCTGCACAGCACTCTGTTATGACTGAAGTCCTACCAAGGAGTTGGGAAGCTTGGTTGCGTTGAAAGCTTTCTTGAGCTAACAGAGGGGCAGGCTATAGGATTCCCCATTGAAGTCATTCAGTCTCTTTTTCTCCTTATCTACATCTTGTATTCTGTCTCTCTCACCCTCTGTATCTCTCTGTTTCTCTGCCAATGGAACAAGACTAACCACTTTTTTTTTTTTGATAGTCACCACCATACCAAATTTATTAGACCAATTACAGTGACACAATACTAACCACATTTTAGAAGAGAATCTTGATACTACACTTTGGAAAATCCTGTTTCCCACAATTGCTGCCAGATGAACATTTTTTCTTAGAGCATCAACACAGATACTAACAAATTGAATAGCCCTGCAGAAGACTAGCAGGTACAAGTCAGGTGAGAAGTCCAGGATGGGATGTCTGAACAATCAATAAAGTCCATGGGTCCCACTCAATCCCAAGGCCCACTTTTAGATTCTAGTTATCAGACTAGTCTCAGAGCTCCTGCCTCAAACTCCTTCTCTGCTATTGAAGTACAGGACTAAATCCTTTTTGCATTTAAAGGAAGACACTTAGATGTCCATTCTTTCAGGATTTGGGATGTAGTTTCTAGGGTCTACTCAAATATTTCCCTCCTCAATGAACTCTTCAGGATTGCCTCAGCATGAAGGTTATTTCAACTCTGCTGTACCTTATTCATTCATTCATTCATTCATTCATTCATTCATTCATTCCATACTAACAATTATGGGTTTATTGAGGAAGTAACATGTTATACATTAGGATCAGGATCAACTTGGAAGTAATAGGAACAACTCAGGATACAGTTTTTTGATCAGGATAGCTTATTCTCAGCTGTTGCCCTCTTGGCCTGGCCCCTTGCTCTCAGCCTGGGCCCTTGGTCTTGAACTGGGCCCTTGCTCTCAGTCTTGGTCCCTGCCCTGCTTGGGCAACTGTTACAAAACTCTTTAGTTCCACTGATAAGTGCTCAGAGGCACCCCACTCCACCAGTAAACCTCATGCCTGAAGGTGCTCAGCTCTCTTGTTCCGTGAGTTGGCAAGCTTAGTCTGCCAGTCCCCTCCTGCTGCTATCTAGTGTTACCTTCAGTGTTACAGCTTTCTCTCTGTCTCCTGGGTCTAGTAGGTTTTCAGTGCAGGGACCCTGTGTCCAAAGAACAAACTCTACTCCCAGGTCTTCTTTTTTTTTTCTCTTTATTTGTGGGTGAGGCACCCTCGGTTGATTGGTCTGCATGTACATCTTGTTTACTATTGGGCTGAGACCCAGCCCCTGGGAGTGAGTTTTATTCCAGGCCCAGAATGTATCTCAGGGCCATAGTATTGGGGGTCTCATCAAACTCCATCTGACCAGTAATTCTGGTCATTTTGAGGTTTTGGGTTTTGTTCCACATTTTTCCTTCCACTCTATCCAGGATCTCCAGATTTTATCCTTTCCTGAGTTGGCTTAAGGGCTTGGCATTGGTAGCCTAGCACCAACTAGTTCTTCTGTTCTCGAGGGCCATTGTGTCCTAGGGCTGATTATTGCTTCCAAATGTCCTTTTTTTTTTCACTCTTCTTCACTTCTGATAATAGGAGACTATTAGCTGCATCTTAGATGGCCACTTCAAAGCTTTTAAAACCCCAGTAGCTACTCACCAATGTAAGATGAGGAATAAGACTTTTATGTATTTTATTGGGCCAATTGAGTCTGGTATCCCCCAATACTATGATCAGAGTTGGTAGACCTGTTGCATCTCTCTCTCTCACAGTGTCTGGCTGTCTGCAAGGGATTACTCTATGTCTGTCTTCTGTTGTTTCTGTAAGGATTGGGGGTATTTTGTATCACTGGTGTCTGTGCAAGATTAGCCTCTGCTGAATCTATCCTTGGTCTAGAGTATACTCCTGTTCACTGAACCCCATCTGATCTTCTCAGATGTTTATGTGTTTATTTGTAGCCTGGTGTTTGGTGTTAATGGTAATGCAGTATTGTGAATATACTGGTTGGTATTAGCATCTGTTGTCTATATCTTGTGTGCACAATTTGGTGTCCTCCCTTTTCCTAATGCTATCATGGTGGTCACAGATTCTTTCTATACCATCCCTCCCCTTACCCACATCAGTGTGTGGCCCCCAACTTGCCCCAAATTAATCCCTCCTCTTCCCTTCCCACCCCAGTAATCTACAAAGGAGTTCCCCTTCTCAAGCAAACCCTTCTTTTCAACTCTGCTGTACCTTTTTAAAGGAGCTCTGGTGAAATAGTGGGTAAGTCATTTTGCCGCTAACTAGGTTGGTGATTCAAACTTACCAGCTTCTCCACGGGAGGAAGATGAGGCAATCTACTTCCATAAAGATTTATAGCTTTGGAAATCCAGTGGGAGTCATTATGAGTCAGAATCAACTCAATGACAGTGATATGGGTACCTTTTTAAGGCACTCAACCCATTCTCTCCTTTGTGGCCTGTGCAGGTCTTCTCTTCTCTGATAAATGTCAGACAACTCAAGATAAGGACTAGGTGGAAGATATTTCTGTCTTCACTGTACCAGTCCCAAGCCTAGCACATAGTTGGAGCCCAATACATTCTTGTTAAAGGAATGTTCATCTTGAGTCTGCACATAGAGTGGAGGCAGAATTATGCAGTGACCACTGCTCTGAAGCCCACTCTGCAGGACATCACAGATCACTCCTACCAGCGTACACAAGACCACACTCAGGTTCAATGATTTGCTAGAAGGGCTCACAGAACTCAGAAAAACCACTATACTCATGGTTACAGTCAATTACAGAATAGGATTTGCATTGTTGTTGTTGTTGTTATGTGCCGTCGAGTCAGCCCTGACTCATAGCGACCCCTCCTTGGGTTTCCGAGGCAGTATCACTACGGAAGTAGGATTGCCCAACCTTCCTTCCGAGGAGTGGCTGGTGGGTTTGAACCGCCAGCCGTCTGGTTAGCAGGCAAGTGTCTTAGCCACTATGCTACCAGAGCTCATTAGCAAAGGTAAAAGGCACATAGGGCAGAGTCCAGACCAGACCAGACATGAGCTTCCAGTTGTCCTCTCCCAAGGGATTGTAGGGTTAGCACTTCATTCTCCTAGCAATGACATATAACAACACATACAGAGTATTTATTGTTAATCAAAGAAGCTCACTCAAGTCTTGATGTCCAGGGTTTTTACTGGGGAGTGGCCATAGAGGCATGTTGTGCCAACTTTGCTGACTTTAGTCAGTGTCCAACATCCTCTACTAATAGGTCAAACTGACACTGTGTGTCTCCCACCATAAATATAAAGCCCCTACCAAATTCACATTATTAGCATAAACTGTCATTGTCCAAGTTCATTGTTGTTGTTGTTGTTATATGCTGTCGAGTCGGACCCGACTCATAGCAACCCCTCCTTGGGTTTCCGAGACAGTGTCACTACGGAAGTATATTGCTCCATCTTCCTTCTGAGGAGTGGCTGGCGGGTTTGAACCGTCAGCCTTCTGGTTAGCAGTCAAGTGTCTTAGGCACTATGCTACCAGAGCTCCAAGTTCATAGGGTAAACAAAGTCACTTTTATCAGTCAAGATAGTTCAAGGGCTAAGAGGTTATGTCCCAGGAGCTGGTCAAGGACCAAACTGTTTTTTGAAAAGTGCAAAAGTATACCCCCTCCCAGACCTGCTGAGTCACCCCTTTACTACATACCACTCAACCCTTAGTCCTGGCCTTGCACACCTCTCTCTGTCTGACTAATAGATGAGGAAACAGAGGCAGGAACAGCACTTAAGTCATCACTCAGAAAAATCTTGACAGAGTCAAATTCCTGATTTCCTCAGGAATTACTCCAATTTGTAAAGAAAGAAGAGCGAGGAAAGAGACTCCTTCCTGATTTTGGGGTCCAGATGGCTGGAGTCCTGCTATATTCCCACTGTCCTAGATCTATGGTGGTCATCATTTCCTGCAGCTCTGTGTCTCGATCAAAGTGGCTTCCATTTCTTTAATCTCAACCTGAAATCTCTAGACCTCAGAGTGTCCCCAGAACACGCTTTGCCTTGCCTGCTTCTGCCCACCCCCTCTAGCACACTGACACCAGGGAATGGTGAACAGAGCCTGGTAGGACATGGACTTAGGGGCTACAAGTAGATTCAGCAGGTGAATTTCTTCCTTTGAGCTGTTGCTCTGCACAAGCTTTGCTAGATGTAGTTCTTGGCAGAACCACACAGTAAGTACTTAGGGAGGCACTGGAGACCTTGACCTTGGAAAGCAAAGCACTATATATTTACCAATACTGATGGATCCCTTGGCCCTGGCCCTTGACACTTTTCCTTTTTTCCTGAGACATGAGGAAACTAAGACAGGGAGGGGACTTGAGCCATCACTCAGCAAAACACAACAGAGCTGAACACTGCTAAGCCCACAGCACAAGCCTGCTGTTCAGCCACTTTGACTCTCTGTCACTGGGCAGCAGGACAGTGTAAATAGCCCAAAACCATGTCAGAGACTTTCTTTGTTCAAGCTGAACTAAGTGTCAAATGGATGGCAACTTTCCCCTCCACATCTGTTTAGCTTAATATAAAAATCACAGCCCTTGCACCTACACAGTCAGTACTACACGTTGTTCATCTCTCTTATTATCCCAAATTAAAATATTGCCTGGTCTGGATTTTTCTGCCTTGATGATAATAATGGAGCTCTAATCTGTCTTCCAATCAAACTTTGGGAGAAGCATATGGAATCAGAGGGGAGTTATGAAATCCTGATTGCCATATAGTCACAGTAAAGGAGACCTTCACTTGGCCAAGCCTGAAATTCTTTGCTTTGGTTATAATACCATTCAGATGCCAATGCTGGCCCTGTGGTTTGGCTCCTGTGCATGATGGAGCAAGGGAGAGCGAGAGAGGACACAGAAGCAAGTGCATCTGGGCTTCATTAGTTGCAATGTAATTTACAAAAGGCAGCTTTTTCAGATGTTGGGATAATCAGCAGGCTGTTATCGAGGTAGTGCACGGTAATCACTGGTTGACATGAACAATCCATGCTCAGTGAGATAAATAGGTTTGACTGGCAGGGCAGTGGTTGGACTTTAATAAAAAACAAATTGAATTTTTTTTTCCTGTGGCTTAATATAAGAATCATCTGGACATATGCATAAAACCAACACAGTAGCAGAAACCCCTGGCAGAAAGAAAATGCCACAGCGCTAGGTCTCAGAGGCAATTTCTGCATTATAAATTCTGTGGCTGTTTGGGCAGCGGTTGACTCTGGAGTGGGTGGGGTGAGGAAGAGAAAGCCATGCAGGGTCTTTGTAGCCCAAACCCAGCATAAATCACATAATAATGGACAAGTAATTTAATACTGTTCCGAAGCCTCAACGTGAATCATTGTTTTTTCCCACAATGAGTCTGGGCTTTCATAGAGGAAGAACTTGACGCTGTTGACTCCTAGAATTATGCCCTCTTTGGTGGTGATATATCTATGTGTCTAACTTGGTCAAGACTGAAGCCTTTGCTGAGGAGTATGTCAATCTTTCCTCTGCTATCAATCTGCCATACACACTGTCTCCACACCCCAAAAAGCCCCACATAGACTGCACCACCCTTGGCAGGAGCTGTATCTTCATCTGACTAGTTGACTGTGTGCACCAGTTTTCAAGTCTGGCACAGAGCCGTTGGCTCCTAGAGCAGCCTCATATGGCCCTTACATACTGAGCTTATTTTCAGAGCCTAGAAGAAAACAGCAATATATGAGCAAAGTATATGGAGGACAATATTGAGGATGTGTTGAGTGGCTACTGGACTTCTTTTGCATTTAATAATGCACATGGTCACCAATATTTAGTTGAACATATTCTGTCCTGTTACTCACATGTGGACCATAATTTTCCTTTTCTGAAGGTCAGATTAAATAAACCATAGGGATCTTCAAGCTTGTGGGACAGAAAGATGCAGAGACTTATTTTCTGTGCACAGTCACTGGTGCAAAGATGAGGTCAACTTAAAAGGTCATAGAGATCCTAGAATTCTAAAGCTGGAAACCAAAACCAAACACACTGCTATTGAGTCAGCTCCAACCCATAGCGACCCCTCCTTGGGTTTCTGAGGCAGTATCACTACAGAAGTAGATTGCCCAACCTTCCTTCCAAGGAGTGGCTGAACCGTTTGAACGTTTGTTTGAACCCCTGGCCTTCTGGTTAGCAGTCAAATGGCTTAGGCACTATGCTACCAGAGCTCCTAAAGCTGGAAAGGACCTTAGAAATAATCTAGTCCATCCACAAATGATGAGACAACTCAAAAGACAATGGCTTTGCCAAGGCCATACAGCAAATTGACTGCACAGGTGGGACTAAAAGCCTGGGGTTTGGGCTCTTTGTCTTGTGCTGCTTTGTGCCCTGTGGGTTCCCAGACCCACTCAGCAGGGCTCCCTACAGATGCTGTAGAAAGAGCCTGGTAAACAAAGAATTCCCCAAAACAACCCTTGCAGATATTTGCTATTTCTCCAAGAGTACACAGTCCCAACTTTGCATAGCTCTCATCACCTTCCCATATTCAGCTGTCCATGGTCACTCTTCCTGGCATCACCAGCCAAAAGAGCACAGGGCTGGCATTCAGACTGCTTGGAGGGTGGAGGAGGGGAAGAACCTGGACTGGGACGATAGATGCAGGTTGTAGCTGGATCTGCACTAACCAGCTGGGTGTCCCTAGATGAGTGTCTTCACTTCTCTGGACCACAGGCTTCCCTTCACCCTAAAATGCACAGATGGAATAAACCAGTGGCTCTGTGTCAGTTTTTGTTTGGCTGCAGTGGAACCCTTTTATTCCTGATTAACACTGTGTTTCCTATAAACCCCACCATTAAGAAAGAGATGGAGTGGCATTGTTCTTGTACGGAGAGATGGCAGGGTCACACATGCCTTCTTTCTTCCCTATGCACCCCCACAGAAGGCTCTAGGTCCCTCCTCCAAGCTCAGGACTCCCCAGAGTGTGGTTAGGAAAATATTGGAATAAACTGTCTCAAAGGCCTTTTCAGCTTCAGCATTTTATGATTCTATTAATAGCCTGGACTCAGGTGTCTCAACAGAGACCATATTAACACAGGGCACGATACCCACAACCCCTCCCTGAGCTGTTGCAGAGCAAGATTCTCTCTTGCTCTTCTTTGCCCTGGCGATAGAGTCCAATTCAGCCAGGGGACCCCAACCTGGAAGTGTCCACCTCCACAGTACCTGGGGCCTCTCTCAGCTTTCTTCTGATCCAAGAAACAGCCTGGTTTCAAGGACAGAAGATGCAATTGTTCAAGAAGAGAGTCTTTAAGTATCTGGAGAATTGGGTTACACTGGAGTGTGGGTTGTTGGAAAGGATTCATCACCTCCAATTCACATGAGAACTGGGCAGAGATCCACCAAGCACAGGGTTTGCTCCCTGATCAGGGTTTTAGGCCATCAGGGAAGCAGGAGCATTGGAAGAAGCTGCTCCTGTCCTTGCAGAGCTGTGGAGGGTTGCATGTGCCAGCAGGGATGGTAGAGATGATAAGCAATGGTGCATAGAGAGCCATGGCACCTCCTCCAACCTCACCCTTGTCTCCTTTGCTAATCAGTCCTTCACTGTCAGAGCTCCACATCTCTTCTGTATGGACTTACCTGCGTCCCTTCTGCACACTCATATGTTATTATCTATATTATTTAATGTAATTAGACATGTTCTTAACACTTCACTGCTCATTAAATTCCTTCTTGCCATTTTTTTACACATCAGGAAAGAAAATGCTGTCTGTTAAGGGTGGGACTAGGGAAAGGAGGGCTGTTACAAATGTTGTCTGCTTTAAGCTCATCTGAAATGGGTAATTTTATCACATTTTCCAAATGAGGAAACAGGCTCTGAGGTGTAAAATGACTTAAAGAGAATAAAGGGCTGGCCCAAGATCTGAATCCAAATATGCCAGTGTTTCTGACGTAAAAATGTCACTTCATGCAAGAATATAGATAAAGCTTTGGACTCCCAAGGAATGTGAAAAAAGCTGTTAAGCTACTGGAGAATCCTCATGAGGACCTTTCACTGGGGCCAGAAGAGGCAAGTAGCTTCACCATGGGCATTGGTGGACAGAGAATGAGGACCAAGCCTGTTTCCTGAGCATACATTGACCTAGCAGCTGCTGAGAGTGTGTGACCTCTACTCACCCAAAGTTAGATTGACAGTTGGGAGGGAAACTGTCACATTAGCCTGCAGTCAGAGGGGAGCATACAGTTTTATGAGGCAAGCTGAGGGAGAAAGAAGAGGGGTCAATAGGCATAGCCTAAAGGAGGCAGGAAAGAGGAAACCCAGGGCTTTGTTCCTAGTCCCTGATAGTTTAAATGGCAGGTGAGGTTGGGGCAAGGAACAATGGTAAGCTGGGCTATTAGTGCATTGTGATTATTTGGTAATGAGAAAGCCGATGTGGGGGGTGTTGGATACACAAGCAACCTTTCTTCTCCAGCACATCATGTGTCTGTTCTATACCTCTATTTCACTTCAAATAGAAGTGAACGTGAATGCTTAAGTGAATTAGTCAACCTCAGTCCCAGATTCTATACCCTATGCATCATTTAATAGATTTAAAAAAAAAAAAAAATTCCCATCAAGTCAGTTCTGTAGATCACCAAGTCTTTCTTCCAAAGCACTGCTGGATGGACTTGAACTCTAACCTTTCAGTTAACAGTCAAGTACATAAACCATTTGTGTCACTCTGGGACTTCATCTAATAGATACCCATCACCTTTGAGTCAATTGTGACTCATAGCAGGCCTATAGGACAGAGTAAACTGCCCCCTACGGTTTTCAAGGCTGTAAATCTTTACAGATGCTGCCTGAGGAGTAACTGGTAGCTTTGCAACTCTGACCTTTTGGTTAGCAGGCAAGTGCTTAACCACTGAGCCACCAGGGTTCCCTATAGATGATTGGGGATAACTGAAGGCTCTATACTGCAGGCTTGGGCATGGAGTTCTTCCTGACTGCATCTCAAAAGGGAGACTGGCAGGGGCCACTAGGCAGGTCTTGCATGTGGAGTCTGATGGGGTACACTGTGTATTCTCAAATAAAGAGCTTCCCTCTGTAACTTCCAGGCTTTGCCTTTGCCTGAGAATATCAACCAAGCCCCTGGTGAGTTGCCCCCGAGATGCCATTTTGCATATCTGGCAAGGCTGCTGCTAGGCAGACCTGGTCCAGAGAAATGTGGTCCTGGGGCCAGGACACTGCAGAACAGCAATGATCTGCCCAGAAACTTTCTGGAGGGCTGAGAACTCACTTATCTATTGGCCAAATTGCCAACTTGGGGATTCAGTGCTGCCTCTCTGCGAAAACAGGCGCTAAATTACCCTGCGCTTAACAAATGGTTGCCCTGCTCTCCTAAAGCTGCCAGCACAAATTGAATTGTATTTTTTCATTGGTGTATACAGTGGGTGTGTTCTAGAGCGGGCACTAATTTCCCCCAAGCAAGATAAATGCCCAGACCTGAATCTTCCTGCTCACAGCCTAGCAAATTAAAATGTCATAGCGTACAGTGATCCTTTAGGAGATCTGATCAGATAGTGGTGTACAGTGTGTGTGTGTGTGGGGGGGTTATATCATATGATCTCACACCTTGGTTCCTGGTTAGATAATGAAGGCAAATGAAAACAGATAAATTCTGGTTAAAACTCTTGCCAAAACAAACCAAATCCATAGCTGTTGAGTTAACTCTAACTCATAGGGCCCCTAAAGGACAGAGTAGAATTGCCCCGTATGATTTCCAAGGCTATAATGCTTATGCAAACAGACTTCCACATCTTTCTACTGCAGAGCAGCTGGTGAGTTCAAACCTCAGACCTTTCAGTTAGCAGCCAGTCACTTTAACCACCATTGCCACTAGGGCTCTGGCCATAAAATAAGAGTTTGGAGGAGGCAACGTCGATGAAATCTTGCAAGAAGCAAAAATCTATTATGTTGGCAGTTTTCTGAAGAGTGGTTTTTACATTCCAGATATTCTGTCATGGACACCCCCATTCCCCACCCTGGTCACTCATAATCAACCACAATCAATTTGGCTTAATTGAGTTCTTTGAAAATCTTCACCTAGAGTGGCCATTTCATGGAGCAAAGTTCATCCACAAACAAAGTTCACTCAATCAGAAATGGAGTTTGATTTAAAGAGGCTCTCAGAAGGGAATTGCAATAGGAAATGGAATCATGTTTGCTGCTGGAATGCCGCTGATCATGCCTGCCTGAATTCTCAGAAGTCTTCGAAGAGCATGTATTCATAATGGAACACTGATTTTCACAGGCTATGTTTCTTGTAGGTATTGCCCAGGCATCAAAGGGCACTGAAGGAAGCTCACTTTCATTCTGAAGGCATCCATTTAGGAAAGGGCTATGTGGGTCAGTACCACACCCCATGTTCCCGAAGAGAAAATGTATGCCCATAGGAACTGTTTGAGTGCCTCAGCAGTAGCTGAGAGAAGAATCCAGCCCAGCCACCTCTGCTCACCAGCAACATCACAGAACCACTGACCTTCATGTGTCCCTGGCCTCAAAGCAATTCTAGGGCTTCTGCCCATACCACCTACATGCCCAGAGGTCAGTTTTTCTCAGCAAATCTTCATTAATGAGGCTCTACAAAGGGAGCTCTGGTGGCGTAGTGCCTAAGGCATCTGACTGCTAACCAGAAGGCTGGCGGTTCAAACCCACCAGCCACTCCTCAGAAGGAAGGTTGGATAATCTACTTCTGTAGTGATACTTCCTCGGAAATCCAAGTAGAGGTCGCTATGAGTCGGATCTGACTCCACAGCCGTGAGTTTGGTTTTAGTTTTTGACAAAATGACACTGAGAAATAGGTAGATATAATTTGAAAGTTGAAATATGAGACTTTCTAGGACATTTCAATGATTTATGGGGCCAGTGAAACCAAATATATGAAATAAAAACTGTCCCAGAAAATTCAAGATAAATGGCAGCCAGCCCATGTGGGCTCAAAATCAAAAGCAAAGAGCACTAACACAGGCAGGCAAGTGGAGGCCCGTCTTTAATGATACGTAACCCCCTTGTGCATGCTACAGTGTACAAAGATGCTTGTATGCTATGATGGATAGCAAGTGGTGTTAATCAGGGCCCTGCTATAGAGTTATCAAGAGCAAACCACTTAGCACAGCTAGTATCCAAATGTAGGTCTGGAGACTCCAGAGTAATGTTCTAACCACTGGACAAGACTCCATTTCCAAACAGGAATCTAAATAGTGGAGCTTGCGTACTGTAGTGCAACATCAATGACCTCCTTGCCATTTTTGAAATAGAAGATTCTGGTCAAGGATTCTCCTTCCCCAGGACCTTTGCACTTGCTATTCCCATGGTCTGAAATTCTCCCTTACTTCCTCCAGGTCTCTGCTCAAATGCCAACTCATCAGTGAAGCCTTTCCTTACCATCTACCCACACCCCATCAAATTTGTCCTATTATATTTGTTTATTGCCTGTCTTATTCCTGTATGTAAGCACCATGTGAGACGAGACTTTGTCATGCTCATTTTCTATTCCCAGAATGTAAATCAGGGATCTGTAGACTTTCTATAAAGGACTGGACAGTAAATATTTTCAGCTTTATGGCCCATACAGTCCCTGTTGCAACTCTGCCATTGTTGCATGAAAACATCTAAAGAAAATACACACACAAATAGGCAGGGCTGAGTGTCAATGAAATTTTATTTACCTATAAATTATACAAAAACAGGTTTTGAGTCATAATTTTTCTGCCAGATAAAGCATCCTGGTTGTATAGTGGTTAAGTATCCAGTTGCTAACCAAAAGGGTGGTGATTTGCACCATCAGCAACTCCACAGGTAAAAGATGTGGCAGTCTGCTTCCATGAAGATTTACAGCCTTGGAAACCTACAGGACTCTTCTACTTTGTCCTGTAGGACACCACATATGAATTCACTAAATAATTGCTGAGTGACTAAACAAATGCATAACTGTATCAGGAAATTGCATCAAGCAACAGCTGATCAGCCATCAGGCATTTATTAAGTAGTGGGCTCTAAGGTCAGACATAGGTCTGCTCTCAGGGAGCCCACTCAAACTCACTGCCGTTGAGTCAATTCTGACTCATAGCTACCCTCGTTGGGTTTCCAAGGCTATAAATTTTTATGGAAGCACACTGCTTCCTCTTTCTTCCTCAGAGTGGCTGGTGTTCAAACTTCTTATCTTTTATTTAGCAATCAAATGCTTTAATCACTGCACCACTAGAGCTCCTTCAGAGAGCCCACTAGCTTCTTTATATATAAGGGGAGTGAGGCCAGAAGGGAGCTTCTCAGGACAAGAGGAAGCCAAGGAGTCATCCCATCTTCCCTGAAGCTTATCCAGAGATTAACCAGAGGGGGGAAAAAGTTGCTGTTGAGTCTGTTCCAATTCATGGCAACCCCATGTATGTCAGAATAGAAATAATGCTCCATAGGGTTTTCAATGCTGTTTTTTCCAGACATAGGTTACCAGGCCTTTCTTCCAACATGCCTCTGAGTGGACTCATACCTTCAACCTCTCAGTTAGCAGCCAAATGTGTTAACCATTTGCACCACCATCCAGGACAGCCCAGAGATTGCATCTCCTTAATAGTAACCTCTTGGAAACTAAGGGAAGACAGAATGCTGTGCTCAGAGTCAGGGCCTGAGGGGGCTGTGTCACCTTGGAGGCCTGGTTACTAGAAAAATATTTCAGAATATTTGTTCTCAGAGACTCCTGTCATTGTTAGGTGGTGTCGAGTCACTTCTGCCTCATACCAACCCTATGTTGAACAGAATGAAACACTGCCCAGTCCTGAGCCATCCTCATAATCATTGCCATGCTTGAGCCCATCACTGCAGCCACTGTGTCAGTCCATCTTGTTGAGGTTGTTCCCCTTTTTCACTGACTCTACTTTCCCAAGCATGACGTCCTTCTCCAGGGACTGCTCCCTCCTGATCACATGTCCAAAGTACACGTAATGAAGTCTCACCAGAGCCTTCTAGGCAACTATGGGATATGTGTATTATAATGGTGAAGGGATGCACTGGGCAGAGGAAGAGGCCCTCCCACAGCCTGTGCAAGGGTCAAAATGAGACACTTTCCCAGGAGGAAATATTTCAGAGAAGTCTTCACTCATCCATTTGTCTACAATGTTTTGAGAGGACTGGGAGGGTAAAGACTGGTATGATTCTTGCTCTCAAGGAGCTTACAATTGAGAGGGGTTCATAGACATTAAATATTATTCTATTAACTTTGTAGTAGGTGATATGGAGAAGAAATAGAGGATGCTATGAGAATATAATTGAACAGAAGATTTCAAAGAGCAGCTCGAGAAGACAAAGCCAATTACTATAATGAAATGTGTGAAGACCTGGAGTTAGAAAGCCAAAAGGGAAGAACACACTCGGCATTTCTCAAGTTGAAAGAATTGAGGAAAAAATCTAAGCCTCGAGTTGCAATATTGAAAGATTCTAAGGGCAAAACATTGAATGATTCAGGGAACATCAAAAGAACATGGAGGGAATACACAGAGTCACTGTACCAAAAAGAACTGGTCAATCTTCATCCATTTCAGGAGGTGGCATATGATCTAGAACCAATGGTACTGAAGGAGGAAGTTGAAGCTGCAATGAAGGAATTGGTGAAGAACAAGGCTCCAGGAATTGACAGAATACCCATTGGGATATTTCAACAAACGGATGCCACACTGGAGGCACTCACTCAGTTATGCAAGAGATTTGGAAGACAGCTCTCTGGCCAACTGACTGGAAGAGATCCATATGTGTACCCATTCCAAAGAAAGGTGATCCCACAGAATATGGAAGTTATCGAACATATCATTAATATCGCACACAAGTAAGATCTTACTGAAAATAATTCAAAAACCTTTGCAGCAGTATATTGACAGAGAACTTCCAGAGGTTCAAACTGGATTCAGAAGAGGAAGTGGAATAAGGGATATCATAGCTGCTGTCATATGGATCTTGGCTCAAGGCAAAGAATACCAGAAAGATGTTTACTTGTGCTTTATTGACTATGCAAAGGCATTTGATTGTGTGGGTCATGACAAATTATGGATAACATTGAGAAGAATGGGAATTCCCAAACACTTGATTGTACTCATGAGGAACCTGTACCTTGACCAGGAGGCTGTCATTCGAATGGAACAAAGGGACACTGCATAGTTTAAAATCAGGAAAGCAGTGTGTCAGGGTTGTATCCTTTCCCCATACTTATTCAATCTCTATGCTGAGCAAATAATCCGAGAAGCTGGACTATATGAAGAAAAACATGGCATCAGGATTGGATGAAGAATCATTAACAACTTGAGATACGCTGATGATACAACTTTGCTTGCTGAAAGTGAGGATGACTTGAGGCAACCTACTGATGAAGATTGAGGAACACAGTCTGCAGTATGGATTACATCTCAATATAAAGAAGACAAAAATCCTCACAACTGGACCAATAAACAGCATCACAATAAATGGAGAAAAAATTGAGGTTGTCAAAGAATTCACATTGCTTGGTTCTACAATCGAGGCCAATGGAAGCAGCAGTCAGGACATTAGACGATGTGTAGCACTGGACATGTCAGCTGTGAAGGAACTGTTTCAAGTGCTGAGGAGCCAGGATGTCTCCTTGAGGACTAAGGTGCACGTGACATAGGCCATGATATTTCCAATTGCCTTGTATGCATGTGAGAGCTGGACAATGACTAAGGAAGACCAAAGAAGAGTTCATGCTTTTGAGTTGTGGTGCTGGGCAAAGAATGATGAAGGTACCATGGACTGCCAAAAGAACTAACAGATCTGTCCTGGAGGAAGTGTGGCCGAGATGCTCCTTGGAAGCAAGGATGGCCAGACTTCGTCTCACCTATTTGGTCATGTTGTCAGAAGGGACCATTCCCTGGAGAAGGATGTCATGCTTGGTAAGGTGGAAGGTCAACGAAAGAGGAGAAGGCTTTCGATGAGATGGATTGACAGTGGCTGCGACAATGGGCTCAAGTATAGCAAGGATCACAGAGCTGGTGCAGGATCAGGTGGTGTTTCATTCTCCTGTGCATGTGGTCGCTATGAGTCAGAAGTGACTCCACAACACCTAACAACAACATGAGAATAAAATAGAGAAACACAGATTAGGTGCCAAGGTATCTGACAGACAAGGTAGAGCAGGGTGTACCAGGAGTATCGTACATGTGCAAAGCTTAGTGGTATGAAAGAGTGAAGCATGCTCAAAAATAGAGCTGTTTGGTATGACGGAATGTCAGATGTCTGCTGGGAAGTTAGGACAAGGACCCTCCCATGAGGGAGCAGCCAACACCCCTAGGGCCTGGTATGTGCTGAGGGGTTGGGATTCAAAGTCTGACTTTTTTTTTTTTTTCATTTGGATGGTGGCCAACTGCCTCTCTGAGTGGTCTAAAACCTCTATGTTCTCCATCGAGGGCTCAACACATTTCATCAAATCTGCCTCACAAAGCCTCACAAATTTCTAGTAAAAGATATCCCCATATATAGTTAGGGCTGAACAAAGTCAAAATGATTTTGAATGATGCCTGTGGACATAAGGTACCACAATTTGGAAATGTTACTCTGAACCCAAGCCTGTTTTTCTTTAAGATGTGATGTGACTCTACCGATTTTGCAGTGTGAAAAGTTAGGAATTGTCTAACTGAAAGTGAGAAGGAGAGGATTTCCCTAACTTTGGTTCTTGATCTTTTTATCACCTGGTCTGGTAGGTTCAGTGCCTTGGTTAGCTGGGTTTTCACTTTTGCGGTGTCTTATTCCACTCCTCGAAGGAAGGTTGGGCAATCTACTTCCCTAGTGATACTGCCTCAGAAAACCAAGGAGGGGTTGCTATGAGTCGGGTCCGACTCGGTGACACGTAACAACAACAACATTTATAAGCCAAGGAGCTCTGATAGTATCACTAAACTGCCAAGACGTTTTTGGCTACAAACCAAAAAGTCATTGGTTTGAACCTACCAGCTGCTCCACAGAAGAAAGATGAGGTAGTCTGCTTCTGTAAAGATTTACAGTCTTAAAAACCCAATGGGGGTCCCTATGAGTTGGAATCGACTTGATGGCAGTGAGTTTGGTTTTGGTTTGGTTTATAAGCCACCTCTGTGGATGGCTGAGCCCTTCTCTGTGGGTCTCTGGGCATTTGTCTCTGAACTTCTCTGTGTGTCTCTCTGTAGATCCCCCTACAGAGCTGTTTGTTTACTCTGTCACCTCAAGGAGAAGACAAGCATGCAGTAGAGGTCCCTCCACCCTGAGTCTGGATTCTCCTCCAGTTCTCTCTTGGTCATCCTCCCCTCGCATGAGTCTCTCTACTCCATAATTATCTGTAATATAAAACAGAAGATTTTATTATTTTATTGTAATTATTTGAAAAAAAATTATGTTTCCTACTTCCAGTTTAAAAGGCCTACGAGAAAACTATTATATTCCTCTCTCCAAAACAGGTAAATAAAAGTTTTTGTTTGTTGATGAGCCCTTGCTGAATGAAATGTTTGCCATCTGCTCTCTGGACTGTATGCCAGGGCATCTGTTCTTGTCAGCAGTGTTCCTGACCAGCCAGCTTTACAGTGGAGAGAGTGAGCAATCTCAAAAGAGATGAGCTATTGTTGCCAGGGGCTCTGTGGATCCTGACCCTCGAGTTTAAGTTTACCAAATTCTCAGAAAGCAGTTTCTCAGAGGGCTCAGCCTTTGAGCTTGCTGTCATTGAGGTCATTTCCTCTTTGGTGTGAGACCTCATGATTTGAATGCGGTGAACCTCCGATGTTTCAACCCCAAGAGTACACTTTCTCTTCTAAAGTTTCCCTCTTCGTACACAGCACTCCCAGAATTTTTACATTCTTGAGCACTGTCAGTCCTACCTACCTGGCAAAGTCACCAAGCTGCCTCAGAGAAGAGAGAAGTCCTAAAAAATAAGTCAATTTCATATACATATGTGACCATATATGCACATGTCAACTATTTTCCTAAATATCTTCCTGCACGTCTGGTGTTTCTGTCAGATCTTGAGAATTTATCATTCTAAGTTGTTTGTGTTCTCTTTCACCTGAGAAATCTGTTAGAATCCTAGGTTTTAACACTTATATCCTTGATGTGAAGAGTTTAATTGTGCAGCTCTTACCAGGCCCCAGGGATTCTAATGAGAAATAAATAATCCTAAGTAGCCTCCCTGAGGGATGAAGGATAAACTCTCTATCCAGAGGTGCTGCTGTTAAGGATATTTGTCAATTGTTTCAACTTATTAGTCTACTCCCCAATTAGGTAGGAGGCTCCTTCAGGCCTGGATCTTGTCTTAAACTATGAGGGCATTCCCTTAAGTCCCTAGCACAGGTGCAGAGGAAGGATGCTAATATTAGTTGATGGACTCAGCAGTGCCCCCAGGAGCCCTATTGTGCTCCCTTGTTCAGCTGGGCAGTTGCTAAGGGAAAGAGTTCTCATTGTCTCCACATCCTCATCTATGAAGTGAGAGACTTTCTACACCTGGGGAAGAAAATGGAAGTCACGTGTATTGAGCATGTGCTACGAGTCACATCCTGTGCTAGCTATTTTCTCAGTTGTTATTACCCCTACTCTCTAGGAGATGCATTTTTATATCAATCCTATTCTATAGACAAGGAAACTGAGGCTTAGTAAGTGAAGCTAAATGATTTACCCAAGATTAATGAATTTATTGAGTGACAGAGGTGGGATTAAGTGACTATATGTAAGGATCTAGAACAGTGCCTGGCACTGAAAGTCCTCAATAGATGTTAATCACTTTTGCTGTTGCTGCTGCTGTTGTGATTATAAAATGCCAGGCTATCTGATTTCCAAGTTCATATTCTGAGAACAAATGAGAGGAAACTTTCAAAATTCTTGGAGATAGAATGAGGAGCCTCATGTATTGGATGAAGTTCTAGCAGTTTAAATCACATGAAGGTTCACATTAACAGCCAGTTGGCCAAAGGGTCTGGCAGTGAGCTGCATTGCCGGAAGCTCTCTAGAGATCTTGGACTTTGTCCTTGAGTGGGAAGAGGGCCCGGACTACGATCTGAAAGGAAAGACTTACAGTTCCTCCCATAGCAAGAAGTGGAAGAACCTGGTATAACTCTGGGGAGCTCTCTGTCAGTCCCTGCTGCACACAGTCATCAGAATAACCAGGTGTCACTGCCGTGACATTCTACTGCCCCATAATGGCTTTCCCACCTGCCCCTGCTGAGACCACATTGGCAACATGTGCCAATTTGACAGACAAGAAAACAAGACCCAGAAGGGAAGAGGGGCTTCCCTCACATGCAGTGAGTTCTTTCTCCTCCTGTCTTAGTTATCTAGGGCTGCTGTAACAGGAATACCACAGGCTTTAATGAACAGAAATTTGTTTTCTCACAGTTTAAGAGGCTAGAAGTCTGAAATCAGAGTTCTGCCTCTAGAGGAAGTCTCTCTGTCTTTCTCATAGCATAGGGTATCGTTGTCCCCCATCTTTGCTTCCTCGCTGCTGTGCCTAATCTGCTTCTTTTATATCTCAAAAGCAGTTAGGTTTAAAACACACCTTACACTAATGTGGCCCAATTAACATAACAAAGAAAACTCTAGACCTAAATAGGATTGCAGGCATAGGTATAGGAGTTACAACACCTATTTTGTTGTTCCTGTTGTTGTTGTTAGGTATTATCCAGTCAGTTCTGACTCACTGTAACCCTGTGTACAACAGAACAAAACACTACCCGGTTCTGTGCCATCCTCACAATTGTTGCTGTGCTG
>NW_006921641.1:8740268-8750240 GCF_000298275.1 Orycteropus afer afer
CTGCTTCTGAATTGAGCTTGAATTTCTGGCACTTTTCTATCTATGTACTGCTCTGTTGTTGTTGCTGTTATGTGCCCTCAAGTCGGACCCGACTCATAGCAACCCTTTCTTGGGTTTTCGAGGCAGTATCACTATGTACTGCTCTAACTCTTTGAATTATTTTCAGCAAAATACACATATTTTGGGGAACAGAATTCAATCCTAACACCTCCTTTACTGTCTCTACTTACCCGTCACCCAGCCCACATTATCTCTTTCTTCCTTCACTTCAGAAGCTGAGCATAAAGCACAGGGGAGATAAGCGAGACAATTTTGCACCCAGGTTCTTCCCTTTGCGGAATCCTTGATGTGAAAAGACTGCCCTGCTTTGCAGCCACCAACTTGAAAGCATACTACCCATTTGCTGTTACTGCCCAAAAGGAGTTAGTCCTCAATCAGATCTCTCCCTTTCTCCTCCTGCTGGCTACACTTGGCCAGTGACACTTGTAGCTGTTCCCAAGGGCAGCCATGGAGCAAAATATCTGTGCTCTTGACAAAAGAGGGGAAAGGCACTCTGTTCAATCAACTGTGAGAGAGACTGAATTATTTATATTGCCTTTGTCAGTCACTGGGAAAGGTAATTTCATTGCTGAATTTTAAGTTTTTCATTAATTAACCACTTTTTCAGTTCAGTGCTCTGCAACTGAGCATAAACCTGCAGCACTGCTATTTCAGGGGAAGACCGGGGAGGAACTTGGCTTTGGCTGGGTGACGGGTAAGTAGAGATAGTAAAGGACATATGGATGTTTCTTCGGTTTTGTTTTTCTGCTGTTTCTTTGGCTCTGTGCTGGTACAGATATTAGATGTCTCATTTAGGACTCAGAGTCTCACCCAAACTGTCTGCAATTTAATATGTCACAATATATATGTTGGTAAATCATCTCTGTGCCATCTTTCTCAACATTCTGTTATTAAAGCCCATTTTTCATTGTAAAATATTTCTCCAAGAGATGGCATGAGGTGTACACATCTCCAAGCCTAGTATTTAATGCTAATAGGCTAAGCTTGCCCTCTGAAACTAAAGTAGAAATTGAGAAAATGTGGCAGATTGAATCAGGAAAAGGCTTTCTTGGAAATGGAATGGGATTTAGACTAGAAAGGGGATTCAGAAGAAAGCTGACATTTTACCTGAACACTCCAGATAATTGCTTCATCTTTCCCACTTCACTCTGAAAGTAGAAACCTGGCTAGACTTGTCTTTTGAGCAGCTTCAGTGAATGTGTGGTATGTTGCCCTGTAAAAAAGAACCATGCAAAGTTTTCATAACTTTTTCAAGTGTAGCAGTAAGTTAATGATATTGTGTGGTGGTGAGACTTCTAGCTGAAGAGGTCTTTATAGGACTTTCAGTTCTGTACAGTCTTTCAGAGTCTTTCAGAGTCACTGGGTGATGCAACAGTTAACACACTCACCTGCTATCCAGAAGGTTGGTGGTTTGAGTCTATCCAGAGGCAGAGGCACCTCAAAAGAAAAGCCTGACAACCTACTTTTCGAAAAATCAGTCACTTGAAAACCCTGTGGAGCACAGTTCTACTCTACGCTGACACACATGGGATGGCCATGCATGGGATTGGGCTCAATGACAACTAGGTAAGAGTTTTCCAAATGTTGTTGTTGCCATCAAGTCCATCCCAACTCATGGCATTACTCCAGCCAGAAACGGAGGGCAGTCAATTCAAGGGAGAAACTGAGCACCTACTATGTGCCTGGCATGGGACAGATGCTGAGGATATGGAGGAGAACATGTACTAGGCATACCCCTTGATGAATACGAAAGTCAGCAGGTCCTGCTCATTGGCTCTTGGCAAGGCCAATATTTCTGGGCCCTCGTCATGTGATCTCAATGTATCAATAAACTACAGATAATCATTCAGTTAGCAAGGATGTATTGAGTATCTCTTGTGCCTTTACTTCTGTGATAATACAGAAGACAAGTAAGACAAAGAAGTTGTGCTATCTGGTGTCTATAGCCTTTGGCCAGACAGAGAAAAGATTTTCTAAAAGACCCCTCCTGCACTATGATTTCTTTAGTTACACAAAACAATACCCAGAGTTCCTTGACTCTTTAGAGAAAATCACTTTCATGGTTTATTTTTATAAAAGTAACATATTCATTGGGAAAAAATGTTTTAGGAAATAACTCTAAGCAGAAAAAATTACTCATAAGCTCATGACTTAAAGATGACCACATTTAATATTTGATGCTTATCTTTCTAGGCTTTTAAAACAATCCATACATTTACATATATAGCTTATGTATCATACTACAATTCTAGTTTGTGATTTTTTTAAATTTTACATAAAAATATATCATGATCATCTTCCAGGTCATCATTCATTGTTCTCCTTCAGCCTTGTCTCCTGGTCCCATCATGTGTATGAATTACTTTTTAAAACCTTTCTCCTTTTTAGGCTATTTCTTTCTTTTCTTTTTGCTATTATAACAAGCATTTCTTTGAATATCCTTGAAACTACATTTTGTACTCACTTCCATAAGACACATTTTGAGATTTGAATTGCTGAAGCAAAGAGTATGAATCATTTTAAGATTTTTGCCAAATTTTCTTCCAGAAATCTTCAGCCAATTTACATTCCTACCAGTAATGTATGTGACAACTTGTTTATCCACACTTGCTTTAGCTCCTGGAACTCTGAAGAGTTAATTTCTAAATAACCTGTGAGTGTGCTGGGGGTGGGTACCCTGCTTCCAAAAAGCATCAAAATTCCATGCAGACCTGAGTCAGAATACCCTGAGCATCTTGTCTCTCAAGTCAGGGTAAGCAAGTTGCTTTTGCTACTATAATCAGTGTGTTAAATACAATGAGCCAAGCTAGCTGTCCTTCCTTGACACTTGCATTGGTTACCTAGTGCTGCTATAACAGAAATACCACAAGTGGATGGCTTTAACAAACAGGAATTTATTTTCTCACAGTTAGGAAGCTAGAAGTCCGAATTCAGGGCACCTGCTCTAGGAAAAGTCCTCTGTCAGCTCTGGGGAAGGTCCTTGTCTCTTTTCAGCTTCTGTTCCTTAACTTTTTGTTGATTATCATGTGGCATGGCATCTGTGTCCCCTCATCGGTGCTTGCTTGCTTCTGTGCCTAATCTGCTCTTTTTATATCTCAAACATGACTGGCTTAAAACACACCCTATACTGTTGTTGCTTCATTGACATAACAAAGAAAACATCTAGTCCCATGTGGGATTATATTTACGGGCATAGGGGTTAGTATTGCAATCCAAAGGAGCCCTAATGGTGCAGTGGTTAAGCACTCAGATGCTAACTGAAAAGTTATCAGTCTAAACCCACCAGCTGCTGCATGGGAGAAAGAAGTTGCAATCTGTTTCCATAAAGGTTACAGCCTTGGAAGCCCTATGGCGTAGTTTCACTCTGTCCTTTGGTGGCATAGTGGATAAAGCATTTGGCTGCTAACCAGAAGGTCAATGGTTCAAACTCATCAGCCACTCCATGGAAGGAAGATGGGGCAATCTACTTCTGTAAAGATTTATAGCCTTGGTAACCCAATGGGGGTTGCTATGAGTCGGAATTAACTCAATGGCAGTAAGTTTGGTTTTGGGTTTTATAGGGTCACCATGAGTTGGAATCTACTAGACAGCACAGAACAACATTCTAACACATATTTTGAGGGGGACACAATTCAACCTATAATAATGCTCTAGTAAGCTCTATACATAAAACCTAGACAACCAGACGAAACAGTGGTCAGTCAAATCATTTGGACCTTTTTAATGGCTTATTAGCATTCAGCTGTGGTGAGTGACCATCATATTATCAATGTGCCAGAATAGACTGGACATGAAGTAATCCAGGCAGAGTAGCCTTGGCTCCAGGATTTGACTGGTTTCCTGGCCTAGCTTTCCTCCCTTCAAGCTTGTAGCTCAAGCTAAGGACATCAAGTTAAACTTGGAGCTCCTGAACACCCTCTGTGTCCCAGAGAGTAATAGCTGACTGTCTTGGTATTGTTATCATTTTGACCTCTAATAGTCCCCCACCCTCTACCCAAAGACTTTCTTTGATTCTTATTTATTCTTTATTTCTTTCTTCTAATTTTTTTCCTCACTTGCTCTAATTTAATCTGGCAAAACATCGAACTCACATGCTAAAAGTAATAATATCCTTTTAGGAGTAAAACAGAGTTTATGTTCAAAATAACAGTCTATTAGTTTTGTAAGGTGCTATTAAAGTGGTGTTCTGCAAGAGTGTGCCTGAACCGCTAGCCTTCTGGTTAGCAGTCAAGTGCCTTAGGCACTATGCTACCAGAGCTACTATATATATACACACACACACACACACATATATATATATATAATGTTGTTGAGTCAATTTTTAACCCCATATGACAGAATAGAACTATTACACAGGGTTTTTTTGCTCTGGTAGCATAGTGCCTAAGGCATTTTGACTGCTAACCAGAAGGCTGATGGTTCAAACCCACCAGCCACTCCTCAGAAGGAAGGTTGAGCAATCTACTTCTGTAGAGATACCGCCTCGGAAACCCAAGGAGGGGTCACTATGAGTTGGAAACAACTCGATGGCAACAAGTCTGGTTTGGTTTTGAGTCTTTGTAAAGAAGCAGATCACCACATCTTGCTCCTGCAGAGCCACTGGGTGGGTTTGAACTCCCAACATTTCAGTTACTAGCCAAGTGCTTAACCATTGAACAACTAGGGTGCTCTCCCTCACTCTCTCTTGCTCTCTCCCTCTATTTCTTCCTGCAGTTCTGTGTTTTCCATACTCACCAACCAATAATGAGCTTCATGCTAGTAAAATCCAGGTTCAAATCTCAGTTCCATCACTTACTATCTTTTTGTCTTTGGACTAGAACTTTGTCTCAGTTTTGTCATCTGCAAAAATGAGGATAGCCTCAGGTATTTATTGTGTAAGGATTAAATAAGAATATATTAAATCACTCTACCGTATAGAGTGACTACAACCCCAAAGGGCACCATTCACATTGTTGTCATCCAGAGTTATGACATGCGGTAGTCTTTTATCTAGTTCTATGGCTGGCACAGAGTAGATGATCAATAAATGGAAGATGTAGTTATTGTTGTTGTTGTTATTTTCTTTTTCTTTCTGAGAACAGCCTTAAGTTGTTGGGCTGTACTGCTGTCTCCAAATGGTATTCTGCTAAACATCCCTGATTATAAGTGGCATGTGAACTTGGGATTCTGGGGAGAGGTTTGCTGTATGAGGCACATCCCTGAAGCACCCCCCCAAATGGTCCCCAGACTCCATCTTGTTTGGTCAAGAGAGAAATTTGCTAATTCGTCCCCCCCCCCTTGCCCCTCCTCAAGGCCAGTGGAGCCCTGCTGTAGAATAGCTACAATTCATTAAGCTGCTGATGGCAGCATCTTATCAGTATAACACAGGTGGTAGTCACAAGGCACTGTTCAAGGCCCTTTCAGCCTGGGCACAGTGCCATCCTGTCTGGGAACAGACATGCAGCCCCCATCCCCAGCTCCTTGAATCCAGGCTTCAATATCCTTGGAAAATGGTTACTTGACTTGACCCAGTGTGCCCCCACTGGACCACTCACCATCTGTAAACATTTGTAAGCTTCCCTCCTTGCTTGTGTCTTGTAAACTCTTTGCTCCTACTTTGCCGTCACTTTCTCTATAATAAATTTCTTTTGTCTCTGAGCACGCCTCTGGGTAAGTTTTTCAGTGTCCTCGTACCTTCTCATGACAGGGTGTTAGCCTCCCTTGGTAATTCCCTAGACAGCTGCCCTGTCTCTCTGGAAAGCTCCATGAATGGTAGGACTGAAGAGAAAGTCCTGCCCTTCCCAAGAAGGAAAGCAAAGTGCCTTTGAGGAATCATCACATTGCTGTCCAGACAGAACTAATAAAAATCAATTGTCGTCAAGTCGATTCCAACACAAACATACTATGCACACATATACACTACACAAACATGCATACTACACACACATCCCCACACATACATACAACATACACCACACATACCATACATACATGGCTACCACACACATCATGAGTCAGGTTGCTAGAAATTTGCTCTGGAGTTGGTTTGTTTTGTTTCTAGACCATGATGCTGTTTAGTCTTTTTCTGAGTCACCACCACATGCTCAGCCCCTCATCTGTATTTTCCTGGGAAGAACTCAGAGAATGCTTACAAATACCATAGTGAAGGCTATAGAGAAAGTAAATCAGAGCACAGTTTTCAGTCATTTCTCTCTCAGCAGGCAGGACTCCCTCCCCTGGTCTTTCTATAATAAAGCAAGAAGGCACAGGGGTCCTCTCCGATCAAATCCTGGAAAACAACCATCAGAAAAACATGTTACAGCAGCACAAACACATTAAACAATAAAGCAGCAACACAGAGATGACAAGAGACAACCTGTCTGTGACTCAGTGTGGAACCGTAGGCACTGTCTCCCTTCTCAGGGCCTCTGATTCTTCACTCGTGATGATCTCTGTGGTTCCTCTGAGCTCCGCAGTCCTAGGACTCTGCAAACGTGGGTGCTTTTTATTATCTTCATTAATGTCTTTGTTAAAAAGAGGGACATAGGAGCTGCTGCATTGTAAATTTTGGTCAATGACATGAGACAAAGTATATGTGAACTGCTGTATGAAAAGTGAATTTACTCTGTAAATCTTCACCCAAATCCAAAAAAAAAAAAAAAAAAAAAGAGGGACATAGAGAAAGAAGAGAAGACAACACCAGGACAGTCTGAACAAGCCAATGTGAGACATTTTCCCAAGATGAGTACAGTGGAAACATCTAGGAGATGGGCTGTGCGCCACATGATCTCAATAGAGCTGGGACCAGGAGTCTGCTCCTGTCTTAGTTCCTTAGTGCTGCTATAACAAAAACACCACAAATGGGTGACTTTAATGAACAGAGATTTATTTTCTCACCATTCAAGAGACTAGAAATTCAAATTCTGGGTGCTAGCTCTAGGGGAAGGTGGTCTTTATGTTCCTTCTGGGGAAACGCCCTTTTCTCAGCTTCTTTAGCGTTCTTTTCAACACTCCTTGGAGAGCTCCTTGTGGCATCTATCTTACCCCATTGGTGCTTGCTTCTCTGGGCCTAGTCTGCTCCCTTTAGATCTCAAAAGTAATTGGCTTAAGACACATCCTACACTGATCTTGCCTCGTTAACATCACAAAGAAGACCCTATTCCTAAATAGGATTACAACCACAGATATAGGGGTAAAGATTCCAACATATATTTTGGGGATACAACTTAGCCCATAAAAGCCCCCCTTTCCTAAGGATGGGAAGTGGTGGAGGTGATCCCCCATGCCAGGCACAGGGCTAGGTGCTTTCTGCTCACCCATTTTTGCTGGCACACCCATTGGACAGTATCTGCCTTAAAGGAGATGTCCCTTGTTGATTAGGTATCTGTCACCCTTCGAGAATGGACTTTGATATCCTCAGTTGGAATGATCTGTTCATGGGTTATAGAAAGATCATCTGGGTGGGAGCTAGGCCTCCTGGGAGCTGGTCTGATGAGGGGGACACAGGCAGAGTCAGACGCTGCCTCTACCATGGCCTATTGTCAGCCTTCCCACATCAGAAAGAAGTTATTGGTGTATGTTACAAAATCATCAGTTGTCTTTCCTCCCCTGCCCCATATCTCTTTTAGCCCCTGCCATGTCTGTCTGTAGTATTTTGCTGATTTGGGGGAGAAGAGGGCAAGATCCATGTGAATAATGTCACTGTGTAAAAGGATAGACTATCTTTTGAAAATGGTCATTTTTGTGTGCATATCCTCAAAATTAGGTAGGAAGATTCAACATTCCTGAGTTTTTCTGGTACTCCACTGGATCCTCTCCCTACTCCTACTGTAACCCTCCATCCTTCCGGAGTCCAGAGATCCTTTCTGAAATTGTGTCTCCTTTCTAGTCTGCAATCCAAGTCACCCCATTACAACAGATTGCAAATGTTCATACAATGCACCCAATGTAAAGGCACCCTTTCTAGATAGCTGGCACAGAGGAAGAATTCAATACACCTGCATTGAATTTGCTACGAATTGTCTTTGAAGGGCGATGTGGGTAATTAAAATGGCTAAGAAGTAAATAGGTTTGACAAATATTCAGTGGCTGCATAGCACAATCCTGGCACAGTGCCAGCAGAGAGGAGTCAAATATGGCTGCTGCTCTTTGGGAGGCCAAGTTTTAGGGAACAAAGCAATGTGAAGCCCAGCTGAAATTCACAGCCTGGTCCTGAAATGGCCTCTCCAGGCAGAGCATGTGATTTGCATTTGATCTCTGCTTATCTTTGGAATGCAAGTGATTTTCCCAAATAGAATGTACCTTAATCAAGGTGGACCCAACCTTTTCAGATCTGCTAAGCTGAGCGTTGCCATGTTGCCATTATCCCCATTCTTTGGTCTCTGGAGCACTTGATGGAAGGCTGATAGGTAAGAAATAAGTTGGAACAAAGAGAATTCCTTTCTCTGCCATCAATCCTTCTGTTCCAGTAAATTGGGTCTATATTCTCCCGGATGAGTATTTTGTGAAGTGCCATACTCAAACGTTAAACTTTTACAGATGAGAGATTTCAGGAATCTAGTTTCCTCATTTTTCTTTTTTCTTCCCAGTCTTCTTTCCAATTGTTCTGCTATTGAGCCAGTGCAGTGTAGTGGTTGCATTATCGGAGGGTAATGGTCTTATCAAGGAATGTAATTGTCCTGCTGTACTCGGCCCTGAGCAGGCACCATCTGGAGGATGAGCATTTGGGGGCTCCACATTTTAAAGGGAAAATTGACATGCTGTTGCTGAGAGATGGATACAGGCCTGGAAAGAGGGCATGCAGTGAACAGACCAAGGAACTGGGAATGTACTGCATAGAAAAGACAGAGCCATGAGGTCCTAATTGTTTTCAAATAGCAGAAAGATCATTGTGTGGGAGAGGATAGACTTAGTCTACTTTATCCAGATGACTGGACTAGGTCCCATAAATGGAAGTTAGTGAGTGGCAGGTTTGAGCTAGGACAGAGAAAGCAATCTACTTAGGAAGGGCCACTATGAGCCGGATACTACTCGAGGGCAGTGAGTACAGGGGAGGAGCAAGGAGCTCTGGTGGTGCAGTGCCTAAGGCATCATCATACTTTGAGGTAGGACTGAGAAAGCTAACAATGAAACACCCAACACAGGATTTCTTTCATAAGCTATAGGCAGCAACCACCCCTGAGGGTGTCTAGCAGAAGCTGGACAATTGCAGGGAGAGAGAGGGGGATTTGGTTGGGACGATGATGGTGAAGCTTGCTTGGCCTTTGAGGTCCAGTGGTTCCTCCTTGTCCATGTCTTCCTCTTCCTCTTCCTATTAATCCAAAGATCATTATTTAGTGCTTGCAGAGCAAGGCCCTGGATTGGTGATTCTCACCCCAGGTGATGTGAGAATCACTTTGAGAACCTTTCAAAATAACATTACCTAGAATCACACCCCAGGCTACTTAGATCAAATTATCTTGGATGGGTTCCAGGTGTCGGCATATTTTTAAAGCCCCACCCCCACCCCACCCCGCCAAGTAATTTTTCCCAGGTAATTTTAATGGTGGTACAAAAGGTTAACAGCGCTCTTACTAATGGAAAGGTTGGTGGTGGCACCTTTGAAGAAAGGCCTGGTGATCTACTTACAAAAAACCAGCCATTGAAAATCCTGTGAAGCTCAGTTCTAGTCTGATACACATAACGTCATCATAAGGCAGGTTCACTCAATGGCACCTTTTTCTTTTTTTTTTTCTTTTTTTTATTGGGGTGGTGATGGTGGTTTTATTTTAATGGGAAGCCAGAGTTAGGAACCACTAATCCAGATAGAAGATATCGTTGTTGTTATGTGCCGACAAGTCAGACCCGACTCATAGTGACCCCTCCTTGGGTTTCCGAGGCAGTATCACTACAGAAGTAGATTGCCCAACCTTCCTTCCAAGGAGTGGCTGGTGG
>NW_006921641.1:8750450-8772935 GCF_000298275.1 Orycteropus afer afer
GGAAGTAGATTGCCCAACCTTCCTTCAGAGAAGTGGTTTGTGAGTTTGAACCACCAGCCTTCAGATGCCTTAGGCACTGTGCCACCAGAGCTCCTTGCTACTCCCCTGTACTCACTGCCCTTGAGTTGTATACGGCTCATAGGGACCCCTCCTTGAGTTTCTGAGGCGGTATCACTAAGGAAGTAGATTGCCTTCCTTCCCAGGAGTGGCTGGTGGGTTTGAAGCACCAGCCTTCTGGTTAGCAGTCAAATGCCTTAGGC
Source organism: Orycteropus afer afer (assembly GCF_000298275.1). Classification (NCBI taxonomy): domain Eukaryota; kingdom Metazoa; phylum Chordata; class Mammalia; order Tubulidentata; family Orycteropodidae; genus Orycteropus; species Orycteropus afer. Next base: position 8,750,711 of record NW_006921641.1, read on the forward strand.
ACTCTGCCACCAGAGCACTAATATCTACCCACTGACTGCTAACCAGAAGGCTGGTGGTTCAAACCCACCAGCCACTCCTTGGAAGGAAGGTTGGGCAATCTACTTCCGTAATGATACTGCCTTGGAAACCCAAGGAGGGGTCGCTATGAATCAACCGCAGTGCATTTGGTTTTGGTTTGGTGAATGTGCTGTATGATACTACATTTTAAAATAAATTCAGTTTGTCTTAATAAATTAGTAGCATTTATGCTCTGATGCTCCTAGATGGTTTTAGGAGCTTCTGTTCTTGTATTATTTTCATAGCATTGAAACACTGGCACTGAGAGTTGTAAAGGGTATATGGATATTAAGATGTACTAGGAACATGATCCAGCTTCAAACCTGAATGATAAATGCTCTGTGGACAATGGACTTGGCTCCCTCTTATATTCACATGCCCCAATGGGCAAAGGGCCAAGAACTTTCCTCCACTCTCAGCCCAATATTCCTCTCCCAATCACCAGGTACTGTTTTATGGTCAGTGACCTAAATAGCTGCAATCTGGTCAATTTCCCACTTGTTTAGAGTCTATTGGAGGATGCAAGCACTCTTCCTGTATGGGAATAGTTGTGAGCAAGAAGAAGGGAAGCACATTTTCTGAAATTGAATGGAAGTATAGAGATTGTTTAGTTGGTATTATGGGACTTTCTAAAGCTGTGCTGTCCAATAGAAATAAAACACAATCTGCACATGTAATTTTAAACTTTGTAATAGCCACATTAAATTAAAATGTCACATTTAAAAAGTAAAAAGCAAGTGAAATTAATTTTAATACTATATTTCATTTGGAGCTCTGGTGACGTAGTGCCTAAGGCATTTAACTACTAACCAAAAGGCTAGCGGTTCAGACCCACTAGCCACTCCTTGGAAGGAAAACTGGGCAATCTACTTCTGTAGTGATATCGCCTCAGAAACAAAAGGAGGGGTCCCTATGAGTTGGAGCCAACTCAGTGGCAATGAGTTTGGTTTTTTTTTTTTTTTTTTGGTATCTAAAACATTATCATTTCAACATGTAATCAATGTAGAAAATTATTAATGAGCTCTTGAGGTAATTTATAATTTACTTTTCTCAAATTTGTTCTTTTATGTAAACAATTCAGTGATTTTTAGTCAATTTACAGAGTTGTACAATCATACCAAAAAATAAAAACCAAACTCACTGCTATTGAGTTTATTTCAACTTGTAGTGACCCCCTTTGAGTTCCTGAGGCAGCAAATCTTTATGGAAATAGATGACCCAGTCTTCCTTCCATGGAGTGACTGGTGGGTTTGAACCTCCAAACTTCTGGCTAGCAGTCAAATGCCTTTGGCACTATGCCACCAGAGCTCCTTGTACAATTATACCACAATGTAATTTTAAAGCAAATCCATCAGTCCAAAGAGAAACTTCCAGCCCATTTGCACTCATTCTCAATTCTCACCCTTACCCCTAGGCAACCACTAATCTGCTTTCTGTCTATAGCTTTGCCTTTTCTGGACCTTTCATAAAGAAAAGCATCCAATATGTGGCTGTTTGTTTCTCACTTCTTTCATTTAGCATAATGTTTTTGACATATATGCATGTTGTAGCATGTATCAGTACTTTGTTCCTTTGTATTGCTAAATAATCTTCCATTGTTTGGCTATACTCATTGTTTATCCATTCACCTGTTATTGGACATTTTAATTATTTTCACTATTTAGCTATTACAAATAATGCTATATGAACATCCATGTACAAGTCTTTATGTAAACATATGTTTTCATTTCTCTTGGTAGAAACTTACGAACAGAATTGCTGGGTATATGGTAACTCTTTTTAACATGTTAAGAGACTACCAAACTGCTTTCTAAACAATGAGATCATTTTTAACAACTAATTCTTGAAAGTATTGTGTGTAGTTTACACTAATAATACATCTTAATTTGGACTAGCTACATTTCAAATGCTCAGTAACAACATGGGGCTAGTTACTACTGTATTAAGTGGCACAAGTCAAATGTGTCTCTGGCCAGACATCCCTTCTGGAATCCCACATCATATCAGAATTTCTTTTATGGACACATGCACACATACACATACATGAACATGCATACACACATACACACACATATGCATACATGCATATCCACTCCACCCTCATTACCCTTTATTTGTGATTTTTTAATTTGCCTTTACTGAATGTTGCAATAATTAGATTGTGCTAAATAAAGATGCTTTGCAATAATTTATCCATGGCTTACTGAAATACATTTCTCATGGGACCGAAAGTGATAAATTAACAGAAATATAAGCCCCAAAATGAAGATGTAGAATCTCATTAAGGGTTGATAGCAAATATTAAGAATGTGGAGAGACAATGAAGACTAGAGAGCTGATCATATTAAAAACTATGTCATAATTCTGGAGGTCCCTATTACTTGTCAGTGATCCAGCGGTCAAACAGTGGTCCTCTGTTAGTCCTTCCTACTCCATCATTCCAACCCAGATATCCAAAATCCCAAGGAATTTGGTCTCTTTGCCCTCTGAATTCTTAATCATTAGCCTTTCATGTAATTCTGAATCTCCAAAATGACTTACAGAGTGACACTCCCAAGTCCACCATATGGGAGCCTCCTTCAATACACAAATTCCTGGAAAGGATGTTGAAGTTGAGTCTCGGGTTATCTATACTATATCAGGCAGCTAACTAAAGCCCAGTCAACTTTTCAGGAATTTTTATTTTCAGATCTGGATAGAACTTCTCTGGACCTGTTAAGGTATATCGGGTACTGGATGAATATCAGCTGAAAAGATAACTTCCCTTCACACATATGGATTTATTATATGCCAAGACCAGGCTAAATGCTGCAAAAACAAAAATGAATGAAGCGTGGCTCATGCCCTCAGGGAGAACACAGAGTAGCTGGAGATATAACCAGACAGTCATAATAATGCACTGAAGTTTAGAAAATACTACATAAGAAATTATGGATGTAGGAAAGGAGAACAAGTCCAACTTTTCTTGAGGAAGCTGGAAAAGGCATCCCAGAGGAAGTGACATTTGCGTGGACATTGAAGGGTGAGTAGGAGATTTCTAAGTAGAAAAAGGAAAGAAAGGCAGAGAGGATGGTGTGTGTAAACAGCTGTTGGCATAGAGGAGTACAGTGACCTTGACGATGAGTCACAGAGTGAAGTGACAGCCCCTGAGAGCAGAGAGGTGTAAAGAGCCTTTGGGGCCAGGCTACAGAGTTTGAGCTTCACCCTATGGAGAAGAGTAAGAGCACCAAAGGACTTCCAGGAAAGGCAAAGGGGAGGCATTTAGCCAAGGTCCAGTCCTGAGAATAGCAGGAACATGTCAGTGTAGGATCAAAAATTTGCAATTCTAAGAGTCTTTTCCATGACTAATGTTCTCTGATTCCATGAATGATCTAAAGTGTTGTAGCACATGCCATAAACAGACCATATAAACATTTGAAAATGCAAAAGAGGCCCCTGATTGAGGAAGATCATGTAGTGTTAAAATATGCCAGAAATAACTCTTCAGATTAGATTGACTTCAGTCTTTTGCAGCAACCAAAAGTTTTCTTAAAAAAAAAAAAAAAAAGGATAGAATGAGCAACACAGTGCAGACATTACTGGACAGACATGGAAGTAGAAAAGAGATAGCCTTTCAACTCTCTAAATGTGCTTGGGTCTCTCAACCTAGAGCAACCCTTTTCTAGGTCTTCAGAACAATGTATGCATGTGCCTTCACACTTTCTGGGATCACTTTGGACTGGACATATGCAAATGTCTGACTTATACCCACAATCTAAAATGTCAGCAGGCATTATTTTACAACTCATCTAGAACCTATCACCTGTCTGTGCCTCTTGTACTTTAACTTATCTTTCCACTATAAGTGGAAGGACAAAACCAAACCACCAAACCAGTTTCCACGGTGACCTCATGTGCATGAGAGTAGAACTACTCCATAGGGTTTTCAAAGGCTGATTTTTTGGAGGTAGATCAGCAGACTTTTCTCCCATGGTACCTCCAGCTGGACTCAAGCCTCCAACCTCTTAGCAGCTGAGCACTTAACTGTTTGCACCACTCAGGGACTACCAGTGTTATATATGGGAGGCACATAATATCTATTTCTTAACTTATCAATGAACGAAGTTTCAATTGGAGAACAATTTTATTTCAGGGGCTGTTGGCCAGTTCTGTCTCATGCCTAGTTATTAATAAAAGATTAAAGTAGTAAAACTAACCTCAGATTCCTAAAGAAGGGCCAGACTTGCTGGACTGGTAGAGACTAAAGGATTGCTCTGAAATATCCTTTACACTTGGAATTGAACCTACTCCCAGAGGTCACCTTTCAGCCAAATAATAGATTGGCTCATAAAATAAACAATAGCACCTATGAGTACTGTGCTCCTTTAAATAAACATCTATGTGAGACCAAATGGTTAATATTTACCCTAAGGCAAATATTAAAAGGTGGGGGAGGGGGAGGGAAGCTAGATTAATTGAAATAGATCAACCAGAATGGAAATAATGAGAATGCTGATACATTGTGAAAAATGCAACTGATGTCACTGAACAATAGGTATAGAAATGGTTAAATGAGAACATAATTTTCTGTGTAAACTTACTCCCACCCCTCCTTGAATTTCCAAGGTGGTATCACTATGGAAATAGATTGCCCAACCTTTCTTCCAAGGAATGGCTGGTAGATTTGAACTACCAGCCTTCTGGTTAGCAGTCAAATGCCTTAGGTACTATGCCACCAGAGCTCCCATATTCCCAAAATATAAAAAATTAATAAAAAATAAATAATGGATCAAGGTAAAGATGCTGACTGTCAGCAATCTGGAAACCTTCATATTTCTTTCACCAAAACCCCCAGGATCTGAGATCAGTGAGCTCTGAGTCCTGAGACCTGAGGATCAGAGTGGAGTTACTTCACAAGTAGTTCCCTCAGAGTCTCAGCATCCTTGGGTAAATAGGAAATACCTACATTTCTCGAGACCATTTGGTTAGTATGAACCAAGCCCTTTAATGTTCTATAGTGTTGCCAAATGGGCTATTTAATGATCTGCTCTAAGCTATTTATATACAGAATTTAAAAGCGAGGTCTTGATTTCAGGGTTATATTTAGTACCCTTATTCTTCTGTGTTCTTTCCATTAAAAAATTGTTGCATTTGTTTTTCTTAGCCATCAATAAGTCAGTTAACATCTATTTGTCTAGGATCCACACAGTACTTAGAAAACAGTATATCTGAATCTTCCTATCCATGGAATAGGCTATATGATCTGAAATATTGTAGAAGGGAGTCCAATTAAAAAACTGAAGCATTTATATTTCTGATTTAGCCAGTTAGTATTAAAAAGAAAGAAAGAAAAAATATGGAAATGTAATCTACTACAAATTATCTGGAGGTGAGATATTCACAGCTAATAACATACTCTAAAAAGTCTACACTTATATAAACTCCAAATGGAGGCCAGCTCAGGTCCCTTGAGGCCTAGAAACAAGCCTTGAGAAACCTAGGAAATGTTATCAGTGTAAACCTATGCAGGTAGAATATTGATCAGAAAACCCTGAGCTGAATGTCACTTCTAAGCTGAAATGAAACCTGCCTGGTTTTCATAGGCCCCACTGAAATTACTAGCAAAATCTAAGGCACTTTGAAAATAATAGTCTCATTTAAATCAGAATGAACCTATAAAATCATAGTTGCCCCTTTCTGTTTTCACTTGGTACCTACCACCACTCAAGTCCCTATATAAGGACTATGACCTTGAGAATTTATCCTTGTGCCTTCCTTGTACCCCTCATCATCACAAGTTGTCTTGACAGCCACGTAATTACTCAGGACAGTCTTGTTTGTGGTAGTAATGATTGTGCTGACAATAATAATGAGAGTGAACAGTTATTGAACCCTTACTAAGTGCCAGATAGCATGCTAAACATTTTTCCTTGGGTTTCCTGTATGGATCTCCACACAACTCTATTAGAAATTTAGGACTTTTCTCTCTCTCTAGCCCTACTAGCTAAAGTCATCCTGAAGAAAGCCTAACTTACAATACAAATTCAGTGACTTTTCACTTAGGTATTTTTTTAACTTAATGATTTCTATGAATATAATTATGCTTAAAATTTCCAACCAAAGGCCCATAACACAGTTGGTATACCTTTAAAATGATTATACTTATCAAATATTATTGAAAATAATACTATGGAAAGCCATTATAGCACACTCAAGTTCATAAATATAAAACGGCAAATTGGTAAACTATATAAAATTTGATTGCATAAAATTGCTCAGATTTTCTACATTAAAAAGAAAATTAAATGGCAAAGAACTAATGGGAATAATTTATCTTAGCATGTGTAATAGGCAAAGGGTTAATATCCTAGTTTTAAAGAGTTCTTATAAATCTTTCAGGAAACCCTAAGCTTCCAGGAGATAACTGAACAAAAGAAATGAACAGACAATGTACAAAAGAGGAGAAACAACAAATTAAAGAATATATGGAATGATTCAACCTCACTAGTAATTAAAGAAATGCAAATTGAATAACAAATACTATAATTCCCAGTCCTGGCAAGAGTGCAGTGAAACAGGTAATGTTATGTGTAACTGATTGACAGAATAGAAAACCTTTTTGGTAAGCAATTATTTACTGTAAATCAAGGGTTCACCTCTATTAAGCAAATACTGAGCTCCTTAAGTGCTAGCATTGGGTGAATGCAGGTGGCAAAGACCCACCATACACACAGCTCTTAAAGCCAGCATGCCATGTTGAGAGACAGCCAGGTGCCATCAAGTCAATTCTGACTCATGGCAACCCAATGTGAGTCAGAGTAGAACTGTGTGTGCTTCCTAGGATTTTCAATGGCTGATTTTTCAGAACTAATCACCAGGTCTTTCTTCTGAGAGCCTTTGGGTGGACTCAAACCTCAGTTAGCAGCTGAGAACATTAACTCTTTGAGCCATCCAGGGACTAAAATGCAGTTACCACCAAGTTGATTCTGACTCATGACAACCCCATATATGTTAGAATAGAACTGTGCTCCATAGGATTTCCAATGGCTGATTTTCAGAAGTAGATTGCCAGGCCTTTCTTCCAAAGTGTCTCTGGGAAGACTTAAACCTCCAGTGTTTCAGATAGCAGCCATTTGCACCACCAAAGGAGCTCTGGTGGCATAGTGGATAAGGCATTCAGCTACTAACCAAACCCACCAGCTACTCTGCAGGAGAAAATGGGGCGATCTACTTCCATAAAGATTTATAGCCTGGGAAACCCAAGGGGGTCACTATGAATCAGGATCAACCCGATAGCAGTGAGTTTGGTCTGAATTTGAGGGACTCCATGGGGGAGACAGACCTGGGTAATTCTAATAATAGGAGGTAAATGGCAGAGGCATCCATCAAACCAAACCAAATCCACTACTATCAAGTCTATTCTGACTCATAGCTACCCTATAGGACAGAGGAGATCTGCACCATGGGGTTTCCAAAGCCATAAATCTTTACAGAAGTAGGCTGCCTCATCTTTCTCCTTTGGAGAGGCTAGTAGGTTCCAACTACCAGCTTTTGGTTAGCAGTTGAATGCCTTAACCATTGTGCTAGCAGAGCACCCTAGAGGCACCCACATTGTATGGCAAATGCAGGGGATAAGAACATAGCTTAGCTTGAAGGATTTAGAAGGTCTATTTGAAGAAATGATCTTGGGTAGAATTTAGCTGGATGAAGAAGGATAATGAAAAAGAAAAGAAAGAGGATGTTCTAAGTCAAAGCTACAGCCTGGGCAAAGGCATGGAGTCCACAAGAAGTATGGAAGTGCTGGGCCCAGTCTAAGGTAGCAAATTTCATTCATCCTGGAGGCAACCAGCTGTGTGTGTGTGTGTGTTTGTTTTTTGAAATCCTGCATAAAAGTCACTGTGGTTTATTTTTCAAATATAAAAAATAATAGCTTTTTTGGAGAGTTCAAAAAAAGTATAAAGAAAAAGATTCTATCATCCTGAGCTACCCATTTAGCATTTTGGTGACTATCCCCAGGAGTGTTCTTTTTCTATACACATATTCACATACTTAATAGATATTACTAAACTGAGTTCACATCCTATATGCTGTTCTATAATGCCTTTCCTACCCAGTGATAGATCATGAACATTATAGATATTTGTACAGCATGGTAGTTGTATTAGTTTCCTATTGCTGCTATAACAAATTGCCACAGAATGTGTGTCTTAAAACAATGCAAATTTATCATCTTACAGTTCTTGACACCAGAAGCCTAAAATGAGTCTGTAGGGTTCTTTCTGAAGGTCTCTGGGGATAATCTGATTTCTTGCTTTTTCTACCTTCTAGAGGCCACCCACGTTCCTTGGTTTGTGGTCCTGCATCACTCTGACCTATGTCTCTCATCACATCTCTTTCTCTGATTCTGACCCTCCTGCCACCCTCTGGGAGCTCCAGTGGCACAGTGCCTAAGGCATTTGACTGCTAACCAGAAGTTTGGCGGTGCAAACCCACCAGCCACTCCTCAAAAGGAAGGTTGGGCAATCTACTTCCATAATGATGTTATTGTTGTTATGCGCCATCGAGTCGGACCCAACTCATAACAACCCCTCCTTGGGTTTCTAAGGTGGTATCACTGTGGAAGTAGATTGCCCAACCTTCCTTCTGAGGAGTGGTTGGTGGGTTTGAACCGCCAGCCTTCTGGTTAGCAGTCAAGTGCCCAGAAACCCAAGGAGGGTTGCTATGAGTTGGATCTGACTCCATGGCAGTTAGTTTTCTTTTCTTTTTTTTATTTTTTTTTATTTTTTGCCACCCTCTAATAAAGGCTCTGGGAAGGAAGGTTGGGCAATCTACTTCCATAGTGATACTGCCTCAGAAACCCAAGGAGGGGTCGCTGTGAGTCAGGTCCGACTCAACAGCACATAACAACAACAACAACAACAATAAAGGCTCTTGTCATTAGATTTAGACTACCCAGACAATCTAGGATAATCTCTCCATCTCAAAATCCTTAACTTAACTACATCTACAAAATCGCTTTTGCCATGAAAGGCAACATATTCAGATTCCAGGTATTAGGACATGGACATTTTGAGGGCCATTAATCAGCCTTCCACAGTGGTTAAGCATGCAACCTTGGAGACAGATTGCTGGGGTTTGTGTCTTGGTTCTGTTGAATGATGGGTTACAGCTGTGTGGCCCTGATAAGTTACCTAACCCCCTAAACTTTCTTCCTCATCTGTTCAAAGAATTTGATATTAAAGGTACCAAATACATATGGTTTTTAAGGATTAAATTAAATCCTGAATATATATGAGTACAAACTCTGGTTTTTAATAATAGAAAGCCATTGCTATTCTTATCAATATTTAATAATCCTCACCTGTTCTTTGAGACAATCTTTTAATGGCTTCTAGAAGTACTTCATCACATGTATTTATCATATTCTCTATAACTAATCTCCACCTATGGGACATTGACCATTTCTAAATATTTGCTTACATAACTAATGCTGAGGAGCTCTGGTAGCATAGTGCCTAAGGCACTTGACTGCTAACCAGAAGGCTGGCGGTTCAAACCCACCAGCCACTCCTCGGAAGGGAGGTTGGGCAATCCTACTTCCGTAGTGACACTGCCTCGAAAACCCAAGGAGGGGTCGCTATGAGTCAGGGTTGACTCGACGGCAAATAACAACAACAACAACAACAACTAATGCTGGAAAGCTTTGCAAGCAAGTCTTTGTGCAAGCATATGTGTGTGTGTGTATGTTTATCTATGTCTATATACATATATATTTCTTTAGGGCTATTCTGGAAAAAGGAGTTTTTGGGTCAAAGAATAGACATGTATAGTATAAGAATTTTGATACATGATGGTAGACTACACTCCAGAAAGATTGTAATATTCATATGAGCAGGAGAATAGCTTTATCTACAAGAATAAAAAATCAGAAGCAACTTAATTATCGAAAGAAAGTTTGAAATGTGCTAAATCCACTTGCTTGAGTATTATATAAGTATTTATAAAGATGTTTGCAAAGCTTCTAAAAACATGGCAAATGCCTATGACATGTTAAGTAAAAGGCCAAGGGGGAAAAAGTATAGTTAGTTGAGCTTTAAATTTTAAAAACTCTATATGAATATGGAGGAACAACCAAGAAAAAAAAATGGTTTGAGTAATAGAGCAATAGATAAAATTCTCTCTTACTATTTTTTCCCCTAAATTGTATTTAATGAGCACATACAATATTTATAACAAAAAAATAATTTCCTCCTAGAAGTAGAATTTATCCCTATAGTTGAAGACTGTTATTGAAATTCAGTTTCACATTGTAAGTTGATCTTTAAATAAGCATACATAGTAATGAAGCCCATATTTCAATTTTCTGGTTGAAAATTTTTCAGATACAAAGTCACCCTCTTGAACCGTATCTATATATTCAAAGACTGTGGGGATTGGATATTTCTGTGTATAGTGTTGGAATCTGCAGCAAGATCAGAAGACATTATTTCCCTAAGGAAATGAAGCTAACAGGACTCTAGGAGATAAAGCTACATGTCACCTCCTAAACAGAGCCTGGCTGCTTTTGCAAGGGTTTTGCAAGCATGATAGTTTAGGGGATGGTCCCAACTGCCCTGTGTGGGGTTCCTGAGTTTTGGGCCTCCATGTTGAATCAATATTACAACTACTCACAGGCAAGTTAATTGATACATCTGAGTCTCGGTTTCCATACCTAAAAAGTGGATATGATAATAACTATACTTACCTTGTTGGTTGTTGGAAAATCAAATGAGGTAAGCTTTGTAAAATGTTTGCATAGTACCACGATATGATACCCATTGCCATCTAAGCAATTTCAACTCACAGTGACCTGTTGTGACAGAGCAAGGCTGTCAATCTTTGTGGAAGCAGACTGCCCCATTTTTCCCCTGTGGAGCAACTGATGGGTTCAAATCACTGACCTTTTGGTTAGCAACTGAGTGCTTACCCACTGTGCCACCAGGCTCCTTTCAGGATATGATAGCCACTCTATAAACATTAGCCATCCTTATTATCATTATTATCTTCTAGTTCACTCAGGGTTTTTACAGATAAGAACTGTGAGCCTTAGGGAGCTGTGACTTGTAGCTTCATAGAAAAGAAGCACTTCCTCATCTTTTGGCCTGGGGGCAAGACAGTTAATCCTTAGAGCAGTGCTGTCCAGTAGAAATATAATATGAGCCAAAAATGTAATTTTGGATTTTCTAGAAACCTCATTACAAAAAGTAGAAACAGATGAAAATAATTTTAATAATATATTTCACTTAACCTGATATACCCATATCACCATTTCAACATGTAATCAATATAAAACATTATTAATGAGATAGTGTATATTCTTTTTTTCTACATGAAAGCTTTGAAGTTCAGCATGTATCTTATACTTACAGCACATTTCAATTTGGAAGCTAAATTTTCATCTGAAATACTTGATCTGTATTTCATAAAGTTTAGAGTCGAAAGAAAGAGATTCACGTACCCAAGTTGTTCCAAACACATTTTTCCAATAACTGAATCAAAGATAAGCTTTTAAATTTAAATAGGTTAAAATTAAATAAAATAAAGAATTCTCATTCATACTAGCCACATTTCAAGTTCTCAATACGTACATGTGGCTGGTGGCTATCATGTTAGACACGTAGCTACAACTAGCATCTCTCCACCTGGTTCCTTTAAGATTGTATGAAAGAGCTTTACAAATCATAATATGTCTTCAAATAGATTACTTCACGTCCCAAAGTCACCTAGTTAATGATAAGTGGCTCAGGCACAAGAATTGGGCCACTGTAATTTCCCCATATAGGTGTTTGGAATTTGAACAATATTCATCTTGAACCTGGCTTTCTCCTCTCTCTCTCTCTCTCTCTCTCTTTTTTTTTTTTACTGTGATCCACAGTAAAATACATTTTATATCACAACATAGGCTATATAAGTGTGTGTGCATATGTGTCTGTGTGTTTATACGTCAGAAGTCATTATTTCCCCTAACCCCAAAACAAAAGGTACACTGCTGATATTTTTAAATTTTATTTGATTTCTTCTTTTCCTGCTCATTCTTCTCCTCCTCTTTATTTCAAGCTGATCATGACCCACTAAATGGGTTTCATTGCCCACTAATATGATGCAAACCAAAATTTGAAAAACACTGATCTTAAGAATCCCAACATCCAGGTGTTTAAATATTTGATTTTTTTGTGTGTGTGTATTGCAAAAAAAAAAAAAAAAGAACACTTCAAAGGGGACAAAAACAGTCCTCCCCGATATAAATAAGAGATATAGTACTATTTTGGATAAGGTACAATGAAATAATGTGAATTACCTGCTTTAGTGGTGTAGTACCTAAGGCATGACTGCTAACTAGAAGGCTGGCGGTTCAAACTCACCAGCCACTCCTGGGAAGGCAGACTTGGCAATCTACTTCCGTAGATACCACCTCGGAAACCCACGGAGGGGTCGCTATGACTTGAATGGACTCGACCGCAGTGAGTTTTTTTTTGTTGTTGTTTTTTATGTTAAATGTAATTTATTCATCTTTTCAGCAAATGTTTATTGAAACACTGTCCCATATATTGTGTTAGGCACTAGAGATATAGGAGACAGACAAGATCCCTGCCCTCATAAATCTTCAGCTTCAAAAAACAAAAACCCTTAATATTTGAGAGGAGGAAACTCACATGCAGGCTTAGCGAGATTCGGATCTTGGCGGCTTTGCCTTGGTTTTTCCACAACAAGAAGACCAGATACAGGCAGTTCAACATGGGTGTAGCTGTCCAGCAACACCATTAGTAACCCAATTCTCTTTGCCTTTCTAGTCCACATGCTTGTGCTTGTTAGTTCCTGGTCACAAAACAGTTGTCACACTTCCAAGCAGTATGTACATGCCTCAGGCAAGAGAAAAGGAAAGAAGCAGGAAAAGGTACCAGAAAAAATATAGGATCCCCAGCTCCATGTGAATTTCAGATAACAACAACTGCAACAAAATTAGTATAATTGTGTTCCATGCAATAATTGGAATGTTGTTGTTGTTGTTATGTGCCCTCGAGTAGGCCCCGACTCACAGCGACCCCTCCTTGGGTTTCCGAGGCAGTATCACTACGGAAGTAGGATTGCCCAACCTTCCTTCCGAGGAGTGGCTGGGGGGTTTTAAACCCGCCAGCCTTCTGGTTAGCAGTTAAGTGCTTCAGCCACTATGCTACCAGAGCTCCCAATAATTGGGATATGCTCATACTAAAAAATTATTTACTGCTTATCTGACATTTATTTAAGTGGACATTCTATATTTTTATTTGGTAAATCTGGCAACCCTAGCAACACAGTTCTGCTCACATTTCATTGGCCAGAACTGTGTCACATGGTCACTCCTGCCTGCATTCCTCTCTGATCGAGCCAACCACTATCTGCCACAAGTCAAATCCCATTGGGTCTTCCTTGTAGGACATAGTCAGGAATTTGGATTTTAATCTAAAGTCAGGGGGATGCCATGACTTTAAAACAGAGGAGTAATGAACTAAATTATGTTTAAGAAGATGCTGGTGGCTGCTGTGCACAGCCTATAATTGGGATGAGGGGGTAAGCGAGAAGTGGAAAGACAAGTTTGAAGAAGCCATGGTCACTCTAGAACCTCTGTGAACCCAGCCATTTTTCCCTTCCCAGCTGGCCTGAAGCAGACACCTGACCTTCCTGCATGTGAGTTTCCTCCTCTCAATATTAAGGGTTGGGTGAGACGGTATCTTAGTGTCCCACGAACTCTCCCAGGGCAGCATGTATGTCACACAGTGGGTCCTCAGCCTTCCCTTTTCAGCTGTTCAGCTGGACCAGCCACTCCCTGTGATTTCTCCTTGGTTGTTAACGCTGATCCACACTTCAAGCTTGAGGGCCACAGCACATGGGATGTCAAAACTTATTATTATGAGGCTAGGATCCTGTGAGACACCCACAAGGAAATGGCAAAAATATTGCTCTTTAAAATTTTTAATTAAAAAAAGATCAATGAAATGCAAAGAAAAGGTAATAAAACCTGCTACCTCTTAGCAAAAATTTAAAAAGTAACATGCAAGATTTTTATATCCTGACAACTGGGACTTAAAACAAAAATTGAACATTCTGCTTCCAGAGCTAAGAACATAAGCAGAAGAGGGAAAACTTGATTTTGTGCCTCTTTCCTTCCAAAGTGGGTTTTGTTACTCTGGAACCACTTTGGTCTCCTAACTCCCTCCTTTCTCTACGCCTCCTGGAACAGATACTTTATCTCTCTTGCTTCCACTTCTTGTTGAATTAAATCAATTGTTTAGTTTTCATTTGTTCTCCCCTTTCTTCCTCTTGTCAGGTCAAGTGCTTTTCTTTTTTCCCTTGAGGACTACCAAAATGAGCTCTTGGGGGGAAAAAAAAAGAGGTTTCTCAGCATTTTAGTTTCTGTTTCTTTCTATTTATTTGCTCCAGATTTTCTAATCTTTTTTGCTGACACCCCAGTACACGCAAGAGGTATGCAGAGGTTATTGTTTTTTTTTTTCTAAATGAAACCTACTGGTTTTAAAAAATAATAGTAACACCTATGTTTCCAAAAAATAGTCAGAAGTTTGTAAGGGAATATATATAAGCACACGTGCACAGATTGATATGTCCTTATCTACATATCTATATCTACTTCCAAAAAATCACAGCCACAGAAAACCCTAGGAAGAATAGTTCTACTCTGAAACATGTTGGGTTGCTACGAGTCAGAATCAACTCAATGGCAACTGTTTTTTGTTTTTTAAATCTGTCTATATTTATGTGAGCTCTGGTGGTGTAGTGCTTAAGGCATGTGACTGCTAACCAGAAGTCTGCTGGTTCAAACCCACCAGCCATTCATCAGAAGGAAGATTGAGCAATCTACTTCCATAGAGATACTGCCTCGGAAACCCAAGAAGGGGTCACTGTGAGTCTAATTGACTCCATGGCAATGGGTTATACTTATATCTCCACTACTTGCCTGTCAGTTTGTCATACTGTGGTAGCTTACATATTGCTGTGAGGCTGGTGGCTATGCCACCAGTGTTTCATATATCAGAAGGGCCATCCAAGGTGAACAGGTTTCACTGGAGCATCCAGACTAAGATAGACTTGGAAGAAGGGGCCATCCATTTCTCAAATAATTGGCCAGTGAAAACCTTGATTTGCAATATTGAAAGATTCTATGGGCAAAATATTGAATGATGCAGGAAACATCAAAAAAAGATGGAAGGAATATACAGAGTCATTGTACCAAAAAGAACTGGTAAATCTTCTTCCATTTCAGGAAGCGGAATATGATCAAGAACCAATGGTATTAAGGTTTGTTGGTCTGATAGAGCCTGCTGGAACCCCCTAGATTATGGACCCTAGCTGCCCTTGTGGTCTGGAATTGAACCCACTCCTGTGGCTTCCAGCCAAACAAAAGGCAGACATCTGAGCTGAACACTTACATTAGGTAGACAAACTCTTTGGAAAGATCAACCATGGGAGAATAGAAGGAATATGTATGCACAGGGAGACAGCTTGAGGGGGACAAGAGTGAATGGGAGGGAGGGACACAGGGAAGAGGTGGCTATGGGGAGGAAGTGGGAGGAGAGCTGTTGCATTATGGGAGATTACAGTCAATGTCATGAGACGAAGTATATGTGAACTGTGGTATGGAAGATGAATTTGCTTGGTAAACTTTCACCCAACTCACAATAAAATTATAAAAAATTAATTATAATAATAAAAGAACAAATTGTATTGAAGGAAGAAGTCAAAGCTGCACTGAAGGAATTGGTGAAGAACAAGGCTCCAGGAATTGATAGAATACCCATTGAGATATTTCAACAAACTGATGCTGCACTGGAGGCGCTCACTTGTCTATGCCAAGAAATTTGGAAGACAGCTACCTGGCCAACTGACTGGAAGAGATCCATATTTGTACTAATTCCAAAGAAATATGATCCCACAGAATTGGAAATTATCAAACAATATCATTAATATCACACGCAAGTAAAATCTTGCTGGAGATAATTCATAAAAGGGTTGCAGCAGTATATTGAGAGAACTTCCAAAAATGCAAGCTGCATTCAGAAGAGGAAGTGGAACAAGGAATTTCACTGCTGATGTCAGATGGATCTTGGCTGAAAGCAAAGAATACCAGAAAGATGTTTACTTGTGTTTTATTCACTATGCAAAAGCATTCAATTGTGTGGATCATAACAAATTATGGATAACATTGAGAAGAAGGAATTCCAGAACACTTAATTGTGCTCATGAGGAACCTGTACATAGACCAGGAGGCTGTCATTTGAACAGAACAATGGAACACTACATGGTTTAAAATCAAGAAGGGAATGTGCCAGGGTTGTATCCTTTCACCATACTTATTCAATCTGTATGCTAAGCAAATAATCTGAGAGGATGGACTACATGAAGAAGAGTAATTCTCAAGGAAGACTAATTAACAACGTGCAATATACAGATGACACAACTTTGCTTGCTGAAAGTGAAGATGACTTGAAGCACTTATTCATGAAGATTAAAGACACCAGTCTGCAGTATGGATTACAACTCAATATAAAGAAAACAAAATCCTCACAACTGGACCAATAAGCTGCATCACGATAAATGGAGAAAAGATTGAAATTGTCAAAGATTTCATATGACTTGGTTCCACAGTCAGCACCATTGGCAGCAGTAGTCAAGAAATCAGATGACATATTGCACTGGGCAAATCTGCTGCAAAATACCTCTTTCAAGTGCTGAAGAGCAAAGATGTCTCCTTGAAGACTAAGATGCACCTTACCCAAGCTATGGCATTTTCAATTACCTCATATGCCTGTGAAAGCTAGACAATGAATAAGGAAGACCAAAGAAGATTTGATGCTTTTGAGTTGCAGTGTTCCATACTGGAAGTACCATGGGCTGCCAGAAGAACTAACAAATCAGTCCTGGAAGAAGTGCAGCCAGAATGCTCCTTGGAAGTGAGAATGGCCAGACTTTGTCTGACCTACTTCGGTCATGTTGTCAGAAGGGACCAGCCCCTGGAGAAGGATATCATGCTTGGTAAAGTGGAGGGTCAACAAAAAAGGGGAAGGCCCTCAATGAGATGGATTGACACAGTGACTACAACGATGGGCTCAGGTATAACAAGCATCGTGAGGCTGGCACAGGACCGGGCAGTGTTTCATTGTATAGTACTTAGGGCAACTATGAGTCAGAGCTGACTCGATGGCACCTAACAACAGCAACAACATATTTATATCTGCATTCACACCCACATACATACACATATATGTATATAGCCAAAAAACAAACCCACTGCTATCAAATAGATTCCTACTTATAGCAACCCTCTTGGACTGAGTAGAACTGCCCTGTAGGGTTTCCAAGGGTGTAAATCTTTACAGAAGCAGACTGCTACATCTTTCTGCTGCAGAGCTGTTGGTGGGTTCAAACTGTTGACGTTCTGGTTAGCAGCTGAGCACTTTAAGCACTGTACCACCAGAGCTCCTTATATGTATTTATACATATGTACCAAAATATATATTTTCTATATACATGCACATAGACACATATACATAAAAACATATAAGTAAACATACACACACATATGTATACATATATTTACTATTCACACATAAACAAATACAAATACATTCTAGGAAATTTTGTCTCTGTTACTTTGGAATGTCATTGAGAGATATTTCATATTTTTGGTTTATAAGAGTCTGTCAAACATGGCAATGTACTACTACTTCCAGGCTGCAACTGAATCCATTGTGTTAGGCTTAGTCATGCTGTTGAGAAAAATGAACTCTTTCTTCTTCCCTTCCTTCTCTAAATGGACACAGCTGATTTTTCTAATGATATGGTCTCAAAAACTGATACCATTTCTCTCCAAAGTGCTTTTAAATGAAGATACAGAAAAGTAATACATTTCAGTCCTGATTATGGAGGGTAGCAGAGCTAATCTCAAATACAGGTAGTCCTCGACTTACGATGGGGTTCCATTGTGATAGCTCTGTCATGAATTTGTTCTGCCATAAGTCAAATATCTCATTTTTTTCTATTTTCATTATTATTTCCTTTTATTATCACTATCTTTACAAATCCAACAGTGTTTTGAACAGTAAATCATAAAATTGAACACCTGTGAGTGAACATCTGAGAATGATGATATCAGCAAATTACTCGCAGCAACATATTACTGATGATAAAATGTACAAAAAAAATGGACGGTCATAAGTGTGGCTCATCATATTCAAATACATTATAAGTTGGTTTTACCTCTATTGAAGTCAAGGCAGAGTAAGAGAGTCAAAGTGCACAGGCCTGGGCCTTGAGGGACTTAGTCCTAATACAGTTCAAGGGCTACTACAGACCTACAGACCTCAGACAAATCCTCTTACCCCACTGGACTGAGTTTCTTCACCTGCAAGGTGAAAGGGCTAGATCTAATGATTTCCAAGAGTCTCTCATGCTTTGAAGTTCAGTATTCCTAAATTATCTTACTAAAAGACAAAGGATTGTGTGACCATTCTCACGGTGTGGGCTGTCATGTTTCAGGGGTAGAATTCTCACCTTCCACATGGGAGACCTTGATTCAATTCCTGGCCAATGCACATCATGTGCAATCACCACCTGTGGGTTAATAGAAACTTCCACGTTGCTATGATGTTAACAGGTTTCAGCAGAGCTTCCATACTAAAATGGATTAGGAAGAAAGGTCTGGTGATCTGCTTCTGAAAATCACCCAATGCAAACCTATAGATAATGCCAGTCTGATCCACAACCAGTCATGGGAATGATGCAGAAGTGGGCAGCATTTTGTTCTGTTGTGCCCAGGGTAGCCATAGTTCTAGGGAGGACTAGACGATAGCTAATAGCATTAACAACAGGTAAAACATGCCAGTGAGTATGATCCTACCTATTCCTTTAAATTTCAAATTTCTGCTCTGAAACCTAAGACCTCAAGTCAAGGTTACACAGGGCAAGAGAATTAGAATTGAAAACTAAACAGCAAAGGTATACTTTTAGTAGTCCCAATTTGCTTTGGCCCATTCATAAGACCACATGAACAGACCAACCCCAAATCCACTGTCATCAAGTTGATTCTGACTCATAGTGACCTCCTAGAACAGAGTAGAATAGCCCCATAGAGTTTAAAGGCTGTAAATCTTTATGTCAGCAGACTGCCTTATCTTTCTTCCATGGTTCAAACCACTGACATTTTGGTTAGCAGCCCAATGTTTTAACCACTGTGGCGCATGAGCATTGGAGATCCTTAAATACTAGCCAGCCATTGTCGGGCCACACTCAGCCCCCATGAGTGATTTCAAAAGGAGGAACCATATGCCTAGATCCCTCTTAACTCTTAGTCTGTGATCTCCATGGAACAATCACATGGAAGAGCTTGAGATAGATGTTGGGTGTGATCCTCAGAACTGTGCAAGTTCAGAGGAAGAGGAGTGATGTTTGGGGTCAACTAGAGACCAAAGCATAGGGCATTTGACTGACTGAAAACATTATCATAGATTTTCTGTCATAGACAGGCAAATATTAGTTGTTCTACTGGACAGAGGATGTGAAAACTTGCTTCTAATCCCACATCCACCCCTAATTTGTAGTGTTACCCTAAGCAAGTCCTTTACTTCTTTGCTTCTTGGGTTTATCCCTAATGCAGCAGGGGATTAAACTACGTGACCACCATGTTTGTTTCCAGCTCTGACATTCTGAAAGGCAGATATGAAATGTAGCATTTTTAAGTCTCCTCAGGTAGAGAGACCAGTGCGTAACTCAGAGGAACCCTTCCAAACACATGATTCTGCCAAAAGGAGTTTAAGTCTTGGTGAGAGGACAGCCTGAAAGTCAGACAGAGAGAAGACTTAAGATATGGAGATAGATATACCACACCTCTCCTCTGCTTTATCTTCTTTTCTTTCATAATTTTTCCTTTCTTACTTTCTGTGGGTGGTCTCTGGAGCAGAAATAGAGTAGGGTTTCCAAAGCATGTTCTCTGTGGCATATTATATACAGTGACAAGAGAGTTCTGTGATCAAAAGAATTTGGGAAATGCTTCATTTTATATTCCACTCTTGAAGAGTTGCATGTCATATTGGCATATTAAGGTTCTAAGAAATCCTTCAGTCAAGGAGCATGTTTACTTTTGTGTAACCTGAGAATCCTCAAATGTATTTGATCTCAGAATGCTTTCTTATTATACCTAGTAACACCTTGGCAGGCTGCTGTTCTGTTTAGGACATTCTGGAAGATGGCAGCACATTTGCTGATGCTGCATCTAGTGGCGTGTGTCCATATGAGGTTGGTATGCACCACAGTTCATGTCTTCTCTCCACATTCCTACATTTAAGCTTTTGTTGTTCCTCAGGTCCCACCTAACATGAATGGCATTGTGATCAACTGAATGAGTAAAGCTTATGATAATGGTTTAACAAATTATTGCAGTATGCACAATTAGCCAATGATGCCAGTGTCATCTTTGACCTATTGAGATAGAAATCTGCCCATCTATGTTTATTTATGTTCTAACTCAAAGAATATGATTAAACACCTTCTGGTGCCGGATGGTGGCTCTAGCACACATTTGTCTTTTTCTCCCCTGCGATCCCACTAAAGGGATAATAAAAGATTAAAAGGAGGAATAAATTCTGAGCAGCAAACAGAACAGGAGGAGATCCATGAACAGTTTCTAAAGATAAAAAGGAGACAAAGGGCTGATGGAGGAAATACAGTGGCCACAGCCCAGAATATACAGGAGGGTTTGCAGCAGTGGAGGGAGCCCAACTGCCCAGGAGAACTCCACGGAATGTGCAGATAAGGGATCACCTGGAAAGAAGCATGAGAGTGCAGAGGAAGATTAAAAATTTCCCTGTGGTTAACCCAAATGGTTTCAATCCCTATTTGCCCAGAGAAAAAGTTAACAGGATGCTTAAAAATTAAAACAAAAAATGCACGTTGTTGAGTCATATCCTATTCATGGCAACCCAATGAACTGTGCTCCATAGGGTGGGTTTTCTGTGACCTTTCAGAAACAGATTTCCAGACTTTTCTTCTAAGGCAACTCTGGATAGGTTTGAACATCCAACCTTTCTGTTAGTAGCCTAGCTCTTAAATGTTTGCATCACACAAGGATTTCTTACTTAGCATAAGGGAAAGAAAAAGAAGCACCTCCTCTAACAAGTCAAAACTGAAAAAACTAGAGCTGCTAGTGAAAGTTTTCATGTCCAGAATGAAGCATCCATCATGCTGGCATTGGGGACCAGGCACCTTCAAAACGGCCGGCCTTGTTTAACACACTATCAATCAAATTCTAACAAAAAGCAAGCACCAGCTATGTACACAGAGGTTTCTATCAGCCTTCCTAGTCCCTCCTTCCTGAACACAAGGGGTGGATCAAGGACCATTCAACATATGGAAAATTCAGCAGCATGAAAAATAAAGATCAACATAAAAAGTCCACACCAGAGGAAACAGATCAGGTAACAGAAGCTAACTTAAAAAATAAAACTCTAAAATCCTCAGAAAGATTCAAGACTGAGAACATGAGAGAAGTAAATTATTAAAGAAATAATAAAACAGGATTTATCAGAGATGACAGAGACCTGAGTTTTCTGAGTGAAAGAGCCCAGCAAATACTACAGGTGAATTTTTATAAAGATCCCTATCCAGACACATTATAATGAAATTTCAGAACTTCAGGGTTAAAGAATGATCCTAAAAGCTTCCAGTGAGTAAAAGCAGATCAACTACAAATAAATTAAAAATAAAACCTACATCAGACTTCTCCTCATTTAACATTGATACTAGAAAACATGGAAGAAAGGCTTTCAAATTTCTGAGGTATAAATTTTAGTCTAGAGAGGTCTAGTCAGAAGAGCTATCAATCGTGGGTGAAGACAAAATAAAAATATTTCAGACATTCAAAGATTTATTTTAAAATTTTCCCCAAGAAGAAGTTTTCTGAAGACAGTGAGACTAATATAAGAGTCCATTGGGGGAGGGGGGAATTCTAAGATAACAACTGTGCTAGAGGCCCAGAAGGAGCTCAGGTAGCGCTAAGGCACTTGCCTGCTAACCAGAAGGCTGGTGGTTCAAACACACCAGCCACTCCTCGGAAGGAAGGTTGGGCATTCCTACTTCCGTAGTGATACTGCCTCAGAAACCCAA
>NW_006921641.1:8773425-8773987 GCF_000298275.1 Orycteropus afer afer
CTTGTGGGTTTCAACCACCAACCTTCTGGTTAGCAATCAAATGCCTTAGGCACTGTATCACCAGAGCACCTTATGATAAATAAGGCAGATATAAAATAAGTAAAAGAGAAGAGCAATGAGAAATTCTTTAATTAACAAATTATACAAAAAAGCCCTAGTTCAAATATAAGACAAATTTAAATGTGCCATAATTTTGACAGTTGATAATGTAAAGATAATGTAAAGCAAAAACAGACAAAGAGAGAATAAATTCCATTTAATCCTAAAACTAGAAACATTCTCAGAGTGGGATGTGCAATTGAAGGTTATAAATCTTTATTCACTGCAGTGAAAAAATATATAGTCATCATTATAAAAGTTCTGTTTATTGATTTGCAATGCTTAGCATCAAACTGAGAGGAGCCCTGATGGCACAGTGGTTAAAGTACCCAGCTGCTAACCAAAAGGTGGTTGTTGCTGTTGTTATGTGCCGTTGAGTCGGCCCCGACTCATAGCGACCCCTCCTTGGGTTTCCGAGGTAGTATCACTACAGAAGTAGGATTGCCCAACCTTCCTTCCGAGG
>NW_006921641.1:8774382-8792612 GCF_000298275.1 Orycteropus afer afer
TAGCCACTCCTCGGAAGGAAGGTTGGGCAATCTACTTCTGTAGTGATACTGCCTTGGAAACCCAAGGAGGGGTCCTATGAGTTGGGTCTGACTCGACAGCACAAAACAACAACAACAACATAGGGTCACTATGAGTTGGAATTGACTCATCAGCAATGCGTTTTGGGGTAGCATCAACCTGTAAACAAACCACACAAGATTTAACGATCCATACACCACCTTGACAATGCAAAGGAAAAGCCCAGCTGGTCTGGGAGGTGGATGTGGGAGAGGTGAAGTGCAAGGAAGGGCAAGATGACTAACTGCCTCATCTTATAGTGAAGTGAGTCAAGTGTACTGATAAAGCTGATAGAACAAGTAACAAACAGATCATGTAAAGTTAGAAAGGTAAGCAACAAAAGGTAAAAAATGGTCTAAAAAATATGTCAAGAATTACAAAGAAGTTGTATTAGCTAAATCCTCATCTTTCATACTATTGGGTTGTTGGAAAAAATCTGAAATTATTACACCAAGTAAGAACCTACTGAGGTTAAGAATAATATTTAGAATTATAATTGTAACTACCAAATATAAAGAAAAATCTCTTAAAAATGTTACTTCTGGAGTATGGGACTTAGTGGGGAAAGCAGGATTTTGGGATAGTTTTTTTTTTTTTTTCAAAGTCACTATATTATTATAGGGAGGAGCTCTGGTAGCATAGTGCCTAAGGCACTTGACTGCTAACCAGGAGGCTGGTGGTTCAAACCCATCAGCCACTCCCTGGAAGGAAGGTTGGGCAATCTACTTCCGTAATGATACTGCCTCAGAAACCCAAGGAGGGGTCGCTATGAATCGGGTCCAACTTGACGGCACATAACAACAACAACAACATATTATTATTATAAGCTGTTCCGAACTATTTATTTCACTTCTTGCCGTATGTATGTATATATGACTTTGATTTTTTTAAAACTATTGAGTTTTAATACAGTGGCAGGCTCTGTACTAGACAGCTGGCATCTGGAGACAGTACTCCCTTCTAGCAGGGGCATACCCAGAAGCAAATGATTTTAGGACAAGAGGCCTTTGCAGGGATGCATTAGTGTAAATCTGGGGAGAGAAAGGCAGGGCAGGGAATCACGGTTCACTTCTCAGCCAGAAAGTTTACAGAGTATTTGGCCAATTGATTGAAGCTGTTGGTTTAGAATTGTCAGGAGAGGTAAATTAGGAGAAGTCTTTAGGATTTGGGGCCTTGGAGACTTGATGTGGTTCCCTTACACTGATAATATTCTAGGCCAGCAGATAGAATTACTGACAGTTTGGAGCTGTAAGAGTCCTTAGAGAGATGCTATACAACCCTCTCATTTTACAAACAGAGGAAATTTGCTAGTGACAGAGCTAAGGCTCAAATTCAGTTCTAATTCCAAGTTTACAATAAATAAATAAATAAATAAAACCCTCAGTGTCATTTAGTCAGATTCGACTCATAACGACCCTGCCTTGGGTTTCCGAGGTGATATCACTATGGAAGTAGCTTGCCCAACCTTCCTTCTGAGGAGTGGCTGGTGGGTTTGAACTGCCAGCCTTTTGGTTAGCAGTCAAATACCTTAGGCACTATGCCACCAGAGCCCCTAAAAAGAGTGCTATGGGCCAGGCATAGTGCTGGCCAAACTAAGTTTTAAAGAATTTGTCAAAGACCCATAACTGAATAGAAACAGAGCTTGGTAAGAAAGTGTCTGTCTGATCTCAAGGTTCATGCTCCCTGGTTTCTGGCTCATAATTTTCTGGCTGACATGATAGCAAAGCTATATAGATGACCACAAGTAAAAAATAATAACCACTTCATATTTAATTTTTGAGCATATCAACATGAGTCAGTAATAAGGAAAGCAAAATCTGAGCACTGGATGGGCATGGCTCTTTGATCTCCTTCCCTACTCCCTCCTGGCCCACGCTGGGGCAAGGTATGTGTGCTGCTAGACCATCCTTCTTAATTAGAAGGGACCCAAGGAGCCCTCACATAGCCCCAAGCTATTCTGAGAAAAATAAACAGGAAACGGAAAAAGGGAGAAGAGAGATAAATTCTCCTGAAAAGATTTATACTGACAATATCCCAAGAAGCTTATGAAATGCTTTTTTTTTTTTTTTTTTTTTCCTTTTTTTGGTAGGGGAAAGCTGCTGATGAAGAGATATCTCTCAACTATAGGGTTTCATTGAGAGTAGAAATACTTTAAGCTCAGTCTTTTATTGATAGTCCAGTTGCACAAACTAAAATTCATATAAAAATCATCTCACATATTAGAACTGGAAAAGTAATCCATTTTCCAGTCAGGTTTGAAAGAGTCCCGTATTGAGATACTGAATTACAGGAATAGAATTTCCATGCTGTTTCCACACCCAGAAAGAAAGATGAGTGATGCAGGGATAGCTCCACATCCTCTGGATTTTCTCCTTTGTGCTGGGAACTTGGGTTTCCCATGTGTGTGTATGTGTCTGTGTGTATCCGTGTGCATGCATGCACACACATGCACACACATGCAGGTAATCTTTCTGAGAAGAAGGGGGGCATCTCCTTCATTTTCCCTACCTTCTTTCTTTCAGTAGCTCAATAAATTACTGGTTTCAACCCACCTTTCTACCAACTTGAAAACATCTCAGTAGGGCACAGTTGCTGCTCCCTTTATGTGAAAACTGTATCTCTCAGGACATTGGATGGGCTTCATTCTAACCCCAGACCATGCTTCTAGAGAGTGTGGAGCAAGGCTCTGTCCCAAGAATTGATTCCTGAGCCCTCGCCTGCTCTGGACAGATACACACTAACATATTGGAAACCCTAGTCAGTACCAGAGTCTATTTCCCAACATGCACCTTTGTTTACAATGGTAACATATTCAAAACCTCATATGTGCATTTAGTCACATTCTTTGCCTGGTGTAGACTGCTGTGTAGGATGTGGTTAGGTCAACACTGACATCCCCTTCCCCACACCATACCACATTAATCTTCTTGAAGCAGCACTGTGATGGTATCACTACCCTACTCAAAAACTTTTCTGGCTCCTCATTGTCTACAAAATAAAGCTGTTAATCTTTAGCCAGGAATTAAATGCACTTTATGGTCGGTCTGATCCCACATGATACCATCCCAGCCCTCCTTATTTCCCAGTTTTCTCTTCATGCATTCCACTCTGCAATTAAATTCTGTATCCCACTCTACAGCCAAACTCTGCCACTCACTGATTTCTAACTCTAGGCCTTTAACCACTGTCTTCACTTCAATTCACTTCAATTCTGGTAGGACCAGATCTGCAAATTATCTTCATTTTTCCTTCCCTTTTGGATCAGTCTCAAAGGTCATCTCCTTTATGAACCATCCCAACGGGACCTAAGTCTCCTTCCTGAGGCCTCCCCAAGTGTTTTACCTGTATGGGTCTTATGACTTTATAACCTCTATTGCTTATTATCTGGAGACATCTCTTTACCCCTACTGGATCTGGTGTTCCTCAAAGGCCAGAACTGTGCCTGGTTCATATCTGTGTCCCCAGGGTAGAGTCAGTGCTTGGATGTTTGCTCAAAATATACATTCAGTACATGAAATTTGAGGGCAAGAAGGAGTGAAGAAGAAAGTGGTAAAATCAGTTTGGTAAAATCTGCCCCCTTTTCTCCCTTACCTACCCTCTGAATTCCTAAGCTACACAGCCTGGCCATGAGGTAGACTGTTCACATTTTAGGCAAAAGAACACAGTGGCTTAATGAGAAAAATGAAAGGAAAAGAGAACTGAATTAGGAGTCCAGAGACCTGGAGTCTAGTCTTAACTTTGCAACTGAGACTTCTGACAAGTCATTTTCACATCCTGATCTCCATTTTGCTTCTTAGAAAAGTGAGAGGATTGTGTTTGATGATCTTTAATTCCTTTCCAATTCTGAATCTTTGATTCTACATTCTTTCCTTTACCCCTGTTCTCATGAGAGGAATATTACCTCATAATAATATAGAACAATACTGTAAATGATTTCCCGAGGGCTGTAAAGTACTTTTCAAATGTTCCTATACCTTGCCAACTTCCTACAAATTAAAGGAGTTTCCATTTCCAGTACTTCTGCCCATGTCCCTGATCCAGAGGAATATTGTGCTGTAGCTGATTATAGCTGTAGGTCACATTTACCTGCTTACACAAGGTTGCAAATCTCCAGTTCCTGCTACAATACCATATCCTTGGAAAATGCTTTACTTCAGGTAGGCATCACCCATCTGTCATCTGCATCACTCTTTATGCAAGCTGCTAGTTCATTTGCCTATTTGTAAATAAGTTTATCAGCAAAGGGAGACTAATTTGAAATGCTGGAGGTCATTTAAGAAGACTGAGCACTCATTAGCTGGTCCCCATTGAGGAAGTAAAGGATTTGCTGGAATGACTTCCATCGCAGAAGAAGCGGTATTGAATTGTCCAAAGCTTCAATGCAGAAGTGCAGCAAGTAAAATTAATGCATTCTGCCTAGAACAATAAAATGGTGCTGTGTTTTTATGCTGACAGTAATCCCTGTGAATGTAGGTTTCTTGAAGGTCATTTGGCCTGTGCTACTGGAATTAGGGTTGGTTTGCCCCAGAGAAAAACTGCCATAGGCGTGGCACCAGGGGGATTTGTAGGGCTTCCTTTGTGGAGACCAGCTACAAATTCCCATGACTCATAGACTCAAAGAGCTGAAATGGATCTTAGAGATTATTGAGTTTAGCCAACCCTTCTCACCCCATTTCATAAACAAGGAAACTGAAACATAAACAAGTTATGCTTTGCCCAGGATCATTCAGCTAGTAAGCAAAGGAGCAGAACATGTGCTCTTAACCATTACATAATACGTAACCCAACTAATCCTCCTCCAAACCACCCACCTCTCAAAAAAACTCACCATAACTCTATTTGAGAGCCTAGAGCCAACATACATTCCTGGGGAACTCTGAGTTGCTCAGCTGACATAAATGGAGTCCCAACTTGGGTGAATGTAATGTAGATATCCCAAGTCACATTTCAACTGTGGCATGTAGAGTGGCCCAACATCCCCGAGTTTGCAGAGTACAGAGCTGAAAGAATTGGAGAAAAAAATTTAAGACTTGAGTTGCAATATTTAAGGATTTTATGGGCAAGCATTGAACAATCCAGGAATCAACAAAAGAAGATGGAAGGAATACACAGAGTCATTGTACCAAAAAGAATTGGTTGGTGTTCAACCATTTCAGGAGGTAGCCTATGATCAAGAACCAATAGTATTGAAGAAAAAAGCCCAAGCTGCATGGAAAGCACAGGCACAACAGGCTTCAGGAATTGATGGAATCCCAATTGAGATGTTTCAACAAATGGATGCAATGCTGGAAACGCTCACTATGGCAAGAAATTTGGAAGACAGCTACATGACCAACTAACTGAAAGAGATCCATATTTGTGCCCATTCAAAAGAAAAGTGATCCAACAGAATGCAGAAATTATCAAACAATATCATTAGTATTGAACACAAGTAAAATGTTGCTGAAGATAATTCAAAAATGGTTACAGCTGTATATCCACAGGGAACTGCTAGAAACTCAAGCCAGATTCAGAAGAGGATGTGGGAGGAGGGATATCACTGCTAATGTCAAATGAATCTTGCCTGAAACCAGAGAATATCAGAAAGATGTTTACCTGTGTTTTATTGACTATGGAAAGGCATTTGACTATGTGGATCATAACAAAATATTCGTAACATTACACTGAATGGGAATTCCAGAACACTTCATTATGCTCATGTGGAACCTGTACATAGACCAAGATGCAGTTGTCCAAACAGTACAAGGGGATACTGTGTGGTTTAAAATCAGATAAGATATGTGTTAGGGCTGTACACTTTCACCACAGTTACTCAATCTGTATGCTAAGCAAATCATCCAAGAAGCTGGACTATGTGGAGAAAAACACAACATCAGGATTGAAGGAAGACTTACTAACAACCTGAGATATGCAGATGGTATACCTTGCTTGCTGACAGTGATAAGATTTGAAGCACTTACTGATGAATATCAAAGACTACATCCTTCAGTGTGGATTACAACTAAACGTAAGGAATCCTCATAACCAGTCTGCAAAAATGGCACAGAAGCCACATGTTCTGACTTCCTCTAATCCCACAAGAGGAAGGCAGAATCACTATCAATAGCCCAAGGCCTATTATTGCAAGGCCAGACATGCTGCCTCCCTCCAGCCCTTTCACCAACTGTTCCTCCCAAAGCACCCACCACCTCTCTCCTGGGTTCAGTAATTCGCTGCAGTGGCCACACAGAGCTCACAGATTACGGGGTTTATTAGGGAAGCACCAGGCTACAATTCAAGTTCAGGAAGAATGCTCAGTCTCTCTCCCAGCCCACCATCTCTCAGCCAAGTCTCTCACAGTCTCTCCCCCAGCAGTGCATGTCCCTTGGTGTCTTACTCAGCAATGCCTGTCTCTTGCATCTCTTTCCCAGCAGCACATGTCTCTTTCAGCAGCGCATGTCTCTTTCAGCAGCACGTCTTCCTCAACCAGCAGTCAGGGAGAGTTCTGCCTCTAGGAGGACTCCTTTCCAGCACGGCAGGGTAGTCAAACTAGCCAATCATAGCATCAGAACTCTAAGCACGTGAGAGAGAGTGGACACCTCCCAGAACATTGTTTTGTGCCACTCCCAACAGAAATACTCCAGGTGGACAACTTCAGCAATCAGGAGCTCCTCAGTTGCTCATAGAAAATCCCACCTTGGAGTTTACAAAGACTTATGGGTAGAAAAGCCACAGTAAGTAATTTACTACACTGCACAGTCAATAAGCAGCATTCTGATAAATAGAGAAGTTGTAAAGGATTTCATTTTACTTGGATCCACAATCAATGTCCATGGAGGCAACAATCAAGAAAGGATTGCATTGGCAAATGTGCTGCAAAAGACTCTTTAAAGTATTAAAAAGAAAGATGTCACTTTGAGCACTAAGTTCTGCCTGACTCAATCCATCGTATTTTTAATCATCTTATATGCATGCAAAAGCTGGACAATGATTAAGAAAGACCAAGTAGAATATTAAATGCACTGTGGACTGCTAGAAGAATGAACAAATCTGTCTTTGAGGAAGTGCAACCAGAATGCACCTTAGAAGCAAGGATGGTGAGACATTGTCTCATGAAATTCAGACATGTTATCAGGAGGGGCCAGTCCCTGAAGAAGGGCATCATGCTTGGTAAAGTAGAGGGTCAGTGAAAAAGCGGAAGACCCTCAACGAGATGGACTGACACAAGGTTATAATAATACACGCAAACATAAAGATTATGAAGATGGTGCAGGGCTGACCAGTATTCTGTTCTGTTGTATGTAGGGTTGCTATGATTCAGAGCTGAGTCAACGGCACCTAACAGCAACAGAGATACCACATCTATGTTTCCAAGATGGCACTGACGCTCTGGCTCCACTGAACACATTTACGGAGGAATTAACTCTCTTCAGCCTGTCCCCTAGACCAGGATGAAAATCTATGGGAATGTCTTAGTTGGGTCTCTGACTCTGGTCACTCTTTGGGGGTTTAAGTTATAACCCCTAATCTTCACATGTTACCCATGGGACTTTGCCAATTGTGTTTATTGGCTAGTAAAAGATCTATGAACCGTCATTTCTACATTAATAGAGAAGACAGTCAGTCTAAATCAAGTAACTGATGATTTATAGGGTGCGTCCTCTCTGCCAAAATCTATGTGAAGTGCTCTCGTGCATTATCTCACATACTCTTCACAAGGACACTTGGAAATATATATTTATATTCCCATTTTACAGATGAAAAACCAGAGGCTCAAGGGTACAAAACTGGTAAGTGGTGGAGCTAAGCAAATTGGAACCAAGGTCTGCCTGGTTATGAAGCCCATGCCCCCAGTCACTGACCTCCTGCCTCAGGTTATGCTTTTTACAAAGAAAAAAATAAGAAGTTAGAGAGTTAGGCTTGTGGACAGAATGGGATAGAGCCCTCCTCGGACAGCACTAGTTATAGTGCTGGGGCCTCTAAACCCTGCAACAGGGCTGCTGCTGGTCCTCCTGTCTGGACACATATTCAAATTCACTTTCCCTATCTCTCTCCAGGCTCCTTCCTCCTCCTCAATACCTCAGCAAACTCCAAGCACACCATCCTCAGCCCATGGATGCGGAGCAGCAGTGATCACTGCACCCTGGCTGTCTCGGTGCACAGGCACCTGCAGCCCTCTGGGAGGTATGTGGCCCAGCTGCTGCCCCACAACGAGGCTGGACAAGAGATCCTCCTGGTGCCCAGTCCAGGGAAGCATGGGTAAGTCTTCCCCAGGCCCAAGATTGATTTTTATAAAAGGTGATTTGGCTTTTGGCTGCAATTTTCCAGAATCTAAGACATCTACTTAAAACTCACAATAGTCTTTTAATGGGTAGGGTCCAAATTGAGCTATTACTGCTAATATTCCCTGAGTAGTGTCTCAGGCATTGATCTGTGGGTCTCTCTGACCGCCCTGGCTGACGATCTTTCCAGAGGGCAGAGGATCAGCTGTTACAGTGGGCATTTAATGAGTGGGTGTTAAATATATTCATTTCCCAAAGACCAGATGGAGCCAAGAAGTAAACAGCCAAGGGGAGTGTTAAAGGCAGAAATTAAAGTAATTTAATATGCTGGAAACTGGGCTTTACCAGCAAAACTTGGGCAGGAAGGGAAAGGACAACATATTATGGCTACCCACGTAGCTCCTACTGGACTGAGGACTCCAAAGCAGAATTGGTCATTGGATATCACCTCAGTATCAGTTCAGTAGCTATTGGATGAGAGATTGGTCCTAGAGCCTCCAAATCTTACACAATATTGAAGACACAGCCAATACCCATGTCACTGAAATTCTCTAAGCTTTCTGGAGATGCTCACTTGCTTTCTCAGTTATCCACAGGAACTCTAGAAGTAGTGACATTGGATACTGGAGCCAGGGTATCACTGTGCCTGTCCCCCTCCCCCATTCCATAAGTGTAAATACTGCCCCATGACCCCAGTTTTTAAAGGATATAGATCTGATTATGTTAGACAAAGGTGAAGGATCTTTCTTGTGGCATATTTGCTAGAGAGAGATCCCAAATCTCTACCTTTTCTGGAGGAAAAAAATACCTTTTTCAGAGGGGTCTCATCTGAATGATGACTGCTACGCACTCTCCACCCCTGTGATGGGGGAGACCCTGTCTATTGTTTTTCCACTAAAGCAGTATGGGCCTTTTGGTAATTTCTTGAAACTCGTCTCTACCCTTCTGCATTCTACTAATCCATCTGTGCTTAAGTTGTGCTTAAAAGAACTACAAGCTGCTGCAATCCCAGCAGGAATGAAATCTTGGCATCAGAAGGGTACTCTCCCCAGACCTGAGATCCACTGATTTTCCTTCTGAAATGCTTCTTTGGGCTGGCTGGGAGGTCCTAGCTACCAATTGCCTCTTGCTGTGCTAACCAGGAGGAATGTCGTAGCTTTAGACTGTCCACAGTTTTGGGTGGAAAGCACTCTGGAACCAACCTTCCTTTCAGCATGGACTCCTTTCCCAGGGCCCATTTGGTAAGGCTTCCCAGCCATTGGCAAGGCTGATGGCTTTGTGGAGCCACCATATACATATTTGCCCAGCTTCATGAGCTGATCATTCTGACTTATGTTTTCACCATTGCCTCCCACCCCACCAAGCCTGGCAGAACCAGGGAGTACTGTTCTTGCTTGCTAAGCCTCAGCCATCCACTGTGGTGCCATGGAGTAGAGTGTGAGGTCTTCCAGAAGGACAGACTGAAAATGTGCCTGAGTATGAGAGGAAAAGTGCTCTTCTGCATGCCAGTATCCTTTTCCTTGTAGAGCACAGTCAGAAAGATGATACTGACCCTTGATATGACTAGCCATAGGGAGTGTGCAAGGTGTTTCCCCCTCTTTATTTCCCTATGGTCATGATTATCAAGCCAGTTCTCATGTAACAGATGGGAAAACAGGCAGAGAGAGGAAGTAAGTAGTTACCTGTGGCCCTACAGGTTTCCCCTTTCCTCATTCATGCTATTTCTAGGAAATCCACCATGAGAACTCAGGGGAAAAGGGTGGGATTGGAAAAGAGAAAATAGAAAATAAAAGAACCTTATAAATAAAGGTGATTTAGATCCTTTAGAACCTTGGGACAAGTGAAGTGGGGGCAGCCTCACCTCCTATGTGGTGAGAACTAGGAGACTGAGACCCTCCAGTGAGGGCAGCCTATGAACTTGTAGTTCTCCAGACTACATGGCCACTAGCCTCAAGGGCATACCTCTGGCCCATTGTCCTCTTCCCAGTATGACTCTTTCATCATCAGAGGACTTGGTCTGTCTTCTAGAGGGGGTGACTTGAGGCAGGAGAAAGGGAGCCAGAGGGGCTGAGACAAATCTAGCAATGTGGCAAGTTTGCTTGGCATGGTCCCTGAATCCACAAGCCCAGGCTACATGCATCTTGGGCACAGAGATGTTCTCTTCCAGCCCTGGCAGTGCCATTCCCATCTGGGATTTAGTGATGAGCAAGAGTGATTTCACTGCTAAATTAAAAGATGCCTGGGCCAGCCTGCCCCCTCCCCCCAACAAGATCAATGTGGTGAGGGTGGATGGTGGCAGCTAAAGGGGCAATCAATAGATGCTGTACTGCTGAAGAATTCTGCTCCCTCTCCATCTTGGCAAGCTGCAAGGCACAAGGCACTTGACCAGCAAATCAAAGCACTATGGGTTTTTGTATAGAGCTGAACTAGGGCTTCTCAGCTTCAGCACTATTGACATTTTGGGCTGGTAATTCTTGGGGGTGGGGCCTGTCCTGTCCATTGTGGAATCCTTATAGCATTCCTGGCCTATACCTAACAACCTCAGATATCTACCAACATTGCAAAATGTCCTCTTGGGGTCAAAATCATTCCCACTGAGAACAACTGTTAAAAGAAACATTTGGAACTGGGAAGAACCTTGGGATTTACCTGATTCACTCCCTCAATTTAATGGGGATCCAAGTCCCAGAAAGAGGAAAGGACTTGTTCTGGGTCACATAATGAGTTTCAGTTTTAGTGGGTATGTGCCAGTCACTATCCTAGGTCCTGGGATTGTAACGAAGTATAAGGCCCAGTCTCCACCCTTGAATAATAACTTTGTTGTTGTTGTTGTTATGTGCCGTCGAGTCAAACCCAACTCATAGCGACCCCTCCTTGGGGTTCCGAGGCAGTATCACTACGGAAGTAGAATTGCCCAACCTTCCTTCCGATGAATAATAACTACCACTAACATTTATTAATTGCTTGCTGGATATGCTAGCCGGTCACTGCTGCTCATTTTACATACAGCCCAATGAATACTCACAACAAAATAAAGCAGTGCTGTTATTATCTTGCATCTTAAAGAAAAGGAAACTCAATGAGGTCATATGATTTGCCCAAGCTCTCTGCCTAGGGCATTGTAGAAGGGATCTGAACCTAGACGGCCTGACATCAGGCTATTTTTAGCCAAAGAGCAATGCTGGAAGATTGGTCCTGCAGTAAAATGATCATTGTGATGGGAATCAGCAGCCCTGAACTCAAGTTCTACTTCACCATTCAATCATCAGTTCAATGAAAATCATTTATTGAGTATGTTCTATCTGTTAGGGCCATAGAGAGGAGTCCTGGTGGCACAGTGGTTAAGCACTTGACTGCTACCTAAAAGGTCAGCAGTTCAAACTCACTAGCTTCTCTATGAGAGAAAGATATATCTTGCTGCTTCCATAAAGATTACAGCCTTGGAAACCCTATGGGGCAGTTCTTAACTATCTGTCCTACAGATATATAGGACCAATTCTTCCACCAAGGATGTTCCATAAACCAGCTAATGACTTCAGACAAGTCCCATCCCCTCTGTGGTAGTTAAGGTTATGTGTCATCTTGTCTGGGCTGTGGTTTTGAGGCTTGACAGCTAGATGTAGTTGTTCCGCATGACAAGATTGTAACCTCTTCCATGGTGGAATCTGCTGTGAGCAGCTAAGTAGTTGAAGGGAAGTTGCCTTTGGGCTGTGGCCTGCTTCCAGTAAATATGAAAAAGCTTTGAGAAAGGTCTCTAGTTTTCAGCACATTTGGATCCTGCATTTGGCCAAGTCTTCATCTCCAGTTCCTGGACTTGAACCAACAGCCTGCTGTTAGCTGCTGATCTTGGGATTGTTCCTGGACTTAAACAGTGGTCTGCCATTTTGCTTGCCAATGCTGGGATCATATCATTTTACTGCTGCTCACTTTGCATACAATCTTAGGTTCATTGCCCTCAGCAGCCACCAGCTGCATGAGTCAGAAGAAGCCTCTAGCTTGCTCAGTGAGCCTGGAACAAGAGGTGGAGCTGAAACCCAAAGTCGATGGTCCTTCACCCAGCCCCTAGAGCCAGCACTCTGAAATCAGACTTCTAGTCTCCTAAACTGTGAGAGAATAAAGTCCTGTTTGTTAAACCCATTCCTCTGTGGTATTTCTGTTATAGCAGCACTAGAGGACTAAGACAGTCTCCCAAGCCTCAGTTTCACTATCTGCAAAGTAGAAGTGATGAAGCCTGCCTTGCCCACATGTTGTTGCAAGGGTCAATGCAATAAATGATGTGAAGGATTTGCATGCTCTGAGCATGATGCAAATGTAGAAGGTCACTAATTAATATCCAAAGCTGCTTTGCTCTGCTCAGAGTTTGGGATCACAGATGATTGAGACTCATCTGCCCTCTGGTTATGAGGTCTCACCAGTCTCAAGGAACCTTTGGTTTTGAGGCAGCAGTGTGCCTCACTGAAAGCTCACTCTCTTTAATGTCAGAGATGACTTCAGCAGCTTGAGGCTCTGAGGATGAGGGGGACACAGTGATATCCTGGTAGTGATGACTGTGATGATTACAAACAGGGCTGGCTTCCTCTCATACCTGAAGATGGTGGTTTGGGGACCGCTGTTAGGAAAATAGCATTCAGTGTTTGTAGTTACAAGGGAGGAAGTTATAATAACTGAGTCGCCTGGGAAAAGCCTGACTCAGAGGAGTGGGCTGAGGAACAAAAAGGCAGACACCACCAAGTCCCCCAGAAACCACTGAGTCATGAGCGCACAGTGCCGGCTGGCGCACAACGTCAGCAGAGCAGCCAGTGCCTGTCTGAAAGCGCTAAGAGGCAAGGGAAGGCAGTTCAGGCATTCACAGCAGCTGCTCCCTTCCTAGTCACCAGGATCACAACAGAGCACACAGGGCATAATGAACCTCAGAGCGTGAGCAGCCACATCTGCTGAGGTGGCCTAGCCTTGGGAGGTCTCCCAGGGGACAGACAGAAGGCATGCCTGGCCTGCTCACCTGCCAACCAGAATGGCTATAGGCAAGGTAGCCAAGAAACCGGGTCTACCAAAGATGTCAGCTGTGGCTGGCCACAGATGTGGATAGGCTTAGGATATCTTAGCTAGAATTTAGAGGGCACAGAGTTCCCAAGAGTTAAAAGAATATGATAACTATTTAATATGGCAAGATGTGAAATGACTTAAAGAAAATGGCTCATATTGTACCTGGACTGTGGTAGATACTTAATAAATGTAGATCTTGTTCTTCTCATACATTCCTTTAACAAGCATGGCTTGAGTGCCTCCATATACAGCTATTATTAGTTGCCATCCAGTGGGCTCCCACTCATGATGACCTCCTGTACAACAGAAGGAAATGTTGCCCACTCTTGCAACTTCGTCACAATCATTGATATGCTCAAATCCATTGTTGTGGCCACTGTGTGTTTTGAGTGCCTTCTAACTGAGGGGGCTTATCCTCCATCACTACATCAGACAACTATCCTCCATCACTATAACAGATAATGCTCTGTTGTGACTCATGGGGTTTTCATTGGCTAATTTTCAGAAGTATATTGCCAGGCCTTTCTTCCTACTGCCATGTAATAGGTGCTAGGAATACACAGCCAAAGATGATATGGTCACTGCCTTCAAGGAATGGCCAGTCCAGTAAGAAAGAAACAAGTGAAATATTAACAACACATCCTGGTACAAATGTCTTTAAATTGAGACCCACAGATAGTAAGAGGCTGAACAGAGAGAAATGACCAGGAGAGCCAGCAGACAGCCCAGCTCCTCATCTGCCTAGTAAGCACCCCACTGCACTGCACTGCCATTCTGCTGAAAGCAATACTATAGAAAAGTCAACCCAGCAACAGCAATTGACTGTGTGAATTCAGTGCCCTTTGGACTTAGGACAAACTCAAGGACTGGTGGTGTTTTGGATGGAGGAGGCTATGGAGATATTTCCTGGGTTCCTTTCCCAGCACAAGTCTCCCTTCCTCTTTGAACTCACAACTCTGTCTTTGGAGTCTGGGGACTTTATTATGTGTGACCAGACCTATACCATATGTTAGAGAAGAATTGGGCCCTGAGAGGATAGAAGTTTGTAATCATTGAATTACTAATACTTGACAAGATGTTTTAGATCTAAAGGATTTGGTAATACTCCATCTTGAGCCAAGATAAACTGTCAGGGCTACTTCACAACACAAACAAGGCTCATTCCAGAGAACAACAGAGAAATGCAATTCTCCTTGGCACAAAGCCTCACCTTTCCACAAGAACTCAACCCTTAGAACCCAGAAGAGACTTGAGTTAAAACCCTTCCCACCAGCCTCCTTGATGAGGCAGCAGAGGCCTCAGGTGTGGCATGATCACAGTGTAGCCAGTCCCATCTCCATCTTGGCATTCCTGAGCCAACCTTCCCCACGCTCCCTTCTGTGTTTTCAGATGAGTGCTGCATCAGGACCCCCTCAAACCTTACCACCCTCAAATTAGCATCTACAGCTTCCCTCCAGGTCCCCACATAGCTGCCATGTTTATTTAAGCCAATCAGTTCTGACCGAAGATCCTAGCTTTGAGAATCAGTAACAATTCTAACAGGAGATGTGCCGGAGTAATTTAATACGAATAGGTATTGATTTGTGGGTGTCAGGGGATGTGTCAGGCTTTCAGTCCTGGTTCCAGCACTCATTTGCAGCATGGTTATGGGACAACCACAGCTTCTTACTCTCTGTGGTGATTTCCATCTGCTCTCTCTTGGTGTCCCTCCTCCATCCCTGCAACACCAGCAACTCCCATCTCAGGATGCCACCAGGAGTGGGATAGCTGGAAGTGATTCTTCCCACCCTGTTGTCCAATTCTTTGGGCACTCCCAGGATGATAAAGAGGAGGGTACCCCCTTGTGTTGTTTGCTGCCTTTGAGTCATCTCCCAACTCCCAGCAACCCCATGCATAATGAGAGAAAGGTTGCCCAGTACTGCACCATCCCCATGATCAGTTATGATCAGTTATGGATGAGTCATTGTGATCCACAGAGTTTTCATTGACTGATAGGCAGAACTTGTTTGCCAGGCCTTTCTTCCTGGTTCCTCTTAGTCTGGAAGCTCCCCTGAATCTGTTCAGCATCATAACAACATGCAAGCCTCCACTGACAGATGGTTGGTGGCTGCACATGAGGTGCTTTGACTGGGAGTTGAACCTGGGTCTCCTACATGGAAGACTTAACATTCTATCACTGAACCACCAATGCCCAAGAAGGAGAGCACCCCATACTGACCACTAATGCATGGAACTCTGAGTTGCACTGTAAGTAGACTGAATGAGCAAATCCCAGCGGCTGAGCCAGGGATGGTCTCAGAATAGGGCAGCTGTGGAAAGATGCCACAAGGCATTTGCTTCTTAAAAGAGGTCTGATTGCTTTTCCCAAGTGGTGGTGGGGTTTTAACTTTGGTTGGCCCAGAGAAATGTGGTGAGCGTGGTGAGTATGGGGAAATGAGAGGCCAGTGGCATTCAGCACATACAGCCAAAGTCCTCCTCGCATCCTACCTGCATGACAAACGGGATCAGGAATAAAAAAGGTGATCATTTATTGAAATTGATGCCCTGGAGTGGCAGTGTCACAATGATTTAATTTCAGACTCAGCTTTCTCTTACTTTCAAAGTCATTCATAGTGTCAGCTTCTCTCTTTTTCCCCTTGGTCTGAATAACACACTAATAAATATACAATAAGGGCTTTAATGTCTGGGTGATTTACACTAAAAAGAGAGAGCCATTCAAAGGCTTTAAAGATAATTTTTAAAAGCTTTAAAACTCACAACCCAAGCTTGGCGGGGGCATATTTCCCATATACCGTGGCATAGGAACAATAGTTCAGCCCAGCATTCTCTGAGCATGGGGTGGTCCTGAGACTTGGGGTGCTATATGTCCTGGGAGGTAGCCCCTACACCTTGTAAGCTCAGGCAAGTTGCTGAATCTATGAGCTTCCACTTTCTTTTCTGCAAAATGGAATGGAACTCTGAGTTAATAATTGTCCCACATCACAGAGTTGTTGTAAGGTTTAAATTAGGTAACATGCAAAGGAGCTAACCTAGAGCAGGTGCTAAGAATGCTTTCCTCCCCAGTGTCCCTCTAACTGGCCAGGCCTGGTCTCCCTCCAGGCTGCTCAGAGTGTGAGGTGTGAGCAGAGGAGATATCCCAGGTTAGGGACTTCACACCCCTCATTCTCGGAGTGCCTGTCTGTGTTCTTTAAGCTGGATCCCAGTGTACCAGCCCCACTATCTGTGCCAAGATGCCTAGGTGGACCAGATTCCTCATCCCTTTGTGTTATAATATTGAAAACAACCTTCTAGAGGAACTGGACTTTAAACTGTTAGTATGGTAGACATTGTGAATTGAATGGTGCCCCCAAAAAATATGTGTTATAAATCCTAAGTTCTATACTTGTGGAAAACCCGCCAGCCACTCCTCGGAAGGAAGATGGGGCAATCTACTTCCGTAATGATACTGCCTCAGAAACCCAAAGAGGGCTTGTTATGAGTCGGGTATGACTTGATGGCATGTAACAACAACAATATACTTGTGGAGCTCAGGTGGCACTGTGGTTAAGGCAGTGGGTTGCTAGCCAAAAGGTCTGCAGTTCAAATCTACGAGCTGCTCCATGGGAGAAAGATGAGGCAGTCTGCTTCTATAAATATTTACAGCCTTGGAAACTATATAGGGGTTGCTATGAGTCAGAATCAACTCTATGGCAATGAGTTACTTGTGGATGTAATCTCATTTGGGAATAGTGTTTTCTTTGTTATATTAATGAGGTCACATCAGTATAGGGTGTGTTTAAACCAATCACCTTTGAGATATGAAATGTGATGATTAGGCACAAAGGAGCAAACAGAGATGGCAGAAAAGATGGCATCTATCTAGATGCCATGCCACATGTAGATCGCCAAGGAACCAATAAACAAAAACTGAGAAGACAAAGGCCTTCCTCCAGAGCTGACAGAGAGAGAAAGCCCTCCCATAGAGCCAGTGCCCTGAATTCAGGTTTCTAGCCTCCTAAATAGTGAGAAAATAAATTTCTGTCTGTTAAAGCCATCACTTGTGGTATTTCTGTCAGAGCAGCACTAGGTAACTGGGTCTCAAGTTTTGATAGTTCAAATCAGAGCCACACATTTATAAGATTCACATGACTGCACATCTCAAGCAGCTCTAATTTTATTAGTCTTGGGAAGGGACATGAGCATATGGCATTTTAGAAAGGTCTGCAGGGACTGTGGTGAGAATCACAAATTGAGGATCATGGTGAACACCTTAGCTTGAATTGATTGATCACATTAGCTGATAACTTTACATAAGTTATAAGTACTAAAGATGAAAGTAAAGAAGAAAATTTGGAGAAGTGGGGTGGACTTAGGTGCACAGTGTAGAGTCATTTTCTTTAACACTTGGGCTACATAGACATAGTAGATAAGCTAGTGACAAGGCTGTCCTAATCCTGCCTGTGCAGCCCCCATGCCAGGGTAGCTGAGTGTGTCTAAGTCGATGTGTGTGACCTGTCTCCACTGGATTTACTCACATTACATCTATTATTCACTCTCCAAATGGACTGTAGCTTTCAAAGCCACAGGGGGTTGAGAAGAATACAGAGTGAACTGAGAAAAAAACAGACCTTTTATAAGCAGAGGGAGTCTTCATCCCAATCACCCATCCATTCATCCATCCATCTTCCACCTGCCCATCCATGCACTTACCCACCCATCTATTCACCCCCACCCATTTATCCATCCATTCTCTTTGTGCTTCAGCATGTCATGTCTTGAGTCTCATCTAGATCCCAGGTTAACAGCAGAGCCATGGTATTTTTATATATTCTTGAAGGTAGTTACTATTTTTTTT
The DNA here is from genome assembly GCF_000298275.1 of Orycteropus afer afer. NCBI lineage: Eukaryota > Metazoa > Chordata > Mammalia > Tubulidentata > Orycteropodidae > Orycteropus > Orycteropus afer. The sequence goes on from NW_006921641.1 coordinate 8,792,579, forward strand.
TTTTTTTTTTTATTAGGATTTGGGTGAAGATTTA
>NW_006921641.1:8792712-8809071 GCF_000298275.1 Orycteropus afer afer
ATTGGTTTCCCTTTTCTTTGTTGAAGAGGGTCTGTGCAATCCTTCTGCCTAGTCCGCCATCTTGCCCCGCCTCGGTAGTTACTATTTTTGTGAATAGCTATAGAGTTTGTGTTCAGCTTACCAGATACATCAACACCCATCAGCTCATTTCATCTTTACTCTGATCTATGTCATACATATCATTACCCTGATTTTAAATAGTAAACTGAGTCTCAGATTCAATGACTTGCCCAAGGTCATCCTGTGAGTTTATAGGGGAATAGGGGAATAAAGATCTTCTGAGTCCTTTTTTATTGCTGGGAGAGGGGGGTCAAGGCATTCCCCTAAGAGGAGGGACTTAAAGTTGAACTCGGGCATCATGCCTGGCTCTGAAGTCAGGAACCTGTTCTTTTTCTATATATTTCATTTCTGTTATTGTTGTTGTTGAGAATATACATAGCAGACTATATACCAATAATTTCTACGTGTTCAATTCAGTGGCGCTGAGTACATTCTTTGAGTTGTGCGATCATTCTCACCCTCTTTTTCAGAATTGTCAGTTCTGGGAGAGGTCCTATTAACATAAATTCACTTCTCTAAGTTTCCTATATAATCATTTGAGTTGCTATTGTCAGTTTGATTCCATACATATAGCTCTTAAAAGAGCACAGTACTCAAGGTATATATTCCTTACTAGCTAAGCTAAACCATTGTTTGATTTTAAGAAGACTTCAGGGGATATTTTGGGTTTAAAGTTTAAATATTATCTCAAGGCAATAATTTTAGGGGTTCATCCAGCCTCCATGGATCCATAAAGTCTGGATTCCATGGAAATTTGAAATTCTGTTCTGCATTTTCTCTGGGGCCTATTCTTATCCAGTGAGGAAAAGCTCTTGTCAAAGAGACATCCAGTATGTTTCATCTAATATTCAACTTGAAAGTAGAGACCTCAGTTTGTACATACTGTTGTTCCCTGCAGTGCCTGGTACATGGTAAGTGTTCGATGTTTGAAGAGTAAATACCAGATCAATTTAAGGCAGTTCTATGATGTGACTCTTCCTAAGCCTAAACTCTGAGTCCGAAAATTAAAGCCTAGTTCAAGATCACAAAAAAGTCTACAATGAAAAGATGAAAAGTATCCCCCTCCCCGCTGCCCATGCCCAGGGTTAGATGTATACTCCTCCCTGGGGCTCAGGAAGCAACTGTCAAAGTGCTCCTCAACTGTGAAGGTTGCCACTAAGTACAAAGGACAATTCCTTTCCTGGCAGGTACAACTTTTACTCTCGATTGCTTTCATTGACGGGCGTCAAGAAAAATAAATGAAAAGACCATCAGCTTCTGCCAGGTTTGACCTTCCAGACTTGACAGCCGAAGGCTTGTAGTGGGACTCTTTTGAGTTGGTTGCTTTCGTTTTCCCACTCTGCCCTAGATATTTGATGATTGAACACCAGGACGATGAAAGAATTGTGAATACCTGTAACCCCTCAGCTTGTCAGAATGGCATCTTGGCAGATCCCATAATGATAAATATATGTTGTATACAAAGAAAAGTCAACATGCATAAGAACAATCACTTTTCATCTGAGAAGTGTATATTGAACCTTGCCATTCCCTGTTGGGTGGGAAATATTAAAAAATCAATGATAGGTCTTAGACAGTAGACGATTGGTATCAAGGAATCCACTCCTTCACTCATTCATACATTCTGTTGGCAAACATTTATTGAGTCCCAGGTACCACATGGACCTTGCTGGCTCACCTGGCCTTCAAGAGGCTCACAAGGAAGTTCAGACAATGGGACAGTTATGCTCTGGGCAAAAGGCTGTAGTGTGTACTGTGCATGGTTGCCATAGAGTGCAGAGGAATGCATGCCAGAGTCTGCTGGTGGCTTCAGGAGAGGTAGCCATAAAGGAAGAGAACTTAGCTGGCTCTGAAGAGAGAATGAGAGTTTGTCAGATATACAATGAGAAGAAGACACCCTGTGCAGAGTGATTAGTGTGCAAAGTATCATGACAGAGTATGATGAGCATGGGTCTGTGATTCTTTGTGTTTGTCACTCAGCCACCCTGTCCCTTACCCAGTCTCTGAGTGCTCACACTTTCATTTTGTGTATGCCACCCACCAGCTAGTATGGCATCAAAATCCACCCCACCACACAAAGGTGGTTTCCAAATAGAAAAATCTCATCCCTGGGCTACCCATCCCCTTCTTATAACAAACTTCCTGACATCCAGGCTCCAAAGACCTCATCCTGGATCCAGGCATTTTTCTGACTTTCTCCTTTCTGGTAGCATCCTCCTCCCCAGAAGGAGCTCCTTTACAACAATGACAAGACTAGTTCTAGTTGCACAATCCATGCTCCTATTTATTACCCTATTTAGGACCTCTGGTGGTGTAATGGATAAGGCATTTGGCTCCTAACCAGAAGATCAGTGGTTCAAACCCACCAGCCACTCTGTGGAAGGAAGATAGGGCAATCTACTTCCATAAAGATTTATAGCCTTGGATACCCAATGGGTATTGCTATGAGTCAGAATCAACTTGATGGCAGTGAGATTGATTTGGTTTGGTTAAGGCTCCCTATTACCAAATGATGATTAAGAATAACTCATGACTTATTTATAATTATTAACTATCATAAATAAATACCCAATCACATAATATACTGCATATATAGTATATTTACATCCAGTCAGGTTCGTACGGACAATTCATGTATGTAACTAATTTTTGGCCCAGCACAAGTGAATTTCAGAATTTTCATTGTTGTTAAATGCTATCCAGTCAATTTCAACTCATAATGACCCAATGTGACAGAGTAGAACTTCCTCATAGAGTTTTTTAGGCTGTAATATTTGCAGGAGTAAATTGCCAGGTCTTGCTCCTATAGAGCCTCTGGGTGAGTTCAAACTGGCAATTTTTTGGTTAGCAGCAGAGCGCTTAACCCACTGTGCCACCAGGACTCCTTGGATTTCAGAGTATAAGCTATTTATATATGAGGAAAACACAGTCTCACCTGGTGTAGTTCCTGTTGGCTCAACTCCAGGAGTTCTCTGCTGCCCCTTTCCTTCCCTGTACAGGAAGAGTAATAGCTAAGGTGGGTTATTGCTTAGGGAATGCCCTTCACTCCCTTTCCACCACCAAAAAACAAACCCATTGCCATCGAGTGAATTCTGATTCATAGTGACCCTATAGGACAGAGTACAACTGCTCCATAGGGTTTCCAAGGCTGTACAACTTTACAAAAGCAGACTGCCTTATCTTTCTCCTACAGAGTAGCTGGTGGGTTTGAACCACTGACCATTTGGTTAGCAGCCAAATGCTCAACTGCTATGCCACCAGAGCTCCTTCTTTCCACCACAGAGACCCTTATTCTTCAGCACTTGTCCCCTCCTCTCAGAAGCCCTTTTAGGGCTTCCTGGTTCACACTGACCATGTGGCCTTATGACAGTCTAGTTACTGGCCTATCTCCCCATTCATTTACACTCCCCTGACTAGTCAAAGATGGGGATCCAGTGTTGATTCCTAAGTGCTGACAGATAATGGAAAGAGAAAGAATGAGATTGATGGCTGGAGACTGCTGGCAGCCTGAGTAGGAATGTACCTCCCTTTCTACATTCCTCTTAATTTATGTAACAAAGAGGAGGAGGAGTACTCTTTGGTGCTCACTCTGTGATGCCAGGCATCATTCTAAGTGCTTTATATGCATCATCTCACTTAACACAGTGCTCACCATCACTTGATGAGGGAGGGACTGTTCCTATGTCCATTCTACAATAAAGAAGCCAAAGCTCAGTAAGATTAAATAACTTGTGCAGGGCTACACGGCAATAAGGAGCAGCCTGGATTTGAACCCAGGAAGTCTAGCTACACAGTCCATGCTCCTAATTATGACCTTATGGGCCTCCCTATTTCCAACTGACTGGGCAATCTACTTTAAAGATTTACTGCCTTGGAAACCCAAAGGGGTCTCCATGAGTCAGAATCGACTCAATGGCAATGAGTTTGTTTGCTTGTTTTCTTTACTACCAACTAATGATTAAGAGTAATTTATTATTTATCTATAATTAATTGTTATTCACTTTAATAAATACGTAACTGCATATTAATTTAAAAAAAAAACAAAACTGCCATTGAGTCAATTTCGACTCATAGCAACCCTGTAGAACAGAGTAGAACTGCCCTATAGGGTTTCCAAAACTGTAAATTTTTAAGGAAGCAGAATGCCTCATCTTTCTTCTGTGGAGCAGCTGGTAGGTTTGAACCACTGACTTTTTTGTTTGCTTTAATCACTGCGTCCCTAGAGCTCCTTCTACATAAAAATACTGTATATATAATATTTCCCATCCAAAAAGAAAAGAGAAGAAAAGGCAACATTCCAAGGTTTAGTACCAAAAAGAAGCACATTTTGGGGAGCAGGCAATTCTGAGATTGGGACCAGGGTGCATGAAGCCTGGCACTGCAGAAAGCTGTGGGAACTCTGTCCAGAGAAGATGGTCTCAGCTTCCTGTGTCCTGAAGCTCCATCTTTATCTAGTTCCCCCCACCTTCAGAAACCACATAAGTTTGTGGTAACAAGGCAAGCCCCAGGGGACAAAACCACTGTCATTTTTAGTTGTGATGAAAAATGTCCAGGCACATGGCACTGATGGCACACAAGTAAAGAACACAGTGTGACCTATCCTAATAAAGCCCAACTCAGGCTTGCATTCTCACCAGATCTCAAACCTCCTTGTTTCTGATTACCTACCTGGTCAGCTTATACGTTTTCTTTTCTCCCCTTTGTTCTATTTTGTTTATAGTACTGTGGTCACAAGTCTAGCAAAACTCTTCGCTTGTATACAAGAAATGCATTCTCTTATGGTTCAGAGCAAGTTAAGAGCTGTATCAACCATGGGATTTCAAATTTAAAAGGCTTTACAAAATCTACACACAGATTTGGTGCAAGTCTATTCTTGAGAGGATCTTAATATCCCTAAGCCTAGAGGATGAGTGTTTCCACTGCTTTCAAATACTGATAGCTTTCCTTCTGCCAATTGGTAAGTCTTGTGGAGGCAAGAAAGAGGAGGATGCGTAGAGAAAGCCAACCACTTTTTAACTGAGTTCTGGCTGAGTCCAAGCCATGAGAACTATCATGGACAATGGCCTGGGGATATTTCTTGAGCCTAGCCACCCAGGAGTACCAGGTCACCTGAGGGTCTGGGCCTTCCTCCACCCTGCAGGACAACTCAGCCCAAATGATTGGCATATAATGTAGTCTAAGGAAAGAGCAGGGTCTTTAGGTGGCACCAACAGTTTGCACTGGTCTACTAATTGAAAGGTTGTCAATTCAAACCCACAAAGCATCACCAAGCATCACTGATGCTCTGTTTCCATAGAGATTACAGCCAAGAAAACCTTATGGAGCAGTTTTACTCTGTAACACATGGGGTCACCACGAGTTGGTATTGATTCAGAGGCAATGGATGTGGGAATTTTTGGAAGGAGAGAGCTGTGCCCTATGCTGCTTTCTACTTCTTGAGTTGAGTCAAACTTTCAGTTCACCTGATGAAGTATGAGGGAGAAGCCTCAGCCAAATGGAAACACTGTATTGGTGATTCTGTGAAATGTTCCTTGAAATCCTTGAGTAAAAGAACTTTCAGAGCTTGAATAACTCCAGTGATTCTTCCTGGGCATTAGGAAGCCCCCAAGTTAGCAAATCAAGACCTTGATTAGAGACCTGGCAGGTGAGTATTGCAGGCTATTCATCTTCCACTTCACAGCCTTCAGTAGACTCCAGTAAACCCAGGGTCAAGTCTGAACTCCTTAGCATGGTATACCAAGCCCCTGATCTGGCCTCAGCCCTCTTGAGCCTTCTCAAGTGGCTTACCCCATTCTGTTGGAACTAGACATCATTCAAACCAAACTTCTCATGGTTGCCCCAGGTGAAGCAAGCTGATTCAAGATCCCAAGCTTCCCACACCTTCATGAGCACTAAATATGTTCTTCTCCTCCTCCAAGAAAGAATCTCTCAGTTCCTATTCCATGAAGCCTTCCCTGAGACCTTGGTCCTGCTCCAAGGAGAATGGGCTATGCCTCCCTTTGTGCCCACTTATGTTGTCTGTTCAATTCCTTGGCTCCGTTAGAGCCTCACAACACACATTTATTCCTTTACACTCCTTTCTCACCCATTAGGCTCCCTAAGTTAGGGATAGGCATCATTTAGCTTTGCATCTCTGTTGCCTAGCACAGGGTTTGACTCATAGAATATGTTCAATAAATATCTATTAAATAGAAAACTCCCCAAATTGTTATTGGACCAGAAATTTTTTCCTGATAACTTGATATGCATTAGAAAAAATAATAAAACTTTTTATTGTGATTTGGGTGAACATTTACAGAGCAAATTGGTTTTCCTTTCATGCAATTCATACACATTTTGTTTTACAACATTGACTGCAATCCCCACAATGTAATGGCACTCTTCTCACCTCCTGTCTCTATTTCACATTTCCATTCATCTTTCTTTCCTTTCCCTTCCTGCCTTTCTTAACTTTGTCCCTGAGCAAAAGCTGCCCTTTTGATCGCACTTGGTTGCTTGTTGTAAATAATGCATACCTCCCTGGTGTTATTATTCACCTTATAGGCCTGTCTATTGCTTGACTGAAAGTTGAGCCACTGGTAAAATTTTAAGAGGGGGGAAAAAAAACATTTAGAAACCTCTTGACCAAAATTCTATCTCTAACCTCTATAAGGACTCACTTCTTTCTAGCCAGCCATGGATTTCATGACTATCCTCAGCCTATGTCACCTCCATTTGTAGCTGTAACTAGGTAATGCTACGAAGCAAAAGCTGGCATATATTAGCCTTGGAAATAAGATAGTTTTTGATTGCCATCTCTGTGCTCCTTTTAGTTTTGCAGATCTTCTATGGATAAGAAACCAGTTGGCATCAAGTTGACCTCTAGTCATGATGACCCCATATGTGTCAGAGTAGAACTGTGTTCCATAGGGTTTTCAGTGGCTGAAAGTAGATTGCTAGACCTTTCTTCCAAGGTGCCCCATGGTGGACTTGAACCTCTAACTTTTCAGTTAGCACCCGAGCATGTTAATTGCCAATCATTTGGGCTAAATTGTGCTCTAGGTTGGAGGAAGGCCCAGACCCTCAGGTGACCTAGTGCTCTTGGATAGCTGATCTCAAGGTATATCCCTAGACCACTGGCAATGTCACTCTCTATATATGGTCCTTTCCTTATTCTGTGTATCCTTCTCCAATTTCACATTCTGATATGACTGTTTTATATACATATAAAATAAAATTTCCCAATCTTCCACTCATGATTTGTCCTTGATATTTTCTCCCCATTTCTTCCTCAGTAGTTTACTAGTCTTTCCATCCCCCTTTAACCACACTGACTTTTTATCTTTTCAGACAAGCTAGGAAGAATTTCAAATGCATTCTCTCCAACTGTTCCTTAAATATTCCCTCTATTATTTTGTTTTTCTCTCTCAGGAGTAAAATTCCTCCCTGACTATATGAAATGCTAATCATTATTCTATTGGGTGTTTGGCTGCAGAACTTAGAGTGACCCTGTCTAGAGAGCTCCAACCCTCCTTGTAGTGACCTGGTCACTTTTCCTGGGGAGGCTTCTGGCACTCACTGTGTCATCCTTCCAATAGACTCTAGCTGGTGATTTCCATTTCTAAAACTCCTCACATGTCTGTCAACTTTCTTTATTAACCCTCTGCCACCTTTTCTAACTCAAGGCTGTTCTCTGGAACTTGGGAAGATAGTAGGAAGAGATTCATTGTGGAATATGATCCAGGAAATTTAGTGATGGGCTGAGCCAGAGTTTAAATGGAAATAAATACTCCCACATCCTACTGCATGTCCGCTGGTTCTTGCTCTCTTCTGTGGCTGCCTCTCCAAAAACGTTTCCACATGATCATTTATGCTAAGATGGGTTAAAGTTATGATCTAGTTAGCAGAATTTGGAAAATATTACAATCATAGAATTATCGAGCAGAAAAGAACCTTAAATGTAATTGAATTTAGCCCCTCTACCTCGACTCGAGGATTCCCTGGGTGGTACAAATGGCTAATGAGCTTGGCTGCTAACTGAAAGGTTAGAAGTTTAAATCCACCCAGAGGTGCCTTGGAAGAAAATCCTGGTGATCTACTTGGTAAAAAAAAAAAAAAAAATCAGCCATTGAACACAGTTTTACTCTGACACATATGGAGTGTGTGTGCTTCAACGGTAACTGGTTTACCCCCACCCAAAACCAGTGCAAGAGCCTTCAAAGTGGCTCATCTGCCTCCAACCAACAGGTAGTTCACTAAATGACAGATTCCCCCATTATGGGGCTGTTTGAGCTGCCAGAAAGAATTTGCTAATAGCCCACTAGCTTAATAACCTTGAAAAGTTATTTAATGTCTCTAAAAAGTTATTTAATTTCTCTCTGGTGGCATAGTGCCTAAAGCATTTGACTGCTAACCAGAAGGCTGGCTGTTCAAACCCACCAGCCACTCCTCAGAAGGAAGATGGGGCAATCTACTTCTGTAGTGATACCGCCTCAGAAACCCAAGGAGGGGTCATTGTGAGTCAGATCCGATTGGAGGGCAGTGAGTTTGGTTGTTTGTAAGCCTCAACTGTTTCATCCATAAAATAGGAATAGTAACACCTATGTGTAGGATCCTCTTGAGGATTGTTGATTTTGACAGTAATTTAGAAAAAAAGAAAAAAAAAAAAAAAACCTAAAGTCATTGAGTTGATGCTGACTCAGAACAACCCTATGGGACAGAATAACTGCCCCACAGGTTCCTAAGGCTGTAAATCTTTACGGAAGCCAAGTGCCTCATCTTTCTTCTGCAGAGTGGCTGGTGGGTTCCATCTGCTAGCCCTTGGTTTGCAGCCCAATGCTTTCACCACTGTGCCACCAGAGCTCCTTTTTAATAGTAATAGTCAACATTAGTTGAGTGTTTGCCATCTTCCTAGCACTAAGACATCATGATTGGCTTTACTACTGTAACTTCCCTGTGAAGTAGAATTATGATACTGTATACATAATTATTATTATTATTATTCAACCTAGAATAATTTGAGCATTGAATAAATGTTAGTCCCTTTTCTGGTTTCACTGAGTTGATCCTGTATCTATCCTCTGGAGTCAAATAGAATAAGCCAGTTTTCTTCTGCAAGGTAGTTTTTCATCCATTTCATGAAAGGTCCCATGTTTCTTATTAACTTTTTTCCCAAAATTAAACCATTTTAGCTTATTCTATGCATATTTTCCAGAAACATATCTTCAGATGTGATCTTATCAGCAAAGGCATGGAATTTGTGGTGGTTATGTTTGTGTCAACTTGGTTGGGCCCGGTTGAGTGGCTGGGTAGCTAGTGGTAGTTATTCCCCATGATAAGACTGGCAAGCAATTCCATGGTGGGATCTACCACAGCAGCTGAGTGATTGCTTTGGGTATGTGGTCTGCTTCCCATATATAAGAAACAGCTTTGGGAATGGTCTCTAGCTTATGGCATGCTTGAACCCTGCATGTAGCCATGTCATTGCTCAGTAGCCTGCCATGCTCTGCCAACCTTGGGACTTTCAATGGACTTGAATTAATGGCCTACTGTGTGGTTTGGTAACATCAAGACTGTGCCTTTTTACTTGTCAACCTCCGGCTTGTCGGCCTCAGCAGCCAGCAGCTATCTGAGTGAAGAAAAGCCTCTAGCTTCAGTGGGCCAGGACCAAGAGGCAGAGCTGAAGCCCAAGGCTGAGGGGCTTTCACCCAGCCCCTAGAGTCTGGCACTTTTATCTTGGACTTCTAGCCTCCAAAACTGAGAGAGAATAAAACTCCTGTTTGTTTAAGCCATCCCATTTGTGGTATATTTCCTGTCAGAGTGCCACTAGGTAACCAGAACAGCATTGTTCTCTGGTGATCTGGACATCTCCCCCCACTGATGCAACTTAGTTTGGTTCCCTCTTTCATTGGCTGCATCTTGCTCTTTGAACCCAACCTCCTAAAGTTGACACCATTGGGAACCAAAGAGGCCCCTAGAACACATCACCAAAACCATTTCTTAGATTACTTGCTTCTTCTCTTCCTGATAGAGACTCAGGTTTCTCCGGCAGGCAAGGAAGGCCTTTCTTATTTGCTATTGACATTCCCCAATGTGTCTGATTCTAAATGAAATTTAATTCTAGCCCAGCTTCCACGTCATCTTGCTTTGTTTGTCATGCCTGTTGTACCACCAGCTTTGCTCCTTTGTTCCCCTAATTGCCAGAGACATTTTTATACTGAGTAAATTGCATCAGACTCACTGCAAAATGAATCAATTTGGGAAGAGTATGAGCTGCACTGTTGTCTTAAGTGTGCATTAACATTTAGATGCGTTATTTAAAATGAGTCTGGGGTTAGTGCCAGAGAGACTGCCTCATGACTATTCTGACTCATTCCTTGCTGCCGGGCTCCATAGAAGGGAACCCTGTAACCCATCACTCGCCCTGTTTTATTCTCCATTCCTCTAGGGAAGGCTTGAACTAGGTGAGCTGTTATAAGAGCTCAGATTTGGGCACTTGATTGACAAACTGAGTTTGACTTGGTGATCTCAGCATAAAGCAAAGCCGAGTAAAGCTGGAGATAACAGGGAGGAGAGATTTTCTTTCTCTCTCATCATAAATCACACACACACATGACATCCAGGTTTAAGTACAAATCAGGCAGCCAGAAATCTTTGGAGGTGAAATGAAGCATGCACAAAGAACAAAAGTCTCCAGCCAACCCTCTCCTGTTTCAAAAATTAAACACTCTTTTGGAAACTGGTGAGAAAGAAAAGCTGCCATCCTGATGATTATGTGGCAATCCAATGAGCTAATTCTTTTATCATCAAGAGAGTCAGGTAATATCTCCATTAGTAGCAGTAGGCTTAAAAATAGGAGACAGTAACACCACCAGGACAATTGCCTGATTTATGCTTTTTCAATCACCTGGGCTCATGGCCTGAACTGGTAATGGACTCTATCCATCAAAATATTATTCTATGTGGCATCCTAGTTTCTAAAGAAGTCTGGATGTCCTTATAGAGAATTGGTTAAACATTGTAATGTGTGTGGAAGCCCTTAGCACAAAACATCAGTAAAAGCAGATTGATTCTATTCAGCCTATTTGAATTATATATTCAGAGACATCATGATCCATTCATTAAGCAAGACAAATAAAATATCAGTTGTTCAATGCTGTCCCATCCTGAAGTCCCAAGATATACAACTGTCAGTAACATAATGGTGGCACTTTCTCCAGGAGCTCTGCCATGACACCTGCACTCCCTGGACGCACCTTCTCCCTTTGCCCATAAAGCCCTTTGCAAGTTGCAGCCCCACGCCCATGGGAACTCACCAGGTCTGTGCATTCTGTCCATCTCTCCAAGTAGAGTCTGAATTTTGTGAAGGTAGACTCTGTATGCTCATCTTCGTGTCCCCAAAGTCTAAAACAGTGCCTGATATGGACTAGATATTCAATAAGTGTTTGATGACTGAGCAAAATTGCCAAATTAAAACTCAAAAATATTATCATGCTGATTTCTGAGCTGAAGTGCAAGAAGAATTTATTGTTGCTATTAGGTGCCATTGAGTCAGTTCCAGCTCATAGAGATCCTAAACACAACAGAATGAAACCCTGCCCAACCTGCACCATCCTCACAATCATTGCTATGCTTGAGCTTGTTGTAGCCATTGTGTCAATCCAGCTCTTTGAGGGTCTTCCTCTTTATCGCCTACACTGTACTTTACAAAGCATGATGTCCTTCTCCAAGGAACTGTCTATAACACACATGTCCAAAGTAAGTGAGACAAAGTCTCACCATCTTTGCTTCCAAGGAGCATTCTGGCCATACTTCTTCCAAGATAGATTTCTTCATTCTTCTGACAGTCCATGGTATGTTTCATATTCTTCACCACCACCACCACAATTCAAAGGCCTCAATTCTTTTGCAGTATTCCTTATTCATTGTCCAACTTTCACATGTGTATGAAACCACTGAAAATACCATGGCTTGGATCAGGGCACACATTAGTCTTCAAAGTAACATGTTCGCTTTTTAACACTACAAAGAGATCTTTTGCAGATTTACCAATGCAATCTGTCATTTAATTTCTTGACTGTACTTCCCTAGGCATTGATTGTGGATTCAAGTGAAATTAACTCCTTGACAATTTCAATTTTTCTCCATTTATCATTGTGTTACTTATTGGTCCAGCTGTGAAGATTTGTGTTTTCTTTCTGTCTTTCTTTTTCTTTTATTGTGATTTGGGTGAAAGTTTACAGAGCAAATTCACTTTCCATACAGCAGTTCACATATACTTTGTCTCATGACACTGACTACAATTTATCATGATGCAACAGCGCCCCTGCCACATCCTCCCCATAGTTACCTCTTCCCTGTGTCCTTCCCTCCATGCACTCCTGCCCCCTGAGTTATGTCCCTGTACACAGTCATTCTGTTTTCCCATGACTGTTCTCTCCAAGAAGTGTGTCTACCTAGTATAAGTGTTCACCTCATATGTTTGTCTTTTGTTTGGGTTTGGAAGCCATAAGAGTGGGTTCCATTCCAGACCCGAGAGCAGCTAGGGGCCATAGTCTCAGTGGTTCCATTAGGCTCTGTAAGACCAGCAAAATTGGTCTCTTTTTTTATTTTCTTTCCACAAATGATTTTGAGTTTTGTTCCACATTGTTCTCCCACCCTATCCAGGATCTCCTACATAGACCCTGCCCCCCTGGAGTGGTTGACAGTGGTAGCCGGGCACCAACTAGTTCTTCTGGTCTCATAGTCGTATAGGCTGAGTATCGCATGGTACACCAGTCACTTGGACTAATTGTTTCCATGTGCCTTTGTCTTTCTTCATTCTTCTTTGCTCTGGATGAGGAGAAACCCATCATAGCATCTAGATGGCTGCTTGAAAGCTTTTAAGATCCCAGTCACTACTCACCAAAGTAGGAGGTGGAATGATGTTTTGTGTAGTGTGTTATGCCAATTGAGCTTGATGTCCCCTGCAACTAAGGTCCCAAGCCCACAGGTTCAACTACTTGCTCCCTCTGGGTAGCTGGCTGTGACCAAGAAGTGACCACAAACTTGTCCCTTGTCAGCTCTACTATACACCTAGGAGTTCTTACAAAGCATACAAATACACTTGTAGAAATATTGTCTGCCAACACTATATATGGTCTTGGCACACTACCCCCTTCATAGACACACCTGATAGTTCAGCCTGTCCACCCATCTATGCACCCATATAGCCATGCTTGCCTTCAGTGACAATGTAGTACTGTATGTGCAAAAGGGTTCATCTTTATTGTCTGTACCTCCCATATACCTCTCTATATCTTCCTCTTCCTCAATGCCACCATGCTGATCACTCACATTTGGTACATTGCCTTTCTCTTCACCCAAACCAGTACTTGTCTCTACCTATCTAACAGTGTTTCCTCCCCTCCCTTCCCACCCCTAGTCACCAAAACGGAAATTTTTTTTTTCCATATGTAAATCTTTCCTTGACTTTTTACAATAATGGACTAATGCAATATATGTCCTTCTGTGATGGACTTATTTCACTCAACATAACATCTACGTTATGCAGTGTTTTGCAGATTCTATGTTATTTTTTAGGGTTTCGTAGTATTCCATTGTGTGTATGTACCATAGTTATCCATTCTTCAATTGATGGACACCTAGGTTGTTTCCATATTTTGGCTACTATAAATAGTGCTGCAATGAACATGGGTGTGCATATGTCTGTTCTTGTCCTGGCTCTTGCTTCTTTAGGATATATACCTAGTAATGAAATGCCTGGGTCAAATGGTATTTCTAATTCCAACTTTTTAAGGAATCACCATACTGCTTTCCACAATGGTTATACCATTTTACAGTCCCTCCAGCAGTGTATGAGAGTTCTAGTCTTTCCTCATTCTCACCAGCATTTGTTATTTTCTGTCTTCTTGAACTTTGCTATTAATGCTAGGTGTGTTATACTGGGTTCTCTAGAGAAACAGAATTAGTAAAGCTTATATATATAGAGAGAGAAAAAAGTTTATCTTAGGAAAATGGCTCACACACTTATAGAAGCTGGCAAGTCCAAAGTTCTTGGATCAAACGTCAAGCTAGAGGCTTTTCCTGATTCTTGCAGTTGCAGGGGCTGAGGAACTCAAGGTTGGCAGGCAGTGTACTGGCCATTAACTCCAATGAATGATGAATCCAAGATCTCCAGGCCGAATGGTGGATTGTTCGCTCATGGACAGTTGTAGGCAGCACAACAGACTCCCGATCCACAGAAGAATGTCTCTTTTCCCAGGATGTCCATAGATATACTGGAAGCAGGCCACACCCTCAGGAAACTCTGTTTCAACAGACTGGCTGCTCAAAACATAATCATCTGATCCCATCATGGGAATAACCATATCACAACAGCTTAAACCATACAGAATTGTGGTCCAGCCAAGTTGACACACAGCTCCAACTATCCAGTCCACCTTTTGTCAACTTGGCAGTTGTACACATCTTCTTAACATTATATAATCTCTAAATAAGGACAATTATAAAGTCATGACAATTATAAGGACATGATACACTAACACACGTACAACCAAAATGCATTAACCTTATTTATATTTCAAAGTTCATAACAGAAGGAAACAAAAATATTTGATGCACATATACAATGAAGAAATATAACAATCACAGTCCTCGTTTCTGCAGCTGGTCACATGGTCATAGCTGATATTCAGAACTACCTTCTTCTACCACCCATTCTGTATTTCCCTTGCCCTCAGCAAGCACCTCAGCTGGTCATGGTTCTTTGCCTGGTGGGGTGACCAAAACCTTCATTCCTGAAGGGTCTGGGACATTAGCAGTCATATCAGAATTGGGTTGCTGTAATTTTCCATTGACTTTAATCACAGGGCATGGTAGTACTAAGAGACGTCCTAAAGAATCTCCTGTATTCCAGACATATTCTTCTTTACCTCCATTATGTAAAGCCAACCCAATTTCCCCTTGGTAATCAGGATCTATCACACCAGATAGTACAGTAATGCCCTTCTTTGTCTGTTGATCCAGAGGCATGAGGAGGCCAAAGTGGCCAGGTGGCATTCTTAATTTCCAGTTCAATGCAATCAGTATTGTGCCTCCAGGTGGGAGTGTTCCTCTCTTTGGGATTAAGATCTCCAGACCCACAGAGCATAGAGTAGTAGGGACAGGAAGCAAAAATTTTTGAGTGGGTCAGTAGGGGTAATAGTGAGTGGTACCACTCCTTTTTCCACCCCTTGGTTTCTGGACCCATGATTCCTGATTATTGGAGAAACAGAACCATATATTGGACACTGGTTTAGAGCATATACAGCCTGCTGGAGAACCCTTCCAGGTATTGCCCCAACCCTTCAAGGTATTGCCACCTAGTTGGTGCCATAATTGTGTTTTCAGGAGGCCATTCCATCATTCTATCAAGCCAGCTGCTTCAGAATGATGGGAAACATGGTAAGACCAGTTAATTGCATGAGCATAAGCCCATTGCCACACTTCATTTGCTGTGAAATGAGTCCCTTGATCCAAAGCAATGCCGTGTGGGATACCATGACGGTGGATAAGACATTCTGTAAGTCCACAGATGGTAGTTTTGGCAGAAGCATTGTGTGCAGGGAAAGCGAATCTATTTCCAGAATACGAGTTTATTCCAGTAAGAACAAACGCTGTCCTTTCCATCATGGAAGTGGTCCAATATAATCAACCTGCCACCAGATTGCTGGCTGATCACCCTGAGGAATATTCCACATTGCGGACGCAGTGTTGATCTCTGCTGCTGGCAGATTGGGCACTCAGCAGTGACAGTAGCCAAATCAGCCTTGGTAAGAGGGAGTCCATGTTGCTGAGCCCATGCGTAACCTCCATCCCTGCCACCACGACCACTTTGTTCATAAGCCCATTGAGCAATGACAGGAGTAGCTGGGGAAAAAGGATGGCTGGTTTCCACTGAACGTGTCATCCTATCCACCTAATTATTAAAGTTCTCATCTGGCGAGGTCACCTTTTGGTGGGCATTCACATGAAACACAAATACCTTTACTCCTTTGGCCCATTCACAGAGATCTATCCATACACCTCTTCCCCATATATCCTTATCACCAATTTTCCAATCATGCTTCTTCCAAGTTCCAGACCATCCAGCTGAGCCATTAGCCACAGCCCATGAAGCCATATATAATCACACATCTGGCCATTTCTTATTCCATGCAAAGTGAACAGCCATATGCATGGCTTGAAGTTCTGCCCATTGGGAGGAATTCGCTTCACCACTGTCCTTTAAGGAAGTCCCAGAAAGGGGCTGCAGTACCGCTGCTGTCCCCTTTTGAGTGG
>NW_006921641.1:8809536-8810988 GCF_000298275.1 Orycteropus afer afer
AAGGAGAAAAGCAGCCTGCACAGAAGCCTGAACCTGTTGCAGAGCTTTCTGTTGTTCAGGGCCCCACTCAAAACTAGCAGCTTTGCGAGTCACTTGATAAATAGGCCGCAGCAACACACCCAAATGAGGGATATGTTGCCTCCAAAATCCAAAGAGGCCCACCAGACATTGTGCCTCCTTTTTAGTTGTGGGAGAAGCCAGTTACAAGAACTTATCCTTCACTTTAGTAGGAATATCTCAACATGCCCCACACCATTGGACACCTAAAAATTTCACTGAGGTGGAAATTGCCTGAATTTTTGTTGGGTTAATTTCCCAACCTCTAGTACCCATATGTCTCACCAATAAATCTAGTCATCAATACTTCTTCTTTACTAGGTCCAATCAGCATAATGTCATCAATATAATGGACCAGTGTGATGTCTTATGGAAGGAAAAGGCAATCAAGATCCCTATGGACTAAATTATGACATAGTGCCAGGGAGTTGATATACCCCTGAGGAAGGACTGTAAAAGTATACTGTTAGCCTTACCAGCTGAAGGCAAACTGCTAACAATGGTCTTTTGAAATTGGTATCGAGAAAAAGGCATTGGCCAGATCAATAGCTGCATACCAAGTACCAGGAGATGTACTAATTTGCTCAAGCAATGAAACCACATCAGGAACAGCAGCTGCAACTGGAGTCACCACCTGATTAAGTTTACGATAATCCACTGTCATTCTCCAAGATCCATCTGTTTTTTGCACAGGCCAAATAGGTGAATTAAATGGGGATGTGGTGAGAATCACCACCCTTGCATCCTTCAAGTCCTTTGATGGTCGCAGTAATCTCAGCAATCCCTCCAGGGATGTGGTACTGCTTTTGATTTACTATTTTTGTAGGTAGAGGCCATTCTAATGGCTTCCACTTGTCTTTTCCTACCATAATAGCCCTTAGTCCACCTGTCAGGGACCCAATGTGGGAATTCTGCCAATTGCTGAGTATATCTATTCCAATTATGCATTCTGGCACTGAAGAAATCACTACAGGATGGGTTCAGGGACCCACTGGACCCACTGTGAGCTGCACCTTATCTAAATCTCCATCAATAACTTGGCTTCCATATGCCCTC
The DNA here is from genome assembly GCF_000298275.1 of Orycteropus afer afer. Lineage (NCBI taxonomy): Eukaryota > Metazoa > Chordata > Mammalia > Tubulidentata > Orycteropodidae > Orycteropus > Orycteropus afer. The sequence continues at coordinate 8,810,650 of NW_006921641.1, forward strand.
ACTCTGACTGGTGGGCCAAAATGATGCTTTGGGTCTCCTGGAATTAGTGTCAATTCAGAGCCAGTGCCCAGTAATCCCCGAAAAGGCTGATTAATTCCTTTTTCCCCAATGAACAGTCACTCTCATAAAAGGCCTCCAATCCCTTTGGGGAAGGCTAGGAGAAAGATTGACATTATAGATTTTTGGCAATGTAGTGGGATCCTTCCTCAAAGGGACCTGGCCTCCCCTTCATTCAATGGGTTGTGGGTCTGTAAACTGACTCAAGTCTGGGAATTGATTGAGAGGTCATGACTCTGTATTCTGGCGATTCAATCTAGGTTGATGTTCACATGACCTAGA
>NW_006921641.1:8814787-8854098 GCF_000298275.1 Orycteropus afer afer
ATGATGGGCTCAAGTATAGCAGGGATCATGGAGCTGGTGTGGGATCGGGCAGTGTTTCATTCTGCTGTGCATGGGGTCGCTATGAATTGGAAATGACCCAATGGCACCTAACAACAACAACAACAACAACACTTGGCCCCTACTGCCATGGGGTCCAATCAGCCCCATTGTAGTGAAGTGTCTCAGTTCAATTAGGGCAGTTCCCACTGTCAAATCAGGTTTACATAAAATACCAATCACAGCAGTCTTCAAGGATGCTGGAGCTCCCTTCACAAATTTATTTCTCACCATACTGGTGAAAGGCATGTCTTCTGGACTCTCCATTTCTGGATCTAGGGGTCTAATCTGATAAATCCATTCTAACATCCCTAAGCCTCTGGATACCTTCTTCTACATTATACCAAGGCAAGTCTGGTACTTCAACTTGACTTAAGGTAGGCCACCACATAATCCATGCTTCAGTAAGCCAATCAAATAAACTATTAGATCCTTTCCTAACCTCTCCTGCTGAAACATTGAATGAAGAATCTCAACTTATTTGACCTAAATCAATAAACTCAGACTGATCCAATCTTACATTCCTTGCATCATTATTCCACACCCTCAGTAGCCATTCCAATACATATTCTCCAGGTTTCTGTCTGGACATGCTAGCAAAATCAAGTAGATCTTTTTCGATGTAGCATACCACCTCCTCAGTCACACTTTCTATTTCACCTTTTGGGATTCACTTGGACTTAACTTTAGTTATAGGTCTAGCAGCAACAATGGTTGGTTGAGGCAGTTCCTGAGAACATTCAGGAATGTCGTCCATGGCCTCTGCCTCAGGCAATGACCCAGCTGGACCAGTTTGGCTAATCCTATCAAACTGATGTGGAGGGGTAATGGTTTTACAGTAATCCCTTCACATGGAAGGGACTCAACAGAATTTACAGCTTCCATATCCTATCTTCCTGACTATCTGCCCATATGTCCCCATTCCAGGTTTCAGGATCCCATTTTTTTCCTATCAATGCCCTCACTTTAATGTCACACACCATTCTGGGTTGGCAATTTAATTGGCATTGTAATTCAGCCTTCTTACAATAAGACTCTGGGTTTGGTTTTCAGCAATATCAGCTCTGTTACTAAAAGATATAAGGCATTCTTTCAAAGCATAACTGGAAACACTGAGGTCTTTTATGTGGCTCTTAAGCTGAGACTCAGCAGCTCTGAGCTCATCTCTCTCTTTCACCACTTTGTCTAGTGTAAGTAGGACCAACCAACCAGCTTCCTTATACTCCTCATGCTGATAAAATTGCAAAAAGGTATCAAATATGGGATCACCCAGAGCGTTACTTCTCACAAGTACTTGATCTATTGGTGGTCCTATTTTGTATATTAATGTTGCCACCTCATGACACAGATTAGCAGGGTCCTCTTTACTAACAGAGGCAGGGTCACTAGTGTCTTTAAGATTAATCAAACTGGAGAACCAATTTAGGAAGCCCATCCTTATGATTTTGTCTCTCTAGAACCACTCCCCATACCAAATGTGTTAGACTGGGTTCTCTAGAGAAACAGAACTAGTAAAGTTTATATAGAGAGAGAGAGGAATTTATCTTAGGAAAATGGCTCACACAATTATAGAAGCTGGCAAGTCCAAAGTTCTTGGATCAAACATCAAGCTGGAGGCTTTTCCTGACTCTTGCAGCTGCAGGGGCTGAGGAGCTCAAGTCAGCAGGCAGCGTACTGGCTGTTGACTCCAACGAATGACGAATCCAAGATCTCCAGGCCGAATGGTGGATTGTTCACTCACGGGCAGTTGTAGGCAGCACAACAGAATCCTGATCCACAGAAGAATGTCTCTCTTCCCAGGATGTCCATAGACATACTGGAAGCAGGCTATACCCCTAGGGAAACTCCCTTTCAACAGAATGGCTGCTCAAAACATAATCATCTGATCCCATCATGCAAATAACCACATCGAGCTTAAACCACACAGAATTGTGGTCCAGCCAAGTTGACACACAGCTCCAACTATCACACTAGGGTAAGATGGTATTTCATTGTTTTGATTAGCATCTCTTCATTTTTGGTTTTAATGGTTAATGATCATGAGCATTTCTTCATATGTTTGTTGGCTGCCTGAATATCCTCTTTGGTAAAGTGTCAATTCATGTCTTCTGCTAATTTTTTAAATTGGATTATTTGTCTTTTTGTTGTTGAGGCATTGGAGTTTTCTATAAATTCTACAGATGAGTCCCTTGTAAGATATGTCATTGCCAAATATTTTTTTCCACTATGTAGTTTCTCTTTTGACTCTTTTGGAGAAGGCTTTGGAAGCACATAAAAATTTAATTTTTAGAAGGTTCCATTCATGTAATTTCTCTACTCCTGTTTGTACATTTTGGATTATGCTTGAGATTTGTGTTTGCTTTATGTTAAGATATAATCCTTACTGAAGGCTGTAGTCTTTGATCTTTATCAGTAAGTGATTCAAGTTCTGTTTGTTTTCAGCAAACAAGGTTCTTAATTAATCTTCCTCCAGTCCTAATGCCACATTCTTCTCCATATATTCCAGCTTCTTGTATTATTTGCTCAGCATACAGATGGAATATGTATGGTGAACGTATACAACTCCAACACACACCTCTCCTGAATTAAATCACTCAGTGTCTCCCTGTTCTGTTTGAATGACTGCCTCTTGGTCTATGTACAGGTTCCACATGAGCACAATTAAGTGCTCTGGAATTCCCATTCATTACAATGTTATCCATAATTTGTTATTATCTACTCGGTCAAATGCCTTTGCATGGTCAATAAAACACACATAACCACCTTTCTGGTATTCTCTGCTTTTAGTCAAGATCCATCTGACATCAGCAATGATAATACTTTTATTTATTATTGTTATTAGAAGATGAACAAGAGTATCTTATGCTAGGTAGATCTAAAACAGTAGAATGCCTAGGAAGAGATCAGAAAACAGTGTGCTAACCATACTCATTGCCTTAAAATAACAATAACTACCACTTTTATAACACCCATTTCCTGGGTATTGTTCTACTTTGCCTGCATTTACCCATTTAATCTTCATATTAGCTCTATACGGTAACACACTATTGTTATCCACATTTTATAGATGAGGAGACTGAACTGCCCCACAGTCACAAGGCTACTAATGAACAGATATAGGATTTCAACACACAGGGTCTAGCTCCAGAGCCCATAACCATTACACTATATGATTTGACCTCTGCAAAAGAGATACTAAGGAAGAGAGTTCATAGGTGGGGGCTACAACACCAAAACCCATGCCATCAAGTAGATTCTAACTCACAGAGACCCTATAGGACAGAGTAGAACTGCCCCATAGGATTTCCAAGGTTACAAACCTTTACAGAAGCAGACTGCTTCATCTTTCTCTCATGGAGCAGCTGGTGAGTTCAAACTGTCAGCTCTTAGTTAAAAGCCAAGTACATTAACCACTACACCACCAACCAAAACCAAAACCAAACCCACGGCCATCAAGTCAATTCCAACTCATAGCAACCACCACTGAGTTTCCAAGGTGGTAAATCTTTATGGAAGTAGATTGCCCAGTGTTGCTTCCACAGAGTGGCTGGTGGGTTTGAACCAGCAACCTTCTGGTTAGCACTCAGATGCCTTAGGCACTGTGCCACCAGAGCTCCTTACTATATTTCCAGGGCTCCTAAACTTAGCACAGTACCTCAGTAAGAACAGGATGAATCTATTCAGTTTATTTGAGTTATATATTCAGAGACATGATGATCCATTAGATAAAAGAAACAAAATATCAATTGTATAAAGCCATCAGTTTGGGAAGTCCAACTAACAGCAATGTATCACGTTCACAGGTGGGAGGTTTGAATGGGAGCTTTGGTGGGCAAGGACACAGACAGGAAGAAGAGACTGTCTCCTCTACATGTCCCACATGAAACAGCATCTCCACCTGCCTATCCAGGGACACGCCACCTTTACTGAATAGAGATGTAGGCCCCTCTAATTGAGCTATCGTTAGGGCTTCATGTACGGTACTGGTTTGGGAAAAATGACAGCATAATCATGGTCAGCTTTCAGTGTGAGCACAAGAGAAACATTTCCTATATAACCTGTGTCCATCTGATCTGCACCCCAACCAAATCCCAAACCATGCAGTTAGTAGAGGAATTGTAAAGTTCTATTCATAGACTAGATTGAATAACAAACCACTGAGAGGTAGGATGCATGCATAATGTATCATTGGATAAACTGAGGCAAGATGGAAGTGAAGTAGGTCTGCTGTGGTGAGGGAACTGGCACTGAGCTCAGATCTAGACTTCCAGCTCTCTGGTGAGCCTGCTGGAATCCTTGGACCCTGAGCTTTCTTTAACCCGGCTCAGTCGAGCTCAAACTGGCCTTTCACAAGTCTGTGAATAAGATTTCCAATGCTCTAGAAGAAAAGTGAAAACATCTCTCTCCTTTTCCAATGGGCTTATGAAAATATCTTCGTCTAATTGATCTTTCCTCTCTCACTTGTGCCTTTAGATGCCTGCACTTAATTTCTTTTAAACAGGAAACTGCTGTGATCAGAGCATTCAAAGTTACATCTGCATCTTTTATGCTGACTATTTTACCATACATTTCTAAAACTAGTTATAGGTTGACTTTGATGAGAACACTGTAAGTCCCACCAGTCTTGCTATAATTAGTAATCTGCTTACATGACTGGGGAAAGAAAATTATTTACTGATTCCCAATTTGAAAAGAAAATCAACAAACATGTTTCCCACAACCACAAAATTCCATTCTGACCCTCTAATTCACCCCACCCCCCACACCCAATAGCCCCAAATACTCCCAACCTCCCAACCTTGGTGAGCTCTTACCAGGCCTTTGAACTGGTTCATTCTTATAGATCCCTAGGTGATTCTTGGGAACTCTGGTGGCATAGTGCCTATGGCATTTGACTGCTAACCAGAAGGCTGGGGGTTCAAACCCACCAGCCACTTCTCGGAAGGAAGGTTGGACAATCTACTTCCATAGTGATATTGCCTCGGAAACCCAAGGAGGCATCGCTAGGAGTTGGATCTGACTCGATGGCAAAACACAACAACAGGTGATTCTTACAGATCTCCAGGTGATCCTTATATATGGAATCTTGTTAAAATGTAGATTCTTATTCAGTATGTTTGGGATAGAAATGCAAATTCTCGGCAGAGGGTCCAACTGGAATGAACTGAAGTCATAGCTCTTACCCCTTGTCCTGCCTCTTTCCCCACTTCTTTCCCATGCAACATTGCCCTTCTCCTTCTCTTCATTCATTCATTTAGTAAATACTTAAGTATCATTAATTATCCCTCTTCGATGTACAGAAGGTCCCTAGTTGGTACAGTTTGCACTCGATTCCTAACCTAAGGGTTAGAAGTTCAAACCCACCCATATGCTGTTTCCTGTAGAAGACTGGCCTAGCATCTACTTTCATAAAGATTACAGCCAAGAAAACCCTATGGAGTAGTTGTACTCTGTAACATATAGTATCATCATGAGTCAAAATCAACTCGACAGAACCTAACAATAAACATGACAACTATCTACAGAAAAATGTGCTAGATTATGAAAATAGAAAGTTGTTGCCCTCAAAAAGCTTACATTCCAATGGGGAAACAAACATTAACTTACTAGTTATATATTTAATCATGTAAATGCTACAGTGATACATGATGGAGGGGTACAGGCTCCTATGAGCTGACCCAGGCCAAGGCATCAGGGGAGCTTTCCCCCAGAGAGTGACATCTGAATTGAAGTCTGAAAGACCAGTGGGAGTGACAAGTGGCAAGACAGTGTCTGGGAGTCAAAACGGCATAAAAAGAAGGTGAAGGGAAAGAAGTGAGGCAATTTTGAGACAATTAATGAAAGTGGATGCACCTGGGCCTGGAGAGATGCAAGGACTGACTGAAGAAAGAATGGAGAAAAGGAAAGCAGAGGGTGAAGCAGGGACATTCAGAATCAGAGCCTTTACCTTAAGAGCCAAGGAAATCTGATGTATAATGTTAAGGATGGGACTGTGAGTGAAATGGATGTAGGGCAGGAGTGGGCACACAGGTAAAAAAGATGGTAGTCCTGACTAGAAAGTAAGCAATAGAAATGAATGGACTTGGAGATTTGCACAAGGTACAATGAATAAGATGTAGTCATGGATTAGATACAGGTGGGAGAAAGAGGAAGGTATTTTCAGCTTAACCTGTTAGGTGGATGAAGCCATTCACTGAAACAGTGAAAAATGAAGAAGGACAAGTAGGGAGGAAAGCATAAAGTTCATTTGAGAGATATTGAGTTTTAGGAACTTACAAATATCCAAAAGGATATGGAGGCTATGCAGGTATCCAAGAGGATAGACACAAGGTTCTGGAGCTCAGCGGAAAGATTGGGGCTGGAGAAAGAAACTTAAGAGTTGTTGGCATACAGATGGGTCTTGGAGTCATGGGAGTATATAAAAATCCTATAAAAATAACTATAGTAATAAATAAATAAAAATAATCATAGACCTAAATGTAAAATCTATAACTATAAAATTCCTAGAAGAAAACATATAAAAGAAAATCTTTGCAAACTTGGGTAAGCAAAGGTTGTGTAGAAAGGACACACACAAAAAAAGTATAAATTACAAAATGAAATATTGATCAATCAGAAGTTATCAAAATTCAAAACTTTTGCTCTTCAAAGAATTACATTTTTAAAGATGGAAAAATCAAGCCACAGAATGGGAGAAAATGTTTGTAATACATATATCTGACAAAGGATTTTAACCCACCCAATTAAGAAATGGGCAAAAGATGTTAGTAGACATTCACAGAAGAAGGTATACAAATGACCATTAAACACTTGAAAAGATGCTCAACATTAGTAGTCAGTAGGGAAATTAGAATAGCTAAAATTAAAAAGACTGACCATACCAAATATAAAGGAACTAGAACCCTCATATACTGCTGGTGGGGATGTAAAATGGTATAACCACTTGGAAAACAGTTTGAAAGTTTCTTAAGAAGATAACATTCACCTACCATACAACCCAGGAGCTCTGGTAGTGTAGTGCCTAAGACACTTGACTGCTAACCAGAAGGCTGGCGGTTCAAACCCACCAGCCACTCCTCGGAAGATGGGGCAATCTACTTCCATAGTGATACTGCCTTGGAAAACCAAGAAGGGGTCGCTATGAGTCAGGTCTAACTTGACAGCACATAACAACAACAACAACCATACAACCCACCATTCAACTCCTATATATATATACCCAAGAAAATGAAAACATTACAACTGTATAAAGACTTATACATTGAAGTTCCTAGCAGTTTTAATCACAACACCTTCAAGCTGGAAATGATCCAAATGTTCATCAACAGGTAAATGAATAAATATATTATGGTTTATCTGTATTATGGAACACCATCCACCAATAATAATGAACTACTGATACATGCAACAACATTAATCAATCTCAAATTCATTATGCTGAGTGAAAAAAGCTAGGCCAAAAGACCACATAGTGTATGCTTCCAGTTATATATAATGTAAGAAAATGCAAACTGATCTATAATTCTATGATGACAGAAGAATAGGGTAGGATTGACTGCAAAGGGGCAAGAGGAGTTTTTAGTGTGGGAGTGAGCGGTGATGGAAATGGTCTATATTTTGAATTTGGTTGTGATTCCTTCATTTAACAAATCAAAACTCATTGATTTATCATGTCATGATGATGGCATCAACTCAATGATGTCAGCAACTCATCAATGAATTGGTACTTTTTATTATTACATAAACTGTACCTCAATAAAGTTGATTTTAAAAAATACTTAAGGAGAGAAGATAGTGTGGCAACAAAAGTGTAAAGTTGGATGATAAGCCAGGAAAAAAAAGGTCCCAGTAGAGGGAGCTGACCAGAGTAAGTGGGCTAGCAAATAGAACTGAGAAATATTTATACAAGGGAAAGAAGGAGAGGTCAGAAGATGTTGAATATGTTTGAGAAGGCAAGACAGAAACTAAAAAAGGTGCTCCTTAAATAGAGCTTTATAGAAGACAATGGTGATGTCAATGGCCAACACTTGTGAACTCCTTTCTAAGTTCCAGGCATTGTTAACACATTGGAACTTCAAAAACACCGTACAAAAAAAGTACTGTTGTTCTTCATTTTACAGATGGAAACTTGAGGCACAGGATGAGTGATAGAGTAAAGCCTGGACAAGCTGACTGTAGAGTCATTCATTTGCATTAGACTGCCTTTAAATAGTATATTACATTTTGAAAGTAGCAATTAAAGATTAGTAGTGGTAGGACAAAGGAGCTCTGGTGGCTTAGTCCCTAAGGCATTTGACTGCTAATCAGAGGTTAGCGGTCCAAACCTACCAGCTGCTTCTTGGAAGAAAGATGGGACAATCTACTTCCATGAAGATTTACTGCCTCAGAAGGTAAATAGGTGTTGCTATGAGTCAGAATCCATTTGATGGCAGTGAGGTTTTCTTGTTTTGTTTTGTTTTTTAGTGGTAAGACAGCTGTGTGGATGATGTAAGTGATTAAGTGCTTGGCTGCTAACCAAAAGGTTGAAGGTTCGAGTTCACCTAAATGTGCCTTGAAGGAAAGGCCTGGTGATCTACTTCCAAAAGGTCACAGCCATGAAAATTCTGTGGAGTGCAGTTCTACTGTGAAACACATGGGGTCACCATGAGTTGGAATCAACTTGACATGACTCAAGGCACCTGATTTAGTGGTGGGGCAGAAGCCAGGGCGGAGAAGTATGAGTAGTGAATGGGAGATGAGAAGGTGGGGTGTGCATGTTTTGATAATTGTGTTGTGGGCGTTAAGTGTGCAAGGTAGGTGAAAGCTGAGGTAGCACCTGGAGGGAGGATCAATGTCCACTGATTTGTGGCTCACCTGTCCCTCAGTCTGATTTGTATAACTTGGATACAATAAACAAAGTAGAGGCCCTGATTCATGAATTCCCTACCTCCCAAAGTCTTCACAGGAGACTTCAATCCACTCTGTCCTCTTCTTCAACTGGTAAAACTGTCTAGACCACAAGATAATACTCCATTGTTCCATGTAACAAAATACCAATCTAGTGTTCCACCTGATTTGATAATACCTCGAAGCTGCTACACTGTACTCTTTGTTTCTTTAGTCTATGAAAATGCAGCACTACCTTTGTTTACAAATTGTTCTGTGAGGTTTTGCTGGTTTCCTGAAAGAGACTGTTCTTGAGTTATTAGTTATTGAATTTTTCTATAAGCTAAACACTTTACAAATATTATACATATTCAATATTTGTAACATCCTGTGATGTAAATATTGTTAACTTCTATTTACAGAGAAGAAAACTAAGGCTCAAGGAAATTAAACCAGAGCTTTAAATCAATTCATTCTAGTTTGACCCCCTTCCCGAGAATCAGCATTTCCACACCAGATATACTGAATCAGAATGTATGTTTAAGATTCCAAGAATCACTTGTAAATTCTGATTCAGTATATCTGGGGTGGAAATGAAAATTCTCAGCAGGGGGCTGAACTAGAATGAGCCAGTTCAAAGCCCTGAATTAAACAACTTTCCAAAGCAGTAGAACCAGGATTCAAACACAGGCCTTTCTGACCCTAAAGCCTGTTCATAAACTCTATAGACATGTGCTCCTGCTGGTCAAGGGCTATATTTTATGCTTATTTTGCATACCATTGCAACTGTATGGTGCTAAGCACATTGCAGATGCTAAACAAATATTGATTTATTCATTAATTGATTCCCTCATCTAATATTTTTATGCTTTAAAAAAGAAGGCACCTGCCACCAGGGACTCCTAAGGGGCTTTAAGATTGTCAATTAGTAGGTACATTTTATCCTTGCCAGAGCAGAGGAAGAAATTAATTAAAGACACTCAGGCTTTGTGTCACTGCTTGGTGGGAGGAAAGGTGAGTCAGCTTCCTTCTCTCTGCTCTCCTTCACTGCCTTTCTCCTTCCCCTGGGCCTTCTTTCCCTTTCCTTTTGGAGAAGCCACAGGAATGTCAGCAGATTATGATTCCTTCCACCGACCACCTTGGCCCAAGCCAAGTCCAGGAGCTTCCATTACACCTGTGACCCTACAGGAGTAGTGACCAAGCAGAAGCCCCTGATTGGTCTTTCCTTTTCTAGTCCTAAACTGGTCAAATCCCAAACCTGAGACAAACAGATCACAACTGCTAAACACAATAAACTACCTTTCAGTTACCTTGCAAACTGACTCCTCTCCCTGGTTCTTTCTTTTGCAAATGCCTCTTCCCCCACCCCACACCTTCTTTCTTTCTGGCTTTCTGGTATGGCATAGTGCCTAAGGCATTTGCTAACCAGAAGACTGGCAGTTCAAACCCACCAGCCCTTCCTGCAGAAGGCAGAAGGGCCAATCTACTTCCATAAAGATTTACCATCTTGGAAACCCAATTGGGGTTCCTATGAGTCAGAATCAACTCCATGGCAGTGGGTTGGGTTTGGTGTCTCAAAAAGTTTCCATTGTAATTGCTTACTTAAAAGTTTCTTACTTGTGAAAGGCATTCTGTTGGAAATAAATTGGAATGGAAGAAGAGAGTTATGTTAAGAAACCTAGATTCCAATTACTTGTGCTTGATTTTTACAGTTTAGTGATGGTGAGTCACTGTTCTTTGATGAATCAGTGTGGGGATGAGTTCATTTATGAATGAAGGTTTCCAAGGATTCATGAGCACTCAGAGTGAGATACTTGCCCAGAAGGTAGGAAGGCTCTTTTCTTCCAGATTTCAGAGTGAAAAGCAGGAGAGTAGGAGGGGACTGAAAGGGATTATACAAGTGAGTACAGAAAGATTTTGCTGATCTAATTTACTCTTAAAACAGCCTTCTCCATGGTTGAAGGAATCCCTGTTCTCTTTAAGCCTATCTTGACTCCATTTTTTCTTTTTAAATAAGCTGCTTTTTTACGTATCAGAGGAAACCAGGGATGTCTTGAAGATGCTTCAGTGAGAGATGAAGCTGAAGTCAGTAATGCTGAAAAAGGTCAAAAGCAGATTGTTATTTAAATGTTGAATACCTCAATTTGCTACAGGTTGTTTATAAACAATAAAAATCAATGCCCTTTTCTTCAAGAAGATTTTCACTAAAGGGAAGCAAGACATGAGCACCACGGTCTATGTGTGCATGTGTGGTCCACAGGCCAGTCTCTCATTTTTTACGCTTTTTTTTTTTTTTCAATCGTGGTAAAATGTATATAACAAAATTTTCCCCTTTAAGCATTTTTAAGTGTACAATTCAGTGGCATTAATTATATTCACAGTAATGTGCAACTATCACCACTGTTTATTCCCAAGGCTTTTTTTTTTTATCACTTCAAACAGAAACTCAATACCCATTAAGCAATAACTACCTATTCAAGTATCTTTTAGTAGCATGCCTTGTGTCTCCCTCTTACCTGTGTATTCATACATGGGATACCTGCACACACTACTCATGTTCTATTTTTAACCTCTTTACCTCATTGGATCAGAATCATCAAGGGAGATGTGCCCACAGATGATTCCCATCCCTGGGCAAACCTGAGAAACACTGAATAAGATGGTCTAAACCAGTGTTTCTCAATTTTCACCGTGCATGTGAGTCACCTGGGGATCTAGTTAAAATGCACATTCTGAGTCACTGGGTCAGGGATGGGGCTGAGAGTTTGCATTTCTAACAAGCTCCCAGGTGATACCAGTGCTGCTCAGACCAGGCTTTGGGCAGCAAGGGTCTAAAGGCAATACATCCAAGTGTCCACACACAAATGTTAATTGAGCGTAGAGGCCAGAACAATTAGAGAGGGATTGAATGTACCTTCTGCTCTCCTTGTGCATCTGATAAATGATGGTAGAAACGCTTTCAAGAAACCAGCTAGACCCTTCAGGGTGGCAGTGGCTCAGTGCAGCACTAAGTTCTACATCAGACCTTCAGTTTTGCAGGGCCAGATAATGCTCAGGACTTGAGCTAACCACACTCCCAAAGGACATAAGCAAGCCACAAATGCTCATTTTAAAATGTCCAATAAAACATAGGCTGATTGGAGTGAATTCTCTCCTTGGTCAATCAGTACATTCTCTGCCTGCAGATAAATCCACATGAAGAGTTAAAGGATCACACTGTCATCCACAGGTGGCTTGGAGAGTGGACCTTCAGAAGCATCAGCTGAGTGACTTAGCAGTCTTTCTCTCTCTACTGTGGGGACACACCTGCAGCTTAGGTCATTAGTCAGCACCCATATCAGCTTGGTCAGTTTTTCCTGCTCCTTATTTTTCTGAGAAGTAACTGCTTCCCTTGAAGTGTTTGGATTCAATTCATCCCTTCATCCCTCAAAAACTTCTTAAGCTCCAGGTACTATGTTGGGCACTCAGGCCACAGAAACAATAATAAAATTTGGGCCCTTCTCCCTTGCTCTGGGTCTGGAAGTCATTCTGATCTTACTGGAAGTGGCTTTCTCAGCTGTATCCTGGCCCATTGCCCCAGCACCCTGCCTGAAATGCTCTCTTAGATCTTCTTCTTCACCCTTTCCAACTACTGCTCAATTCTTAAAGCCAAGTCAAAGCCTAAATTTTCTAAAAAGTCCCAATGAACTCCCCTTGTCTATACTTGAGATCACTCATGTTTTCCCAGTGGTGAGCATGTCATTCTCCATTCTCTACTTGCCTCTTGTTCTCTCAACTGGTGTGTGTGTGTGGGGGGGGGGTGGAACGAGCAAGCAAACCAGTTTGCTTTGGAGTCAATTCCAACTCTTGGTGATCCCATGTGTGTCAAAGTAGAACTGCACTCCATAGAATTTCCAGTGGCTGAGTTTTCAGTAGATTTCCAGGATTTTCTCATGAAGCACCTCTGGGGAGACTCAAATTCCAATCTTACAGTTAGTAGCCAAGCGTGTTAACCGTTTGCACCAGCCAGGGTTGGTTGGTTCCCTCAACTCAAGGCCATGTTTTATGCTCCTTGCTTTTTCCTAGCAGTAAAAGCAATTGGTGTTTGATGTCACTTGTTTGATAGACTAATCAAAGAAAACTCAAGTGTGTACAATCTGAAAGGGGGATCAAATGACTAAGGCTTGATTCCCTGACCTGAGAACTCTGTACATGGAGAAAAGAAACTGAATCTTTATTGCCTGGCAGAACCTTGCTAAAAGTCTCTCTGCTCCCCAGAGTCAGACATCTTCTGGGGGCCACTAGTCAGTCTGGGGTGCACTAATCCTAAAGATCACTGGGTGAATAGATTTGCTTCTCCAAGTGAGACTGGCTCTGAGAGGTCTAGCCACACAACGGTAGCAAACCAGAATCCATTAGTTCCAGGGATGCTGTCAGAGTCCTTGTGGGTTTTGTTACAATGTCTGCAGCCCACTTAATGTTACATGAAGGCTGAGTTTTCTTTCATGTTCCAGGGCATCTCTGTGGTGAATGTCAGTAAACAACCCCAGTGGGCTGTTGCTGGCTGCCAAACCAAACTAACATTACTTCCCCCACCCCAATTCACTGCATTCTTTTGAGTTTGAAATCTTCTCAGCCTCTCATTGTATTTTCTTTAGGGATGTTTGTACCTCCCTTGGCTGCTTTATATTATAAAAAGAGCTGAGCAATGCTGGTGTTGACCTCTTGGGATGCTGACTTTTCTCCCATTCCATGGATGCTCGTATGTGTAATGTGGCCACAACTATCCCTGGGTTGTCCATTTACCTATATGAAGCAATCCACTGGCCCCTTAAGCCACCATCGACTGAACCTAGCATAACCACAGTTCTAGCTCCAATTTCCTTTCATCTCTTCCACCTCTAAGGCAAGAACCATATTTTCCTTCATGACCCTCACACAGCTGGACACCTGGAGTGTCCATCAATGAGTCTGCCTAATTTCAGCAGATCAGAAGCAGCCTGGGGGCTTGGCTCTAATCTGGACCCATCACCTCTCATCTTGACTACTGCAGGCACCTCTGCACTCACCTCCTTGTCTCCAGGCTCCTCCCAGCTGTCAAAATGACCTTCTAAAAGCCAGTCTACCCATTTTGTTCTTCTGCTTAGCATCACTCAGGGGCTCCCTACATCCTGTGGGATAAAGATGTCTCACCAGTTCCCCATGTCATTGCACCTCTCCTTATCCCATCTTAAGAAATGGTACCATTGTCTATGTATTACTGAAGGCTACTATCCTCTCTTGTCTCCTCCTTCACTGCTCACCGCACAGCCACTCTAATATCAAGTCCTGTCAGTCTTGCCTCTGAAACATGCATTTATCACTTACTCCTCTCACTGTTCACCACCACCTTAGTCCAAGCTACCATCCCCTCTCTGTGGATCAGAGCAATAGCCATCTATCTGCTCCTACTTTTACTCCCTTCTAATTCTCATTCTCCAGGAATCCCTGGGTGATGCAGATGGTTAAGGGCTGTACTACTAAGCAAAATGTTGGTAGTTCATACCCACCCAGAGACACCCCAGAAGTAAGGCCTGGTGAACTGCTTCTAAAAGGGCACAGACTTGAAACCTTATGGAGCAGTTCTATTCTACACATGATACCATGAATCAGAATCAACTCAGTGACAACTAACAGCAACAACAATTCATTCTCTCCACAGATGCCAGAGTAAACTTTAAAAATATAAATCAATTGTGCTGCTGCTGTTGTTGTTAGGTGCCATCAAGTCCACTCCAACTCATAACGATCCTGTGTGCAACAGAACGAAACACTTCCTGGTCCTGTGCCAGCCTCACAATCCTTGCTATACCTTAGCCCATCATAGCAGCCACTGTGTCAGTCCATCTCATTGAGGGTCTTCCCCTTTTTTTTGTTGACCCTGCGCTTTACTAAGCATCGCATCCTTCCCCAGGGAATGGTCCCTTCTGACAACATGACCAAAGTAGATGAGACAAAGTCTGGCCATTCTCACTTCCAAGGAGCATTCCGGCTGCACTTCATTCAGGACAGATTTGTTAGTTCTTTTGGCAATCCATGGTATTTTCAGTATTCTTCTCCAACACCACAACTCAAAAGCATTGACTCTTCTGTCTTCCTTATTTGGTGTCCAGCTTTCACAAGTATATGAGGCAACTGAAAATACCATGGCTTGGGTTAGGCACACGTTAGTCTTTAAAGAGATATCTTTGCTCTTCAGTACTTTAAAGAGATCTTTTGCAGCAGATTTGCCCAGTGCTGTAAAACACTTGAATGGCTTACCACTGGTCTTAGAATAAAATCTTGGCCTCAATCCCAGTATGATTTCGTCCTACCCTCCTCTGACTTTCTTTCATACTATTCTTGGTGTATTGGGTTCATACTTAGTGCAAAAATACTTGAGTTACAAATATGAAGACATGATCCTTTAAAGGGCCCCACTTCTTCAAGGTGGCATTATTGCTGGTTAGTTGCCCATGATAGAGGCACATCTACCTCTTACTGTCTTGGTTCTTGGTCTGCAGGATCTTTGCATCTTTGCATTGATCCTTTGCTTCTGGATTCACGGCAAACCTGTATATTCTTGTTTTACTGGAGGTTTCTGCATGCTTTCTAGCTGTAATCATGGCTGAATGATTCCCTTACCACTCCTGGTTCCACTTCAGAAAAACTGTCAGCCATACACACAGCACTGGGCCCATCCATCTGTGTAAGAGATAATGTAATTCTAAGACAATATTTAACATTGTGGGATGAGGCATAAACTCAATATGTTTTCAGGCAGAGTAGAAAAAAATACGTGCCCCATCTCATTAATCACAATAAGAATGAGGGATGGGGCAGATACCCAGGCTAGTGCTGTTCACTAGAAGTTAATCTGTCTTAATACTAAGTCTCTGATAAAAAGAATGCCCATGTCATTGTTCTGCTTGTTCATTGGCAATTTACATTGGAAGAACTCAAGATTTATGGAGTAACAAGAACCTCTCAGTAATAAAAACTTGAGTGATCCATGCTGTGTGTGGAGGTAACTTCTACTACAAACACTCTCTAGGGAAGAAGCTTCAACAGAAGCATTTCAAGTTGTGTATTTATAAAACTGATCTACTTGCAAATGCTTATCAGGTTCATCCATTCATTCATTCATTCATTCAACAAATCTTTATTGGAAACCAACACTGTGCAAGAGGTACTGCTAAGGGCTTGGGACCACCGAAGGAAACAGCAATGGTTTGTGCCCTCAAGGGATTCACAAAGGGGAGATGAGAATTTTAACCAAAGATGAGGGTGCAATATAAACTGTAAGCTCTACAAAAGCAGGAACAAAGTCTATTTATTCTCCAGTGTATACCCAATACTATCACAGGGCCTGGTACAAAGACACTAAAAAGGTGTTCAATAAAAGTAGAATGAATGAAAAAATAAAAGAAAAAGGATGTAAATTAAATGCTAGGGTTGTTGTTGTTGTTGTTGTTGTTATGTGCCGTCAAATCAGACCCAACTCATAGCGACCCCTCCTTGGGTTTCCGAGGCAGTATCACTACGGAAGTAGATTGCCCCATCTTCCTTCCGAGGAGTGGCTGGTGGGTTGGAACCGCCAGCCTTCTGGTTAGCAGTCAAGTGCCTTAGGCACTATGCTATCAGAGCTCCTAATGCTAGGTTAGTGAAACAAAAAATAATTAAAAAAAAAAAAAAAAACTCACTGCCATCGAGTTGGATCCAACTCATAGCAACCCCTCCTTGGGTTTCCAAGGTGGTATCACTATAGAGGGGTGGATGGTGGGTTTGAACCACCAGCCTTCTGGTTAGCAGTCAAATGTCTTAGGCAAAGGGGGGAAAGAAAACTTCTAGATCACAGATTCAACACAGGTCTCATTAAAAAGGGAGTGTCCTTGGGTGGTGCTAATGGTTGACACTTGATTACTAACCTAAAGGTTGGTGGTTCAAACCCATCTAGCAGTTCCACAGAAGAAAGACCCAATGCTTTGCTTCTGTTAAGATGATAGCCAAAAAAAAAAAAAAAGATGGAGTGGTTCTACTCTGCCACACATGGGGTGTCCATGGTCAGAATTGACTCAATGTCAACATAGAAAATATACGTCCATGTTGGAGGTTTGGGGATCACTTGGATACATGGGGAAGAGGAACTCAAAAGGAGAGAACAGCAAAAGCATGGAGATGAACAAGTATCAGGTATGACCAATAAAAGAAAGTGATTTAGTGATAACTTGTGATACCCAGTCTTGTGCTGCTTTCTTAGTGTTTATCTCAATACTAGTTAATACTGATTAACCTTAATTCTGTCTTAATACTAGGCTCCTGATAACTCAACACTAAACCCCAGGTTAATTTGTAGGGAATAGTGTAGGCCTGGGAAACTGCCCCATTCCCCAGGGATATAAGGTCAGAAGGATGGGCAGAGTCTGGATAGACTTACAAAATCAAGGTGAACAAAAGAGTTTAGGTTTACTTGGTAGGAACAGCACTGAGAGATTTGTTAAGAGAGTGACCCTAAAGTTTACCTCTAGAAGAAACATTTGCCAGTGGCATGGAGGAATCAAAGGCACTCTGGTGGTATAGTGGATAAGGTATTTAGCAGTTTAACCAGAAGGTCAGAGGTTCAAATCTACCAGCTGCTCCATGGGAGGAAGATGACACAGTCTACTTCCATAAAGATTTATAGTCTTGGAAACCCAGTGGGGGTCGCTATGAGTCAGAATCGACTTGATGGCAGTGAGTTTGTTTTTTTAAGAGTCAACCAAGACAGAAAGACTAGAGGTGGGAATATCAGAGTTGCTTCACCTGTTCAGAGGCAGGTAAACAGGAGCAGCCCCAGAGAGAGGAAAGAAGGGTGTGCACATAAGCAAGTGAACAGAAATAACCATACTTAGAACTGGTTGTGGGAGGCCAGGAAAGCTACGGCCACACATTATCCCTGGAGGAGTGAGGGTTGGGAGGAAGGCCTATGGAGGAGAAGTCCACCGTTAGTTGCCACTCCTTGGAAGGAAGATGGGGCAATCTACTTCCGTAGTGATGTTGTTGTTGTTATGTGCCATCGAGTCAGACCCGACTCATAGCGACCCCTACTTGGGTTTCCGAGGCAGTATAACTACGGAAGTAGATTGCCTCATCTTCCTTCCGAGGAGTGGCTGGTGGATTTGAACCACCAGCCTTCTGGTTAGCAGTCAAGGAGGGGTCGCCATGAGTCAGGTCTGACTCAGCGGCACATAACAACAACAACAACAGCAGTCCTGGGTCCTGGCAGAAGCAGTCAGCTCCTTAAGAAACTGCAAGAAGCCCAAAGCAAGCTTGAGGCAGGATAGAGCATTGGGAGTAATGAATGCCCTTTCTTAGGGAGAGGGGAAGAAGATGGCATAGAAAAGAGCTGAAGACACACTCTAGAGGTGTCAAGGAAAGGAGGTCAAAGAGAGAATGGTCAGTTAGTCTGGAAGAAACAGGGCTGGGGCAAAGGGGCTGGGCAGGGGTGGGGGCATACTGACTTCCACTGAAGAGGGTTCCCTGTGGGAACAATGAGGCCACCTATGGAGGGATGTGAGTTGGAAGGAGAAAATAAGAGTTTGGGATTTATATGTGTAATAATTGTGAATAATCTGGATGAAGATGGATGTGATTGGCTTCAGGTAGGGAGTAGTCAGGGAGGGATGTTTCAGGGAAACTTACATTGAAGAAAGTGTCCTAAAGCCAATTTGTAAGAGGTACCAACCATCATCCTGTTTGTGGAGAACCCTCAGGAAGGAAGTCCAGAGAAGTGCTTGGGTTCTGTGTTATCAAATGCCAATGAGCCTGGGAGGATATATACAGCTTGGAAATGAGGGTTCTGCTTCTGCTTTGCTCAACTCTGCCATTCAGGGTGCTTGAGTTTTCATTCCAGCTGCCACCAGCTGACCAGTGGCTGGTGCGTTTGAATCACTAGCCTTCTGGTTAGCAGTCAAATGCCTTAGGCTCTACACCACCAGTGCTCCTGGTAATAGATAAAGTAAGCCTTTTTTTTTTTTTTTTGTGGTGGGTAGGGAGAGTATTCTGAGTCTTGGACTCCTTTTCTGCACAATGGGAGTGTTTGGAGTAGGTGATCTAGCTTCAAATGCTGTGATCCTCTCAACCTGGCCCTTGGCCTCTGTATGCCACTGTTTCTGGCTGTGTTCAGTTATAATGATAATACAACTCCACATTCTCTACTCTGGTGTTAGGGATAGATACTCATTAGTAAAAAGTGAAAGTGCTTGGCTGAATAACAATGTCATTGCTTACTTATTTCAATCAGGGGTACAAACAGCTCCTTGCAAATTAGAAAAAGTTCTGCTCTGGGGACAGAAATGGGCAAAGGAACCCCCTTCCTCAGGTCTTGGGCCTGTGATCTGGCAAGGGAAGCCAGGCTAGAGTGCAGCCAGTTTCTCCCTCAGTAGGTTCTGTGATGTGTGACCCACCTGCTCAGCTGCATCTAAAATCCTGAGTTTAACCCCCATTACAGAGGGTTTTTGCATCCCTCTTCTTTCAAATTATCCACAATTATTGCTCAAGCTATAAATCCCAACTCTTGTTTTCTCCTTCCAACTCTCACCCTTCCATGGGTGACTTCATCGTTCCCACAGGAAACCCATTTCAGACCCCTTGTTCCAACCCTGTTTCTTCTTGCCTAACTGACCATGTTCTCCTTGACATTCTTTCCTTGATGCCTCTGGAGTTTGAACTCAATAGGCCCTTCTTGATGCCCTTCTTCCCCCTCCCCAGGAAGGGGCATTACTCCCAATGATCCATTTTGCATGGAAAGATCCATGGAGAAGACAGAAGTGCCATTGAGAGTCATGCCACTATTCCAGTCTTAGAGATGCAGAAATCAGAACACAAGAAGCTTCAGTAACTTCCCACATTTATTGATGCATGCTTTGGGTTCCTGAAAAGGGTCACATTGCAAACCTATTCAGTAGTTGGGGTTTTTATCTGTTTGTTGTTGTTAGCTGCTCATGATCCCCTGATTTGTGGTGACCCCAGGCACAACAGAATGAAATTCTTCCCAGTCCTGTGCCATCACCATGATTGGTTGTGGATTAGACCCTTGTAATTCATGGAGTTTTCATTGGTTGATATTAATGTTCTTATTTACTTGCCTAAATAGCTTACCACTATAAAGACTATCAAGCTTCCCCACTTCCACCTGGCCACCACACCTCTCATATTTTCAAGCCATACTTGAACATTAATCATATCACCCACAGTCAAAACACCATCTCATCTGAAAGGAATATAGCTGCAATTGTAGGAGAGCATAGAATAAATATTGAAACCCATAATTCTTTATCATCCTCTCAGCTCCCATATGCACTTACTGAAATGTGCTTGGCCAAATGAAAGGGGGAAAAAAGAAAGGAATGAATCCTACAGAAGTTAATAGTAATGGTATATGAAATTGTATTATGACTTATAATATTATTACCTATTATAAGTGATAGTATTATAAAGATATCAGGAGCTTTCAATTAGTTTTGTGTTTTTCAGATATTGGAAGATAGAAAAAATTTCAAATTTACTTTCTGGACCAGGAGAGCAATAATCATTTTATTACTATATTCATTGTCTTAGCCTCAGATGGAAAAGGTGACCGGGGACTTGTTATAACAAATGATCATGCATTGTTTTTCACAAGACCCCTGACATGACCAAAACAATATGGTTAGTTGAGTTCCTATGTGAGCAGAGAATTGACTCTGAAAGGGGGGGGAGGGGAAATTCTACTTTCAAGGGATTTAGTCTCATGATAGGAATACATGACTTTGAAACATAAAAGAGTGATACCAAGTTTTACAAATCTGTCCATCAAATGCTGATTAGTGGAGACCAAAAGAGTATATCTGTGCAGAGCTTGAACAGTAAGAAAGGGCTCGAGGGAGCTGAGGCCAGTGATGTATGCTTAGGGTGGGTGGGAGGGAGCCAGGATCACTCTGGCTCAAAAGCACAATGTCCGACAGAGCAAAACGAAACCCACTGCCGTTGAGTTGGTTCCAATTCAGAGTGACTCGATAGGACAGAGTAGAACTGCCTCATAGGATTTCCAAGCTTGTAAATCTTTATGGAAGCAGACTGCCTTATCTTTCTCCCACGGAGCAGCTGGTAGGTTTGAACTGCTAACCTTTCAGTTAGCAGCCAAATACTTTAACAAGGCTCTGTTTATATTTGAGTAATGATTGAGGCATAGCATAGGTTGGTAGAGGAAAGGGACCAGGTATTACCAATAGAGGGAACAGCATGCAGAAGGATGAAATAAATTCACAGAGCTCTGGTGGAAGTTTTCTTTTCTTATGCAACTACAATCATCCTTGTGTCCCAGGCACTCTAGATTCATCATCCTGACATCTTCATAATAACTCCCTTTGCCAGTGATGGAAAATGAGTGTTGACCAGCATGCCAATATCATTTGGTTGGTAGTGGTTGCCTGGGACACTGTGTGAGCTGAATCTGGGCTTGGTGAGAAAGGGATTTGTAGTTGGGGGTCTGCTATAGGCAAAGTGTTGTGTGGTACTTATGGCAAATATTTTCTATCCTTATTCTAAGGAATGCCCATTAATTAAGCAACAGATATAGGAGAAAGTTATATTAAGAAAAGTCATCCTTTCTTTGAGATTATTTTACTTTTATTTGTTGTAAAATTGGCATAGTATACCAATTTAACAGAGCAAGCCATATCACTGCCATCTTCTGGAAAATTGTCATAAGAAATATAAAGATCTACAGCATCTACTATATGAATACCTAGATGTGGTATCCTTGTGCAGTGCACAAACTGTATGGTTGTATACAGTGACCATGTACCAAGATCTTAGTCTCTAAATAGTCTGTATTGAGCCCTAGTAGCACAATGTTTCAGCACTTGGCTGCTAACCAAAAGGTTGGTGGTTCAAATCCACCAGCTACTCTGTGGGAGAAAAGACCTGGCAATCTGCTCCTATAAAAATTACCCCTAAAGAAATCCTATGGAGCAGTTCTACTGTGTCTTATAGGGTGGCTATGAGTTGGAATAAACTCAATGACACACAACAATACTCCACAATACCCTTAAGGAAAAAGCAGATGAATTGTAGAGGAAAGAGTAAGTTTTTAGAAGACCTTAAAATTTTAGCTAAAGAGCTTGGATCTGATATAAATGTTGTTGTTGTTGTTATGTGCCATCGAGTCGGCCCCGACTCATAGCGACCCCTCCTTGGGTTTCCGAGGCAGTATCACTACGGAAGTAGGATTGCCCAACCTTCCTTCCAAGGAGTGGCTGGTGGGTTTGAACCGCCAGCCTTCTGGTTAGCAGTCAAGGTTAAGGAAGAAGACACACCACACTAGCATACCAGTGACCACACCAGCATACCAGTGATCACCCCAAGGATCTACCTTCATACCAGAGCTCCTCTGATATAAATGAGTAATGATAAATAAGTTGTTTACAAGATGTCAGGCTTGGAAAAGTGGAGAGTCAACAAAAGATGGGAAGGCCGTCAACAAGATGGATTGACATGGTGGCTGCAAAGATGGGCTCTGGTGTAGTAGAGATCATGAGGCTGGTGCAGGATCAGGCAGTGTTTTGTTCTGTTGTATATAAATTCACTGTGAGTTGGAGATGACTGAACAGCACTTAACAACAACAACAACAATAAGCATATGCTGCATTGAGAAAAATGGAGTCTCATCAGTAATCACCATGCTAATGCCCTCTAGCATCTTAGTGTTTGAAAAACTAGGTACGACCATTTGAATTAGGGATTCTGGTGCTCTGAACAGCTCACTGAGTCAGAGTGCACCAAACTCAGGGGAGTAGAATTATAAGGGAGAAAGGGATAGGGGAAAACAATAACAAAATCAGGAGCTCTACCCTGTGGAGCACTGACAGGCAGCCAAGAAAGGCCATCAGAGACCTCCCTAGGTTAAGGAAGAAGACACACCACACTAGCATACCAGTGACCACACCAGCATACCAGCGATCACCCCAAGGATCTACCTTCACACCTGATTTTTTCAGTAACTTGGGTCGGCTAGGTGCAAAAAGGCACCTCCAGCACTGCTAAAACCTGAGCAGAGAGTCCATTGGTGCAAGAGGGCAGGCCCAAGGAGGTGCCTCTGAAGTGGATCACTGATCAGGCTTGGGTCAGCTTAGTGGCACTGCAGGGCCCGTGCTTGACTTTGTCAGTAATATTGGGACCACAGGATGCGAGCAGGCACTGACCTGACTCTGGCACCACGAAAACTAAGCAGATCTTTGGTGCTGTGGGTAGGTGGACATGGAGAGGAAATCCTGTGGCGGATCATGGAGCCAGGCAGTTGTCTTGGGTCAGCTTTTTGGCACTGAGGGGGCATCAATAGTGGGGTGTTTGTGTGTGTCTGAGCCTGGTGGAAAGTGGTGACCCCCAGAACAACTGGAGTCTTTTGCTGAACTTGAGCTGTGGGCCTATGAACAACAGTACAATATCATCATTAACAGCCCACTCAAAGCCCTAGAAAATGCCCCTAACAATGGGGAGCTTTCCTTCTTTCTCTCTTCTGCTCTCACCTTCTCTGCCAATAACCTCACTCATCCAATAGAAGAAACGACATTCATCTACCATAGTACCTCCCAGTTTGAATTCTAAACCCTCTTTACAACAAACAGAAACCATATCCACATTCCACACAGTGATTCCACCATCACAAAGAAAACTGCAGAGCAACCCAGCATACCTGAATTAATAACTAAAAAAATAAAATACACCAGCTTCACCTTTTCAAAATATTAAATCATAAAACCAAGACAAAACAAATCAATACATAGCCAACAGTTAAAGACAACCTCAAAATGGCTAGGAAACAATAGGCAACCTCAAATCAAACAAACAACAACAACAACAACAACAAAAAAAAAACAGGACAAGGCATTAGAAGCAAAACCCCAAAGAAAGGTCTCATTAAACATGGAGGAAGAGGAGGCAATAGAATTATCTGAGAAGAAATTTAGAAGATACATTTATAGAGCTTTACAAGGGTCTAAGGAAACCCCAAACAGAAGCAAGGAGAACACAGACAGTTCCCTGGAAGAACTCAGGAAAATCATTCAAGAACAAAATAACGAGATTAATGCACAATCAGAACTCATACAAAAACAGCATTTAGAAATGCAGAAGATGAATACCAAAATTACAGAATTATACAGTACAATAGAAGCACAAAAGAACAGGCTAGAACTGGCTGAAGAACGCATATCCCAACTAGAAGGCAAATCCCTGGACACCAGCCTGTATGAAGAAAAATCAGAACAAAGATTTAAGAGAAATGAAGAGAACCTAAGAATTACATGGGATGACATGGAAAAAAAAAAAATGAATAAATAAGACTCATTGGAATTCCAGAACAAGAAGAGGCAAAAAAAAAAAAAAACAAGAAAATTGTGGAAGATCTGCTGACAGAAAACTTCCCCCATAGGATGAAGGAAGAAAAGATATTTGTCCAAGAAACTCATAGAACCCCAGACAAGATAGATCCCAAGAGAAAAACACCAAGGCATATTATAATCAAACTCTCCTAAGCCAAAGACAAAGAAAAAATTTGAGAGCTGCCTGAGACAAAAGAAATATTACTTATAATAATCAAACAGTTAGACTGAGCTCCGATTACTCAGCAGAAACCATGCAGACAAGAAGGCAATGAGACGGCATATATAAAACACTGAAGGAAAAGAACTTCCAACCAAGAATCCTATATTCAGCCAAATTATCCATCAACTATGAGGATGAAATCAAGCATTCTCAGACAAACAGAAATTAAGGGATTTTGTGAAAACCAGACCAACTCTACAAGAAATGCTTAAGGAAGTCCTTCCAATAGAGAACCCACAACAGAGATCAACAAAATCAGGATACATAGCATCAACACTAAAACCAAATCAGAAATAGAAACTCAAAATAAGACCATAAAACATTATACACTAAAAATCAAGGAAGTCAATCAGCACACAGCAATAGCGACTAACCTATCAGAGGGAATAAAACTTCTAGGTACAAACTTCCAAATGGAGAGGAAAACAGGACAATGTCTTCACAGTACACACTGTTCTAAAAATGTAGAGACAAGAATGTACTCCAAGGTAACCACAGAGAAAATTAACAATCACCCTAAGCAAACCCAGAAGGAAGGAAAACATAAGGGTTTAATAAACATAAAACCAACAATAAAAAAGAAAAGAGAGGAAGCATTAGGCAACAAGCCAAACTCAGCACAGAAAAGTATATGGACCAATGAAACACCAACAACACGACAAAAAATAACACACAATAGAATGACAGCAATTAGTTTATACCTATCACTAATTACACTCAATGTGAATGGACTAAATGCACCAATCAAGAGAAAGAGAGTGGCAGACTGGATAAGAAGAGAAGACCCATTGCTATGCTGCCTACAAGAGACTCACTTTAGACACAAAGATAAAAACAAATTAAGAGTTAAGGAATGAAAACAATATATACCAAGGCCAATGGTAACCAAAAAAGAGCAGGAGTGGCAATATTAATTTCTGATAAAATAGACATTAAGGTGAAAAACATCATAGGAGAAAAAGGACATTATATGATGCTGAAAGGGTCTATTGACAAAGAAGACATTATAATAATAAATATAATGCACCCAATGAAAGTGCTCCAAAATATGTGAAGCAAATATTACTGAATTAAAAGGGATAATAGACAACTCTACAATAGTAGTAGGAGATTTTAACACAACACTTTCAAAGAGAGACAGGTCAACTAGAAAAAAAAGTCAACAAAGATGCAAAAAAACTCAACAATACAATCAACCAACTCCACCTCATAAACGTATACAGACCATTTCAACTAACAGAAGTACAATTCACATTCTTCTCAATTGCACATGGATCCTTCTCCAGAATAGACCATATGTTAGGACATAAAACAAGCCTAAATAAATTCAAAAGCATTGAAATACTACAAAGCGTCTTCTCAGACCTCAATGCTATAGAATTAGAAATTAATAATAAGAAGAGCATGGAAACAGAACAATTCACTGCTCAAAAACCACAGGGTTATAGAACAAATAAAAACTGAAATAATAAAAAAAAAAAATTCTTAGAAACAAATGAGAATGAACATACATCATACCAAAACCTTTGGGACACAACAAAAGCAGTACTCAGAGGACATTTTATAGCAATAAATGCATACATCAAAAAAGAAGAAAGAAACAAAATCAACACTAACTCATCAACTCCAACAACTAGAAATAGAACAACAAAAGAATACTACAGTATCTAGAGGCAAGGAAATAATAAAGATCAGAGCAGAAATAAATGAAACAAAATAAACAACAAAAAACATAGAGAAAATCAACAAAACAAAAAACTGGTCCATCAAAAAGATTAATAAAATCAGTAAACCATTGGCATATCTAGCAAAAGAAAAGAAAGAGAAGATCCAAATCACAAGACTTGTAAAGGAAAAGGGTCTCAGCACAACAGAACCAACTGAAATAAAAAAGATACTGACAGAATATTATGAAAAACTATACTCCAACAGATTTGAGAACCTAGAAGAGATGGACAAGTTTCTAGAATTACAAGACCTATCTAAACTATCCCACTCAGAGACAGAATACTTGAACAGACCTATAACAAAAGAAGAAATTGAACAGATCATAAAATAAACTTCCCACAAAGAAAAGTCTTGGCCCTGATGGCTTCATTGGAGAATTTTTATCAAATATTCAGAGAAGAGTTGACACTATGCTACTCAAGCTATTCCAGAACATAGAAAAAGATGGAATACTCCCAAACTCATTTTATGAAGCAAGCATAACACTAATACCAAAACCAGGGAAAGACACCACTAGAAAGGAAAACTACAGACCAATATCCTTCATAAACATAGATACAAAAATCTTTAACAAAATCCTAGCCAATAGAATCCAACAACATATCAAAAAATTAATACACCCAGACCAAGTGGGATTCATACCAGGTTTACAAGGGTGATTCAAAATCAGAAAAATAATCAATGTAATCCACCACATAAACAAAACAAAAGAACCATAGGATTATATCAATCAATGCAGAAAAGGCATTTGATAAAATCCAACATCCACTCCTGTTCAGAACTCTCAGCAAAATAAGGATAGAAGGTAAATTCCTCAACATAATAAAGAGCATATATGTAAAGTCAATGGCCAAAAAAATTATTAATGGAGAAAGACTCAAGGTATTCTCCTTACGAATGGGAACCAGACAAGGGTGCCCTCTATCACCACTTCTAATTAACACTGTATTGGAAGTCCTGGCCAGGACATTAAGGCAAGAAAGAGAAATAAAAGGCATACAAATTGGCAAAGAGGAACTAAAACTATCTCGAATTACGGATAATATGATCCTGTACAGAGAAAACCCAAGGGACTCAATTAAAAAATAAATAAATAAAATAAACCTACTGGAACTAATAGAGTGGTTTAGCAAAGTGGCAGGATACAAGGTCAACATACAAAAATCAGTTAGATTCCTCTACACCAACAAAGAGTCCTCTGATAAAGAAATAAGGGAAACGATACCATTTGATATACCTACAAAATAGATAAAATATCTAGGAATAAACCTCACCAGGGACACAAAAGACCTATACAAAGAAAACTACAAAACACTACTATAAGAGACAACAAGTGTACTACATAAATGGAAGAACCTACCTTGTTCATGGATAGGTAGACTGAATATTGTCAAAATGTCAATACTACCTAAAGCAATGTACACATTTAATGTAATCCCGATCCAGATTCCAACAAAATTTTTTAAGGACATGGAAAAACCAATTACTAATTTCATATGGAAAGGAAAGAAACCTCGGATAAGCAGAGCACGTCTGAAGAAGAAAAACAAAATGGGAGGTCTCACACTCCTGGATCTTAGGAACTACTATACAGCCATAGTAGTCAAAACAGCATGGTATTAGTACAATGATAGACAGATAGACCAATGGAACAACACTGAAAGTCCAGATATAGACCCATCCATCCATGGACAACTGATTTTTGACAAAGGTCCAAAAACCATTAAATGGAGAAGAGACAGCCTCTTTAACAAATGGTTCTGGGAAAACTGGATATCCACCTGCAGAAAAAGGAAACAAGACCCACACCTCACCCCATACACAAAAACAAACTCAAGCTGGATCAAAGACTTAAATGTAAAACCCCAAACTATAAAATTCACCAAAGATAAAATAGGGGCAAATCTGGGAGCCCTAATTTATGGCATAAATAGACTATCAAGCATAATCCAGAATGCACAGCAGATAGAAGAAAAGCTAGATGACTGGGACCTTTTAAAAATTAAATTCGGAAGACTTCATCAAAAGGGTAAAAAGGGAACCTACAGATTGGGAGAAAATATTTGCCTATGACGTATCTGATAAAGGACTTATCTCCAAAATCTATAGAAATCTTCAACACCTCAACACCAAAAAAGACAGCCCAATTCACAAATGGGCAAAGGACTTGAACAGACACTTCACCAAAGAAGATATACAGGCAGCCAACAAACACATGAGAAATTGCTTGTGATCATTAATCATTAAAGAGATGCAAATCAAAACAACGATGAGATATCATCTCACCCCAGCAATAATAGCAAAGTTCAACAGGTCAAAAAATAACAAATGCTGGTGAGGTTGTGGAGAGATTGGAACTCTTGTGCACTGCTGGTGGGATTGTAACATGGTACAACCATTGTGGCAAACAGTATGGCGTTTCCTTAAAAAACTGAAAATAGAAGTACCATTTGACCCAGCAATTCCATTACTAGGAATATATCCTAAAGAGGTGAGAGATAGCACACAAACAGACATATATATATAACTATGTTCATTGCAGCCCAATTCACTATAACAAAAAGATGGAAAAAACCTAAATGCCCATCAATGGATGAGTGGATAACCAAATTACAGTACATGCACATAATGGAATACTATGCTACATTAAAGAACGAGGGATACACGAATTACCTCACAATGTGGATGAGCCTGGAGGACATTATGCTGAGTGAAATAAGTCGATCACAGACAAGTACTTTATGAGCCCATTACTGTAAAAAGACAAAGAAGGGTTTGCTTGGGAAAGGGAACTCATTTTGTAGGTTACTGGGATGGGGAAGGAAGGGGAGGGATTGATTTCAGGCTGGTTGGGGCCCACACGCTGATATGGGTAAGGGAAGGAATATACGGAAAGGGTTTCTGACCACCATGATAACATTGGGAAATGGGAGGACACCAAATTGTGCACATAAGAGAGAGACGACAGATGCTAATACCAACCAGTGTGCCCACAATACCACATTACCATTAACACCAAACACCAGCCTACAGATAAACACATAAACACCTGAGAGGATCAAATGAGGGTCAGTGAACAGGAGTATACCCTAGACCAAGGATAGATTCAACACAGGCTAATCTTGCACAGACAACAGTGATACAATATACCTACAGTCCTTACAGAAACAATAGAAGACAGACACAGAGTAATCCCTCACAGACACCCAGACACTATGGGAGAGAGACCCAATAGATCTACCATCTCAGGACCATAATACTGGGGGACCCCAGACCCAATTGGCACAACAAAGTACATAAAAGCCTTGTTCCACATCCTACATTGGTAAGGAGTGACTGGGGTCTTAAAAGCTTTCAAGCGTCCACCTAAGATGCAGCTAATGGTCTCCTAGCATCGGAAGCAAAGAAGAATGTAAAATAATAATAATAAACAAGGGCATTTGGAAGTGGTCAGGCAAAGGACATGATGGCCCTTGAGACCAGAAGAACTAGATGGTGCCTGGCTACCAATGCCAAACACTCAGGAAAAGATCAAATCTGGAGGTCCTGGATAGAGTAGGAGGAAAAACATGGAACAAAATCCAAAAACTCAAAAATGACCAGAATTACTGGTCTGATGAAGTTGGATGAGACCCCCAATACTATGGCCCTGGAATATATTCTGTGCCTGGGGTAGAACTCACCTCCAGAGGCTGGCTCTCAGCCCAATAGTTAACAAGATGTACATGCAGACCATTCAACCCAGAATGATGCACCCACATACTCTATGGTAATACATCCCTTAGAGCAATAGACCCTGGGGCACCAGAGGACCAACATTCAAATTGAGGCAATGCAGGACAAACAGGATTGCATGAATATGTGATGGGGGAGCATTTACTGCATAGGGAGGGGAGGAAACTGGGTTGGGCTTGGACATGGAAAATGGGGAGTGAAACTAAATGTACATGTAACCTTGAATGTAAAACAAGCTCTTAAAAAATAATAATAATAAGACAAATAAAATAAAATGCCTTTGAGTCCTAAAAAATTAATAATAATAAAAATAAGCATATGCTATCCCTAATTTAGAAATTTAAGGTTAAGAAGATATGTTTTTTCATCTTGTAAAGCATCATATACTTTTTAAATGTTACCAAAAACCCAGCCCACTTTCATTGAGTCAATTCTTACTCATAGCAAACCCCATTGGGTTTCCAAGGCTGTAAATCTTAACAGAATTAGATTGCCTCATCTTCCTCCTGCAGAGCAGATGGTGGGTTTGAACTTCTGACCTTCTGGTTAGCAACCAAATGCCTTATCCACTATACCACCAGAGCTTCATTTAAAATTGTAAAATGCTACAGATATATAATTTGATCCTACATGTGGAGCTGTGGTAGATTACTGAGCAGGGAACTGACATAGAAACATCAGTGGGTGCTAGAGGGAGAGGGGATCTCAGAGCAGGAGATATTAAAAACTCATTATTTCACTCAACTGGTATTGGATTCTCTTAACTGAAAATGAAACTGCATTTCACTATTTAATTTATCAGCATCTAGGAAGGAAGGTTGGGCAATCCTACTTCCGTAGTGATAACTGCCTCGGAAACCCAAGGAGGGGTCGCTAGGAGTCGGGGCCGACTCTATGGCAAATAACAACAAATAACAACAACAGAGTACACAGGGGAGTTCTGGTAGCATAGTGCCTAAGGCATGTGACTGCTAACCAGAAGGCTGCTAGTTCAAACCCACCAGCTACTCCTCAGCAGGAAGTTTGAGCAATCTACTTCCATACTGATACCACCTTGGAAACTCGAGGAGGGGTCACTACGAGTCGATCTGACTTGACAGCAGTGAGTTTGGTTTTTGGTAAGAGTACACAGAGAGCCCTTCTGGCACAGTGGCTAAAGCGCTCACCTGCCAACTAAGAGGTCTATGGTTTGAACCTACCAGGAGCTCTACAGGAGAAAGCTATAGCAGTCTACTTCCATAAAGATTTACAGCCTTGGAAACCCTATAGGGAAGTTCTACTCTGTCCTCTCTAGGGTCACTATGAATCAGAATTGATTCCATAGTATTGAATTTGGTTTTGGTTAGAGTAGACTTACAGAATCATAGCTCCATTCATTGGATGTGCCAGCATAATTAATTACATTGTGAAACCTCGTGACAGCATTTTCCAGGGACTGAGAAGAAAAGGCTAAACACAAGAAAACAGAAAAAGTGTGGGTCACTTTTCTATATATTCATCATGGGCTTCTTCAGTTTAAAGCTGGCTTTCTCTCAAGTTGTATGACCTTGGACAAGCCACTTCCTGAGTTTCCTCCTCGTGAAAATGAGGAGATTGGAATAGATGGTGTTTATCATTCAAGGGCCCAGCAAGAAAGAGATGGTAAGTTCCAACTGGATAACTTGAGATGAGTTTAATTAAGGGGCTTCTTTACTAAGGTGTGGGCAGGGTGAAAAAGAAAGCGGGAAAAAAAAAAACAGCAGGGAAAAAGTAATACTCAGGTCTGCTAACCAAAAGCTATCATCCCCCATCTCCACCTCAATCCTGAAGGAGGAAGGGGAGGGCATGGTTACTAGAATCCAGGAAGAAAGTTGTGTTGAGAAGACTTCCCTGAGGTGGCTGGTTCCTTTGGTCAGGGAAAGAATATGGCAGTACTTCAGGAAGGAAAAAAAAAAAATTTGCCATTGAGGCAATTCCATCTCATGGTGAACCCATGTTTTACATGGGGCCCTTATGGTACAATTGCTAAGTAAGGTTCGTAAGGTTTTCTGGGCTGTAATCCTTATGGAAGCAGATGTTGTTGCTGTTGTTATGTGCTGTTGAGTCGGACCCGACTCATAGCAACCCTTCCTTGGGTTTCCAAGGCAGTATCACTACAGAAGTAGATTGCCCCACCTTACTTCAGAGGAGTGGCTGGTGGGTTTGAACCACCAGCCTTCTGGTTAGCAGTCAAGTGCCTTAGGCACTATGCTACCAGAGCTCCATGGAAGCAGATGGCAGAGACTTTCTCCAATGTTGTGACTGGGTAGATTTGAACCACCAAACTGCAAATTAGTTGTTATTGTTGTTATTTTCTATTGAGTCTGATCCTACTCATAGCAACCCCTCCTTGGGTTTCTGAGGCAGCAAATTAGTAGTTGAGCAAAAACTGCTTGTGCCATTCAGAAACCTTTCAGGAAAGAAGCTGAAGAAATAAATATGCCAATTGTACTCTCCTTCTCTTTCTGATCTCCCATGGTGCTCCTCATTGACCAAACACAACTAGAAGCCAGAAAGCAAAGGGTTCTGGGATATAGATCAGCTGCCTGAGGAACAAAGTAAAGCAGAGAAGGGCAGAAAGCAGGCCTCTCCAGGCAGGAGATATCCAGGACACTACCTAAGGTCCAGGAGCTCTGGTAGCATAGTGCCTAAGGCACTTGACTGCTAACCAGAAGGCTGGCAGTTCCAATCCACCAGCCACTCCTCGGAAGGAAGACTGGACAATCTACTTGCATAGTGATACCACCTCGTAAACCCAAGGAAGGGTCAATATGAGTCAGGTCCGACTCAACAGCACATAACAACACCACCACCTAAGGTCCATCACTGCTCTATGAATTTACTTTAATGTGCATTGAGAACTCTGTCCTCTCCGGTAGGCCAAATGCTAAATGTGACAGGAGAATTTATTTATTTATTTTTTAGTAGAGAACATGCTAGCAATTTGAAAGAATATAGAGTCTGCATAGTAATTGAACAATTTATAGAGAATGAATAAACAAATGAAAGAAAGTGTTCCAACCGAGATCTAATAGAAAGGAACTAGGAGGCTTTCACATACACACAAAGTCTCTAAAGAGCTTAGAGCTTCCCACAAGAGCATGGAATCCACTACACAATGAATCAATCCTGGGACTTCAACCTTTGGACAAAAGTAAGACACCTAAAGAATCCCAATGTAATACCGTCTCGCAGACCTGGGATCCCAGGAGTTTAGATTTGTGAAGGGCTTGACAGTACAGCTAGTCTACCTCAACCCCTTTTTATTACAGGTTGGGTTAATGAGTGCTGCAGAGAACACTTGACTTGTTGGACCACCACCTAGATGGGGCAGAACCCGTGTTAGAGCCACGCCAAGCTTAACTTCCCAACACCAGCCCCTTCAAGACTCACTTCCTCACTCCTAGTGTCACACTCTATAAGTGATACTGGTTTTTCAGATCTGAAAATCCCAAACTTAGTGGTCCTTCCAACACCCTCTGATCACAAAGCTGTCTACATTATTCCCACTGCCCCCATCATGTATTTTTCCCACAGCTTTTGTCTCTGTTCTCTTAATTGCACTCTCCCTCACCACCACAGAAGCTTGAGGTAGACTAATACAAGGTCTGAAGACCTAAATGTATGAGGGTGTTGTCTTCATACTATTATTCTTACAGATAATACTTACAATAACCACAACATTCATTCAGCACTTTCTGGGTGCCAATTTCTGATCCCAGCAATTGCATGTATTTTTTCTCATGTAACTCTTTCCAAACCCATCAAGGTGGGGATTCTCAAAGCTCCTTACTGCTCATATGAAGACACTGGGAAAGTTCCTCAGAAATGCTGAGCAACTTGCCTAAAGTTTTGTGTCAAGTTAGTGAGAGACCAGTGATCTGTCTGCATTCATCCCACTGCCACCCACTGCACTACTAGAATCAAAGACTTTCATAGGTAGAAAGGACCTGATACTCTA
The DNA here is from genome assembly GCF_000298275.1 of Orycteropus afer afer. NCBI lineage: Eukaryota > Metazoa > Chordata > Mammalia > Tubulidentata > Orycteropodidae > Orycteropus > Orycteropus afer. The sequence continues at coordinate 8,848,773 of NW_006921641.1, forward strand.
CCATGTTGGAACCATTTTGTCCTGGCAGTGATGGCTTGCATAGAAAAACGCAGTGGGCTGCATCACTAGACAAGTCCTGAGAGCTTTGCATGGTACTTGTCAGGGAGCTAGATCACCTGTTTACAGAGTACACAATGTGGATCTGGATGCTGAAAGAGGGAATCAAAAAGCCAAAACCAAACTCACTGCCATCGAGTCAGTTCCAATTCACAGTAACAGAATAGAACAGAATAGAACTGCCCATAGGGTTTCCAAGGCTGTAATTCTTTATGGAATCGGACTGCCTCATCTTTCTCACACAGAGCAGCTGGTGGGTTGGAACTTCTGACCTTTTGCTTAGTAGCCTAATGCTTTTACCACAGCACCACCAGAGCTCCTATGGAAGAGCAAAAAGAATCAGTATTTATTGAGGGCCTATTATGTTTTGTAGGAGCTCTGGTAGCATAGAGCCTAAGGCATTTGACTGCTAACCAGAAGGCTGGTGATTCAAAGCCACCAGCTGCTCCTCGGAAGGAAGATGGGGCTATCTGCTTCCATAGTGATACTGCCTCGGCAACCCAAGGAGGGGTCACTATGAGTTGGGTCTGACTCGACGGCATGTAACAACAACAACATTATGTTTTGTGTGTCAAAAAAAAACCCAAATCCATTGAGTCAATTCTGACTTCTAGTGACCCTATACAAGAGAGTAGAATTGCCCAATAGGGTTTCCAAGGTTGTAAATCTTTGCAGAAGCAGATTGCCTCATTTTTCAACTGTGGAGCAGCTAGTGGGTTTAAACCACTGCCCTTTTGCTTAGCGGCCGAATGCTTTAACCACTACACCTTCAGAGCTCCTCATTGATGCTCAAGTAACTGTAAATCCACTTACTACTGAGACCATCTAATCCAAGTTTTTCTTATTACTGAAAAGGATGGCATGAGAGATCTCTACAAATGCTGAAATATGATGCTGACTCTACGGCATTCCCCAACTGCCAAGTGCCAAGCCTATCAGAAGAGAAAACCAGATTGGTTTGCATGCCTGATTCTGAGTTTACCCACAGTGGATTTTCTGCTATCCCTGTGTTCTTTTTTAAATGCTCCCAAACCATCTGGTTGGAAATCTGTTTTAAAATTTGGCCAAAGATTGATGCCAAAATTACCATTATAAAGTTGATTTTTTTAAGAATCACAACATTTACCTACATCTAATCTGCAACAGACATCTGCATACCTGTAAAGTTAAGTCCCTAGCTTAGATGACCACAATTTGATGTTACATTTGATTTCAAAAATCCTCTTTAAAAACCTTTATGAACAGAAGGAGGCAGCTCTCCATCAGTACTCTTGCATTTGTTCTAATTAGACAGAACTACAGGACCAAAGTGAAGTTTCACTTTCAGTCATCAAATTTGCACTAAGAACCTACTTTGTACCAGGTACTGAGCTAGGGACTGCACATTCCAGATTCCAGATGCCATCAAGTTGATCAAGTTGATCATGGCAACCCCACGTGTGTCAGAGTGGAACTGTATTCCATAGAGTTTTCAGTCGCTGATTTTCTGGAAGTATCGTCAAGCCTTTCTTCTGAGGCATCTCTGAGTGGACTTGATACATGGTGTGAATAAGGCACCATTCAGTCCAATGTGGGAGTCTCACCCAAAGAGCCCTGATTATTTCCTCCCTCCTAATATCTTTTCTACCACTCTTCATTAGGCAACTCTCACCTGAACCATCAAAGTCCTGGATCCTTGTCTCCTCTCCTCAAAGACAGGGACTATGTCAGATTTCTCAATGCATCCCCAGTGGTTAGCCCTGTGTCTTCCAAAGATAACACACTCAATACACACTTGTTACAGTCATAACAATATTGGTGATGAGTTACATAAAGGAGACAAAGCCTAGAGATGAACAAATTTCTGATTCAGAAGGAAAGGGTTACAGGAACAGTTTAAATATAGTGTCATCAATTAATATGATTGAGTATTAAAACACACCCTGCAATACTGTAATTTGGAATAGTAACTGTGCCATATTCTTCCAGTCAGACCAAGGGTGATATTTTTCATGATTAACTTTTGATTAATCCTACTAGATAGATATTTCATTTATAGCCTATACATTTGTTCTTAAGGGTTTAATTGATTGTGTGACTTGTAAGCATTAGAATTGCTGTTATGTAAATGAATTTCCAGCATCCAGTTCACCTTAACGGTAATTAAATTAAGTGTGGTTGTTTAAGAACATTAAACATCTATCAAAAGCCCCTGAGAAAAATTTGGTTTGGTCAGATGCTAAAATTCCCTTCCATGTTTCTTTTCTCTTATTTTGTATCTCTCCCAGAGTCTGGGTTCCACACCTATCCTGTTAGTCACTGCCTTCTTCCCTCTCCTGCTGGCATTAACTAATTTGCCAGTTAAAGAAAGACACATGTTGAGTGAAAGTAACAACCTGTTTCATCAACCAGCTCAGCTACTTCCAAGAGGAAACAGGGACTCCTGTTCCTTGCTGAGATACTCCTCTCCTCAATTTGTTGAATTGTTTTCCAATTTTGATGGAATAATGTTGTTCATGATATGTGCACTCAACATGCATTTTAGAATCAAAGCTCAACTGTCGGTTCTAACAGAGGCAGGACCTGATCTAATAGATCAGGGACTTGAGCTTGCCTTTCCCTCCTGCATGGATGAATAAGGAAGAAATGTCTCCTTTTAATAGTAGCATGTACCACCTGTCTCTCAGATTCTTGTATTGGGGTGACTTGCATGTTGCTATGATGCTGGAAGCAGTGCCACCAGTGCTTCAACTACAAGCAGAGTCACCCATGGTGAACAGATTTCAGTGGAGTTTCCAGACCAAGACAGCTTAAGAAGAAAGGCTTGGTGATCTGCTTCTGAAAATTAACCAATGGAAATCCTATGGTTAACAATGGATATCGTCTGATATAGTGCTGAAAGGTGAGCCCCTTTGGCTGGAAGTCACTTAAGATACACAGAGGTCACAACAATGGACTCAAGCATACCAAAAGTCATGCAGATGGTGTGGGACCTGGCAAAGTATTGTTCTGTTATATATGGGAGCCAATTGATGGCAACTAACAACAATAGTAGCATAGGGTAGATAGGGAGTGGAAAGAATATGGACTTTTGAGGGAGGTAGGCTTAGCTTTCATTCAATTCAATTCACTCATTCAATAAATATTTATTTACCACCTACAATGGTGCTGTCACAGAGTACTGATTGAGAGCTGCCTCTAAGCTAGGGAGCTAACTTTCTAGATATGGAGATGTCTGTTGCAGATTAGATGTAGGTAAATGCTGTGATTCTAAAAAAATCAACTTCATAGTGGTAATTTTGGCATCAATCCTTGGCCACAGTATGTCAGTTTGTCATACTGTGGTAAGTTATTCAAATTTACACACCAATTACTAAAGCCAAAGATGAAGAAATTGAAGATTCTTACCAGCTTCTGCAATCCAAAATTGAACAAACATGCAATCAAGATGTATTGATAATTGATAATATATTGATAACCTTATGACTGGAATGTGAAAATTGGAACCAAAGAAGAAGAATTGGTAGTTGGAAAAGATGGCCTTGGTGAAAGAAATGAGGGGAAAGATCACATGATAAAATTTGGCAAGACCAAGGACATTTTTCAACATCATAAACAGCGACTACACACATGGATCTCACCAGATGCAATATACAGGAAGCAAATAAACTACATCTGTGGAAAGAGGTGATAGAGAAGCTCAGTATCATCAGATAAAACAAGGTCAGGAACTGATGGTGGAACAGACCATCAATTGCTCATATGCAAGTTCACATTGAAGCCTAAGAAAATAAAAACAAGTCCATGAGAGACAAGATATGACCTTGATTATATCCCATCTGAATTTAGAGACATCTGAAGAACAGATTTGATGCAATGAACACCAATGACTGAAGACTAGATGAGTTGTGGGATGACAGAAAGAACATCATACATGAAGAAAGAAAAAGGTCATTAAAAAGACAGGAAAGGAAGTAAAGCCCAAAATGGATATCTAAACATATGCCCTGAAACTTGCTCTTGAACAGAGAGTATTTTGTTTTGTTGTAGATAGAGTCAATATGAGTTGGAGCCTATTGAATGACACCTACTAACAACAAAACATGGTCCTGTCATTGAAAAGATAGGAAAGAAAGAGAAAAACAAAATGGATGTCAGAAAAGACTCTGAAACTTGTTCATGAATGGAGAGTAGCTAAAGCAAATGGAAGAAATGATGAAATAAAAGAATTCAACTGAAGATTTCAAAGGATGGCTCAAGACGAAAAAGAAAAAAAGTATTACAATGAAATGTTCAAAGACCTGGAGATAGAAAGCCAAAAAGGAGGAACATGCTTGGAATTTCTAAGCTGAAAGAACTTAAGACAAAAATTCAAGCCTCAAATTGCAATATTGAAGGATTCTATGGGCAAAATATTGAATGATGCAGAGACCTTCAAAAGAAGATGGAAGGAATATACAGAGTCACTGTACCAAAAAGAAATGGTTGACATTCAACCATTTCAGGAGGTAGCATATGATCAAGAACAAATGGTATTACAGGAAGAAGTCGAAGCTGCACTGAAGGAACTGGCAAAAAAAAAAACAAAGCCTCAGGAATTGATGAGATACCCATTGAGATGTTTCAACAAATGGATGCAGCACTGGAGGCACTTACTCATTTATGCTAAGAAATTTGGAAGACAGCTACTTGGCCAACTGACTGAAAGAGATCCATATGTGTGCCTATTCCAGAAAAAGGTGATCCGACAGAATGTGAAAATTACCAAATGATATCATTAACATCACATACAAGTAAAATCTTGCTGAAGATAATTCAAAAATGGTTGCAGCAGTATATTGATGGCGAACTTCCAGAAATGCAAGCTGGATTCAGAAGAGGGCATGCAACGAGGGATATCATAGCTGATGTCAGATGGATCTTGACTGAAAGCAAAGAACACCAGAAAGAAGTTTATCTGTGTTTTATTAACTATGCAAAGGCACTCGATTGTGTGGATCATAGTAAATTATGGATAACATTGCAAAGAATGGAAATTCCAGAAAACACTTAATTGTGCTCATGAGGAACCTGTCCATAGATCAAGAGGCTTTTGTTCAAACAGAACAAGGGGATGCTGCATGGTTTTAAATCAGGAAGGGAGTGTGTCAGAATTGTATCCTTTTACCATATTTATTCAATCTGTATGCTGAGCAAATAATCCAAGAAGCTGGACTATGTGAAGAAGAATATGGCATCAGGATTGGAAGAAAACTCATTAACAACCTGCAGTATGCAGATAATACAACCT
>NW_006921641.1:8854458-8856211 GCF_000298275.1 Orycteropus afer afer
AAAAAACCTTTTTCAAGAGTTAAGGAGCAAAGATATTACTTTGAAGACTAAGGTGTACCTAACCCAAGTCATGGTATTTTCATTTACTTCATATGCATGTGACAAATGGGCAATGAACAAAGAAGACCAAAGAAGAATTGATGCATTTGAATTGTAGTCCTGGTGAAGAATACTGAAAATACCATGGACTGCCAGAAGAACAAACAAATCTGTCCTAGAAGAAGTTCAGCTGAAATGCTTCTTCTAAGTGAGAATGACCAGACTTCATCTCACCTACTTTCAGTTATGTGATCAGAAGGAATCAGTCCCTGGAAAGGGATATCATGCTTGGTAAAGTAAAGAGTCAGTGAAAAAGGGGAAGACCCTCAATGAGATGGATTGACACAGTGACTACAACAATGCACTCAACCATAGCAGGGATTGTGAGGATGGTGGGCAGTATTTTGTTTTGTTGTAGATAGAGTCAATATGAGTTGGAGCCTATTGAATGACACCTACTAACAACAAAACATGGTCCTGTCATTGAAAAGATAGGAAAGAAAGAGAAAAACAAAATGGATGTCAGAAAAGACTCTGAAACTTGTTCATGAATGGAGAGTAGCTAAAGCAAATGGAAGAAATGATGAAGTAAAAGAGCTGTACAGAAGATTAGTGCCAGGCTAGCTGGGGCCCACAGTCTGCTGTGGGTAAGGGGAGGAATAGATGGAAAGAGTCTGTGACCACCATGATAACATTAGGAAAAGGGAGGATACTGAATTGTGCACATAAGAAATAGATGACAGATGCTAATACCAACCAGTGTGCCCACAGTACTGCATTACCATTAACACCAAAACACCAGGCTACAGATAAACACATAAACATCTGAGAGGACCAGATGAGGGTCAGTGAACAGGAGTATACTCTAGACCAAGGATAGATTTAGTGCAGGTTAATCTTGCACAGACACCAGTGATACACAATACCTGCAGTCCTTACAGAAACAATAGAAGACAGACACAGAGTAATCCCTCACAGACACCCAGACACTATGGGAGAGAGATCCAATGGATCTACCATCTCAGGATCATAGTACTGGGGGATACCAGACTCAATTTGCACAACAAAATACGTAAAAGCCTTGATCCTCATCCTACGTTGGTGAGTAGTGACTGGGATCTTAAAAGCTTTCAAGTGCCCATCTAAGAAGCAGCTAATGGTATCCTAGCATTGGAAGCGAAGAAGAATGCTGAAAAAAGGGGGGTGGCATTTGGAAGCGGTCAGCCAAAGGACACAATGGCTGTCTGGAGCAGAAGAACTAGATGATAACCAATGCAAACCACTCAGGAGAGTATCAAATCTGGAGATCCTGGATAGAATGGGAGGCAAAACGTGGAACAAAATCCAAAAACTCAGTAATGACCAGAGTTACTGGTCAGATGGAGTCTAGTGAGTCCCCCAATACTATGCCTCTGGGATACATTCTGGGCCTGAAATAAAACTCACTCCCAGGGGCTGGCTCTCAGCCCAATAGTTAACAAGAAGTACATGCAGAGCACTCAACCCAGAGGGACACACCCACATACTCTATGGTAATACATCCCTTAGAGCAATAGACCATGGGGCACCAGAGGGGCAACATTCACATGGAGGAAATGCAGGACACACAGGAGCGCATAACTATGAGGGGAACAGGGGGAGGCTTACTGGGCAGGGAGAGGAAGACACTGGGTTAGGGTTGGCCGTGGTAAATGGGAGTGAAATTAAATGTACA
>NW_006921641.1:8856311-8860491 GCF_000298275.1 Orycteropus afer afer
CAGTTTCTAGGGAACCATCCCCTTATTCTTGATACACCTGAGAGAGAAAATAAAACTGATGTAAAATAGTCAAATGCACAGCTGTGATGTTACTGGGGCTGAAGTCCTATTACTTCAAATTAATACAAAAAAAAAAAAAAAAGAGCTGAACAGAAGATTTCAAAGGGCAGCTCAAGAGGACAAAGTAAAGTAAAGTAAAGTACCATAATGAAATGTGCAAAAGACCTGGAGATGGAAATCAAAGGGGAAGAACAAGCTTGGCATTTCTCAAGCTAAATGAACTGAAGAAAAAATACAAGCCTCAATTGTGTTATTGAAGAATTCTGTGGACAAATTATTGAATGATGAAAGAAACATCAAAGAATATGGAAGAAATACACAGAGCACCAAAAAGAATTTGTTGACGTTCAGTCATTTTAAAACCAAACCAAACTCACTTCCATCAAGTCGATTCTGACTCAAAGCGACCCCCGTTGGGTTTCCAAGGCAATAAATCTTACCAAAGTAGATTGCCCAGTCTTCTATCCATGGAGTAGTTGGTGGGTTTGAACTGCCAGTCTTCTGGTTAGCAGTCAGATGAGTTAGGCACTACACCACCAAAACTCCTTTCAACCATTTTAGGAGGTAGCATATGAAGAAGAACTGATGGTATCAGAGGAAGTCCAAGCTGCACTGAAGGCACTGGCAAAAAATAAGACTCCAGGAATTGACAGAATATCCACTGAGATGTTTCAATGAATGGATGCAGTGCTGGAGGCACTTGTTTATGCCAAGAAATTTGGAATACAGCTACCTGGCCAACCAATTGGAAGAGATCCATATTTGTGTCTATTCCAAAGAGAGATAATACAACAGATTGCAGAAATGATTGAATAATACCATTAATATCACATGCAAATAAAATAAAATAAGATAATCCAAAAGCCATTGCAGCAGTGCATCAATTGGGAACTGCCAGAAGTTCCAGCTGGATTGAGAAGAGGTTGTGAAAGGAGGGATATCATCGCTAATGTCAGATCTTAGCTAGAAGCAAAGAATACTAGTCTGCTTCTGTAAAGATTTATAGCCTTGGAAACCTTATGGGACAGTACTAGTCAATGGCAGTGAGGTTTCTTTGTTTTGTTTTGTTTTTATGAGCTTGGATGGAAAAAATTACATTTCTGTTTTTTCTAAAAAAACTTCTTTCTAAAATTTAGCATTTCTTCAATTATGAAGGTAGACAACAAACCACAGTTAATAGTAGCAGTATATGTGACTTTTTTGTTAACAGCAATCATATTATAGTTGTTTCAGACATCTTGGAAGATTATGTAAGCACATCAATACTTTAAAATTATAGCTATTATTAGACCCCTCAGGAGATACTGTTATTTAATATGTTAATAAAAAGTACACTTTTTATTTTTACTATATCATTTTTTTAAATATTTTAATAATTGTATTTCAGTATCATTGATTCCCTATGTAGTTCTATGTATTTTATTTTATATATTCGAAAACTTTATTCTAAGAAGAGGTCCATAGACACTACACACACACACACACACACACACACAAAGATGCAAATCCCTGACCTAGACATTGTCTACTACAAAAAGAAAAAAAAGCATAGTTGCCATGGAGGTGATTCAGACTCATGGCTTCCCCATGTGTGTCAGAGTAGAGCTGTGTTCCACACCTGAGACAGTTCCCTTGCTCATGCTTCATCCCATGTTAAGGCTCTGGGGTCCAGGTTGTAGCCTGCCTCCATCCATCCATCCTACTCAGGTCCACTGAGACACTCCCCCATTATGCCTCAGATAACATATTTTTCCAGGCTTTGTTATTTCAGGGAGGATCAAGCATCATATTAATATAATATCTTTAGAAGACCTTATGCTTGAAGAACACCATTTATTGAACATCTGTTAATTACTAGGATTACTAGGCATCATACAGGGCCACTATGAGTCAGTGGGTTTGGATTTTGGATGCCAAGCCTTAGGGATAAAAATGGAAAACTAAGATACAGACCTTGCTTCAAGAAAATCATAGGCTACCAGGTCTGGAATTGAACTCACTCCTGTGCCTTCCAGGCAAACAATAGACAGACATATGAGGTGAACATTTATATCAGGTAGATATACTCCTTGAAGCGATCAATCATGGGAGAACCAAAGGGCAGTGTTTGCACAGGGAGACAGCTTGGAGATGGAAGGACATGAGAGGGAAAGACACAGGGAAGAAACTATGGGGAGGAGTGGGAAGAGAGCTGTTACATTGTGGGGAACTGCAGTCAATGTCATGAAACAAAATGTGTATGAACTGCTGCATGGAAAATTAATTTGCTCTGTAAATTTTCACCCAAATCTCAGTAACAATTTTAAAAAAAAAAGAAGAAGAAGAAGAAAGAAGGAAAACTACAGGCAAATATGATGTAAACAAGTAAATAAATAATGATGGTCTTTTTTCATCTCTTTGCACATTCATTTGCAAATGTATGCTGTAATTAATAGTTCATCTCTAATTCCATTAACAAACCTGTCTTGGAAGAAATGCAGCCAGAATGCTCCTTAGAGGCAAGGATGGTGAGGCTTTGTCTCATGTCCTTTGGACATGTTATCAGGAGGGACCAGTCCTTGGAGAAGGACATCAAGCTTGGTAAAGTAGTGGATCAATGAGAAAAAGGAAAACCCTGAAAAAGATGGATAGACACAATGGCTGTCACAATGAACTGAAGCAGTGATTGAGAGGATGATGCTGGACTGGGCTGTTTCGTTCTGTTGTGCATAAGGTCACTGTGAGTCAGAACCAACTCATTAGCATTTAACAACAAATTCCACTTTAAATGACGTTTGTATTTATGAACCCTGAAGGTGATCAGTTTGGGTTTCTTCTTTGGCAAACTTTCCGTACTTTTACTTCTCAGAGCTTGTGGCTCCATTTCAATACTCCAGTGATTAGTGGTGTTGAGTTGTCTGATAAAGTCACACCTCTCTCCTTTGCTCCATGAAACCAAAGTAATGAGTTTAGGTGAAGACAATTGCCTTCTCAAATGGAGGACCAGGAAGTGACCAAAAGTACAGGACTAACCTGACTTTCCTGCTAAGCTAACAAGGTGTCTCCACTTCCAACACCCTCATCTCCCGGAGACCATCACCCTGGTATGGCATTCCAATGGGTCTGCACAATTGGAGGTTCTCCCCATAGGCCATTGTAATGAAATGAATAGGGAAAATAATGAGTAAATTATGAAGAAAAAGAATGTTAGACCTAATTTTGTTTCCATTCTTTGCTTTTAAACCAACCTTGATGAAATGCATGAAATATGACCATGAAGGCTATCTGGCTTCTCACCAATATTATTTGACCCAAGCCAAGCCTGCGACTCTGGTGCTATCAGTCATTCAGGGGAAACTGCTTGACACGCCCTAAACTAGTCCTGTTCTGCTCCAGTGCTGCTGTGATTAATTAGACATGTAGGGGGGCCAGTGAGTCATCAGTGTTTGAGTCTCAGTTCTGAAGGTTAGAGAGTGACCCCAGAATTCTGCTGAATACAATAACATGAAGAAAACACTACTTACGTAATGAAGTAGGCACCTGGTGGACCACAGTGTCAGTTTTTTAAGGAACTTGTCAGTTGCCTGAAAAACAGCTTGCAAAAATAAAAAGGATGCAAATAATTTATCATTTACATTGGCATATATTAATAGCAAGTGCTTTATCCAGAGAACTGTTCTGGGGTTACCTAGAATGGCATATGAGATGATCCTTACAGCTGTGAAGTCAAGTCTAAGTAGGACAGAAAGAGGGGTGTTGGTGTGTGTCTATGAGTGCACAGACAAGACTCTCACAGGGGAAAAAAATTGTGTGTGTGTGTGTGTGTGTGCATCTGTGTGAAATGAGCTAAGAGAAGACCAAAATAACTCCAACATACTGGGCCCCTTTGCCTTTGCATATGAGCTAAATTCCAGTATACCATGCAGCCTGCTGGAAGCGGGGAAGATACACGAGCTGCGAGTTCTATGTCTGGCCCAGTCTGTGGCCCTTAGAAAAATAGTAATGAGGCAAGTAAATGAATAATATGGTGATGGATAAGGAGCCCTGGTGACTGCTAACCAATAGGTCAGCAATTCAAACTCACTTTTGTCTGTGGGAGAAAAGACCTAGTAATCTACTCGGTTGGGCAATCCTACTTCCG
>NW_006921641.1:8864291-8870468 GCF_000298275.1 Orycteropus afer afer
CCCGTGCTTACCTTGCTCCTGGAGACCTGGTCCCTCTCGGGAGGGTAACAAGGAAAGTGTTCAGTGCAGATCAGTGAGTAAGCACCAGCCCGCCCGTGCTTACCTTGCTCCCGGAGACCCCGTCCCTCTCGGGAAGGTAACAAGGGAGCCATCTGAGCACTAGTATCCATAGTGATACTGCCTCGGAAACCCAAAGAGGGGTCGCTATGAGTCGGGGCTGACTCAACGGCAAATAACAACAACAACACAACAATCTGCTCCCATAAAGATTTCAGCCTTGGAAACCTTTTACGGCAGTTCTACTCTGTCCTGTAGGGTTGCTGTGAGTCAGAATTGGCTCAACAGCACACAGCAACAAAAACATGGTGACTGATACATAGTAGGCTTTGAATAATTTTCTCCTTCCTCATTCTCTGAATCATTAAAAAACAATGGATACCATCAATGCTATTTTACAGTCTAAGAAACAGAAACTCATAGTGCTTAAGTAAATTGCCCAAGGTGACAGAGCTGCTAAGCTCCAGATCAAGGACTTCCAACCTTGAATATGATGCTCTGTACACTACACCACTCTACCTCTTGTTCTATATGTTCATGAATTAACCAATTCAAACAGAGTCCTTTCTTCGATAGAAATTGGAGGTCCTAAATAACACAATCCTAACCAGTGCAACCTTCTTTCCTCAAAGTCTCAACTGGGACTTGGGAAAGTAGTCCCACCCCGTTGTCTTTTCAGTATCTATCCTATGTCTCTAGCTGCAGATTCAATCATAGCCACAGGAGAATGGAAGTATCCCCCCCCACACACACACACATACACATACACCCACCCTTCTCCAACCTTGTATTCAGTTGTTGCTCTCCATGCAGCAGAAACTTGGTAGGAAACATACACTCAAGCTCCCCTATATGGTAATCCATTTATTTCAGTCACTTTTGGGCTGTGATCCCAGATTGGCAATCCTTAGAAATCCAATTTTTGTCTACTTTTTTTGATGACTCAAAAGTTCAAAAAGTTAGAGTATTGCTTTTTAATTAATTTTACTTTCCAGAAGCTCAAAATGTAAAGTCTTACTGGAGGAAATTGTCCCCTCTGACACAACTTAGAAATGGATGTGGACCTGCTAGTTGGCACTTTTGTGTGTGTGTGTGTCATTGTTACTCTCTTGGGACTCTGCTTTAGCAAAACTTGCATTTTTGAAATTGCTGTCATTTAATTCCTTAGGCAATTGATTTAAGCTTCATTTTTTTTCCATTAAATGAAAATTAAATTAAGTTCATTATTGTATTAGACAGGCATTGATTGTACCACTTGGGTTTTAATTAAATGCTACTATTCATTATTTCCTCCCCTGTGGTGTTTTTCTTTGGTATATAATTTGGGGTAACAACAGTAATAGTAAATTATCCCTCATAAATAATATTCAGAGAGAAAGATGTACTAACACACTGAAAACACTTTGAAAGAACTTGCTTATTGTTTTTAATTTACTTGCAGGGTATTTATCAGTTAATAATATTTTTCCATGTTGCTCCTTTGTGATAAAATGGGGCATACCCATATCTTTCTTAAGCAGCTCTGACTTTTGCAGTTAATGGCTGACTTCAAGATGTCATTGATCTTAAAAATGTGCTGACTTTATGTGAAACACTGAAGTTATGGTCCAGGGGGTAGATGTTTGATTTAAGTCTAAGAACATTATCAGAAAGGTTTAGAAAAATGCCCAGAGAGAAGCTTATTTAGTTTTCTTTATAATATTTGGGAAGCACTCATTTCATGCCAAACAGTCTTCTGTATTCTGGAAATGCTTGAACTGATAGAACTATAGTTTCTGTCCTTCCCACACTTGTATTCTACAAAGTAAGAGATAATGCAATAGATAATGACACACACCCCTCCCTTCCCACCTGCCTGCCCCCCCACAAGAAAATGGGATTCTCAGGTAACATGGTGACAGTTCCTGGGCCATTCTCTATGAATCTAGACTTTCAGCAAGATAGTGCACTTCACATGCCTCTGCTCCAAACACATAGCAATGATGGGTAACATGGAATGACATGATTGAGCTCAAAAATACAGAAATCTTATCTCCTTGGCTCCAGCCCAGAAGAGAAAATGGTGAATGGATCAAGCTGCAGGCCTACTGGGCTCTGGGAAGGAAAACAACCCACAGAGCCAACCATTTGGTCCCTGTGAAGTAAAGAGCTCTGGGAGTGCACCACCCAAAATGGGAGACTGGGCCAGCTCCAGTGTCATATTACTCCATAAGCAAGGTAAACACAGGGTTACTTGTGCTTACTAACTAATATATAGAATTTTGCATTTTTTACACATCAAAGATTTGGCTACTAGGTACAGCTGGCATTTTTCACTCTCCCAACTCCACAGTACCTTCTTACAGAATCAAAGCCTCTTTTCAAAATTACAGTCCCTGACAGGGATGGAGTACCCAGTAAGCAAGGTAAGCGCAGGCTTACTTGTGCTTACTTAATAATATGTAGTGAAAAATGTGTGAAATTGTTCACTACAGATTAGTAAGTAAGCACGAGTAAACCTGTGTTTATTGGGTAATCTGCCCCTGGCCAGCTCAATGCCTGAGGCCAGAGTTGATCACAATATATTCCCCCAATCATAAAAGGAGCCTAAAACTTGCCACTGGTGCTGCTGGGATACATGTAAAAGTTTAAGAGCATTTCAAAGAATGGAAAGGTAGCCTATAGCTTCCAAACCAGATGTGGATAAAAGGAATATAGAAAATGAATCTGTCCATCAGAAGGCTGGGGTGCAGGTGGATAAAAGAAGAAAGTTTGTAAACAAACAAAAATCATAGCCACAGCAAGTTAACAGAGATAGTTCAAATATGTCAGTAATCACATATACAAAAATGGAATTCAATTAAATTCACCTATTAGAAAGACATTTCCAGGTGGAATTAAAAATAAAAAGAGAACCCAACTATCCACTCTTAGAAGAAAACACCTAAAACAAAACTACACAGAAAGGTGGAAAATAAAAACATGGAAAAGATTTATTATTCAATCAAGAGAAATTATTGATATCTGTAAAATAGAGCTTAAGACAAAAATCTGTAATATGAATAATGGGACACAACAAAATAATAAAGAAAGAAACCAACAAGATCTGGCAACAACAAATTTTCAAGCATTTGATGATATGGCCTTGTTAGATATAAAGTAAAAGCTGACAGAAATACAAAGAAGAACTGACAAACTCATCTTTTGGAAATTGGATATCAAGCAGAAAAATAATTTGTAAGGATATAAAGGATTTGAACCACAAAATTAATATGCAGGATCATAGCCTGGGCCTAATAAATAGAGACTATGCAGTCCTTCCTTGGACACAGGCAACAATTAAAAAAACTGATCACATTCTATATCCAAGGGAAGTCTAATATTTCAAAACACTGAAGTCACAGAAATCATGTTCTATGACCACAGTGCAATAATATTAAAATAATAATAATAAAAGATAGTTAAAATAAATAACAACATGTGTCTGGAAATAAAAATCCCCTCTTTAAGTAACTCCTGGATTAAAAGAAAAAAAATCACAATGTAAATTACTATATATTTGGATCTATGAGAAAATAAAAACACTAGTCAAAATTTGTGAAATCCAACTGAACTGAACTTTGAGTTCAAATTCATAGGCTTACATTTATTTTTTTTGAAATGCATAAGATTCAAGTCACTGAACTACAAATATAAAACCTAACTAAACTTAAAGAAAATGTAAGATAAAATAATAGGGAGTCATTAACAAAGTTGATTCTCTGGGGAAAAAAGTTAGAAAAATAATGAAAGAGACTAAAAAGAAAAGGGGAAGTCAAGTACAGACAGTCCTCAGGTTTTAAACAAGATATATTTCTAAACTTTCTTTGCGTTTGTAGGTAAGTTAGAACAGGTGCATATAGTTCTTATTTAGCCTTACTTTAGTGTGAGAAAGGCACTCTGGTGGTGCAGGGGTTATATCATTGGCTGCTAACCAAAAGTTTGGTGGTTTGAAGCCACCAGCTGCTGCATGAGAGAAAGATGAGGTAGTCTGCTTCCGTAAAGATTTACAGCCTTGGAAACCCTATGGGGCAGTTCTACTCTATTCTATAGGGTTGCTGAGTTGGAATCAACTCAGCAGCAGTGAGTGTGGTTTGGGGTTGTTAGTGCAAGAAAAGACTCAAAACCTTTTCAGTGATTTAAAAGCTGCACATACAGCACATAAAGGTGTTATGGTGAAGAATTTGCTGCAAGTAGATGTCGCTTAGGAGCCCTGGTAGAGTAGTGATTAAAGCACTTGACTACTAACCAAAAGGTGAGTGGTAAGAACCCACTAACCACTTCATGGGAGAAA
This sequence comes from Orycteropus afer afer, assembly GCF_000298275.1. Lineage (NCBI taxonomy): Eukaryota > Metazoa > Chordata > Mammalia > Tubulidentata > Orycteropodidae > Orycteropus > Orycteropus afer. The sequence goes on from NW_006921641.1 coordinate 8,868,661, forward strand.
GTTGTGGCTGTCTGCTTCCATAAAGACTTACAGCCTTGGTAACCCCATGGGGGCAGTTCTACTCTGTGTATAGGTTGCTATGAGTTGGAATTAATTCAACAACAGTGAGTTTGGGTTATTTTGGGTAGAGGTTGGTTCAATCCTTTCAGAGTGAGGGCACATATATATATAAATTAAAGGGGAGGTATGAGTTGTTCATAAATAAGGTGTTGGTAACCTGGGGAGTACTTCTAATAACCATAAATTTGTTGTTGTTGTTTTTACTATGTGCCGTCGGGTCAGACCCAACTCATAATGACCCCTCCTTGGGTTGCCGAGGCAGTATCACTACAGAAGTAGATTGCCCAACCTTCCTTCTGAGGAATGGCTTGTGGGTTTGAACTGCCAGCCTTCTGGTTAGCAGTCAGGTGCCTTAGGCACTATGCTACCAGAGCTCCAACCATTAATATAGTAGAACTTTTTTTAAAAAAATAATGAGTTTAATAAATAATTTTATATCAGTACATTTGAAAACTTGGATGATATGCATAATTTTCTTGAAAAATCTAAATTACCAACACTAACTCAAGGAAAAATAGAAAATCTTAATAAACTGACAAGCATTAATGAAAAGAGATCTATAATCAAAAGTCTTCTCCACATGCTGAAAAAGACACAAGACTCAGATGGTTTTACAGGAAAACTTTCCAACACTCCAAGAAACAGAGAAACACTATCTTTTATAAAATATTTCAGAAAATAGAAAAAAAAAAAGGTGTAACTGCCCAACTTATTTAATATGGCCAACATAATCTTGATATCAAAGACTGACAATAAAAGAGCACTTTATACCAATCTCATTTAGTACTGTAAGTCCTAAATAAAATGCTACCAACCAAATCCAGCAATGTATTTAAAAACAAAACTCATGAAAAATTAGGATTTATCTCAAGAATGCAAGGCTGGTTCAATATGCCCCCCCCCAAAAAAAAAAAAAGCCACTGTGCCATTGAGTTTTATCTGACTCATAATGACCTCACTTTGGGTTCTGAGGCAGTATCTCTATGGAAGTAGATTGCCTAGTCTTCCTTCCAAGGAGTGGCTGGTGGATTTGAAGAGCCACCCTTCTGGTTAGCAATCAAATGCCTTAGACACTATGCCACTAGAGCTCCAGTTCAATAACAAAACTATATTAAATATGCATAGCCATACTATACACATAATTATCTACCTATGCAATAATAGCTTGTTTTTTTTTTTTTTTTTAATGCCTTAGATGGAAAAACACCAAATTCAGAATAGTGACTACGTCTATGAAGAGAAGAAAAAGAATAGGACCCAGGAGGAATACACATGGGGCTTCAAATGAAAATATAGTACATTGAACACAATCAAAAGCAAAAGTAGTAAAATTTAATGATTTGATAAAGTGAGGTTGGCTGTATGGGCATTAATTAAATTATTTTCCTATATAATAAACCTATAGCACATAGCAATATATTTCATGATTAAAAAAAAATATTATTTTGATATCATCTATCTTGGGGTTTCTCAAACTTGAATGTGCAAGTGAATCATCTGGAAATCTTTAAAATGCAAATTCTGATTCAACAGGTTCTGGGGCAGGGCTTGAAACTCTGCATTTCCAACAAGCCCTCAAATGGTGCTGCTGCTGCTGGTGCAGGAGGGTCTGTCTAAGTCCAAAAGAAACCAAACTCACTGTTGTCGAGTCATTTCGACTCATAGCAACCCCTCCTTGCATTTCCAAGGCAATATCTTAGCATAGTGGCTAAGGCACTTGACTGCTAACCAGAAGGCTGGCGGTTCAA
>NW_006921641.1:8871427-8880393 GCF_000298275.1 Orycteropus afer afer
GCAGATTTAAAGCATCATATAACTTTTCCCAGGCATTCTCAGCTTTTACTCTTCTCTTCTAGTCTTGACCTCGATTCTTTTAATCCACCCTGATTGGATGCCACCTCCCTCATATCTAGGGATAGATATCTTTCTCCTTTAGTTTCCCTTAACCTTAAAGAAGTGGGCTTTCTGTCTGCACTACGGGTCCACCCTCAGTTACAGAATCCTAGAACTATATATTGTTAGAGTTAAAGGAACTAGAATAGCTTGTAAGCCAAACCCTTTGTTTTATACAAACAAGACCCTGAGAGGTGGAGTAACCATCCCCATCTCATGGCATTCTCACCAGTGGCATATCCAATACTCACCAGCTGCAACATCTTTCCTAGCCCAGAGGGACTTCATGGATCCAACTCCATTGAGATTTTCATTCTCAGTCCTAGTCTCAAACCAGGCTTGTCTCAGGGAGTAGAGGCAGTGGCTGAGGCAGAATTTACCCAGAGATCATACTGAAAGGTCCATGCTTTGTCCACTTGAAATCTGTGGTCACAAGGAAGGAAGGGAACTCTGCAATTGGCTTTATTAGGTTTTCTAACAGTGCCATAGCACTGACCACATTTCTTCCTTTAAGACAGATAGAACTTGGGCAATTAATTACTTTCTTTCTTTGTGGGAGGAATTGCAGCTTGAGAGTCTTTAAAAATCAATTTGCAATTCATCCTGTCACTGGGTTTTTACCTTGCCCCTCTTTCCTGAATATAAAGTAACCACCGTATCAATAGTTCTTCCTTTCACTTATCACTTTTCTCGGAGGAAAGCTGTGAACCATGTAAAGAGGAAAATGACAGCTGGAGAGAGGAGTCCCAGAAAACCATATTTAAGGTGCACAAAGAAGAGAAGTTTAGACTCAAAAACCATTCAACCTGAAGATATTTTAGGGACAATGAGTCTAACACCATTTTTAGGTGAAGAAATTGAAACCTAGAGAAAAGGCTTGGCCAAAATCAAGGATTCTAGAAAGCTAAAGAAAGACAGGGATGAAGGTCTGGCAGAGACAATAATCGGTTAAGGTGGGCTCTTATTTATGCAATGTGTGATGATAAAATAGTGTGCATACATTGATTTTTGGTAAAATCTAATTATATGTGAAGCCTATTACGGGAGCTTGCAGTTTACAGGAATCCTGTGGTGGAGACTGGAAAATAATTTTCTTCCCTTCCCCACTGCTCTTTTATTTTAAATCTGAATTAGTCTACAGAATTGCTTAAAGCCAAAAATATTGGCAATTTAATAAATTCATACTGTGGATTTTGTTTTCTTACTAAGATGAAAATGATATAAATAGTGAAAGCACTGAACTGTAGGTCAGTAATCCAAATTCTAGTCCCAGATTTGCCAGTAACCAGCTGTGTGGCCTTTGGTGAGTGACTGAGACCACTAGGGAATCTATTTCCCCACCTGTCATTCTAGAATGGTGGTTCCATGTGTGTCAGAGTAGAACTGTGCTCCATAGGGTTTTCAATGGCTTATTTTTTTAGAAGCAGATTGCCATGACTTTCTTCCAAGGCATCTCTGGATGAACTCACACCACCAACCTTTCGGTTAGCAGCCAACCATGTTAACCGTTTGTACCCCCTAGAGATGATCATATGTCAAAATCAACTTGATGACAACTGTAATAGTAGTAATTATGTTGTAGAATTACAGTAAGGCTCCCCTTCACTAAATCTGGAACTAATCCTCAGACATAAGAGCATAAACTCCGTGTGATGTGGGATGACGCAAAGGACCATGCTGACTTCATTTTCCTTCATTAGAACCTTGCTACTCAAAGTGTGGTAGCTGTATCAGGAACATGGGTGTCACCTGGGAGCTCACTAGAAATGTAGAATCTCAAGCCCCAGGCAGATCTGCTAAATCAGAATCTGCATTTGAACAAGATAGCTAGGAGAGCCAGGTTGTTGTTAGGTGCCCTCAAGTCGATTCCAACCCATAGCGACCCTGTGTACAACAGAATGAACCACAGCTAGGTCTTATGCCATCATCATCACAATCCTTGCTATGTTTGAGCCCATCTTTGCAGCCACCTCACTGAGTGTCCTCCCCTTTTTCTCTGACCCTCTACTTTACTAAGCATGATACTCTTTTCCTGGGACTTTCTCTTCTGCCAACAGACCTTTTTCTAAGCTTCCTCAGTTTCCACTTGTTCCTGTGCCTGTGTGTGATAAACTGCTTTCTGGGCCTTGGCCAGCCCCAGTGAGCTCTTATTCCACTATCTGGCCAGCCTCTCTTCTTGGCTCATATGTAATGTAAATAGGTAGGTTGAGTAAATTGACTTTCAACAGAACGAAATGTTAATGTGCCAAGGAGACAAAAATAAGTAGAGACAAGAAATATAAACAGAAAACACCTCAAAACCATTTAGTTTAGAAATAAACAGTCCCATACAATTCAGCTGACTGGAAGACACCAATATTTGTGCCCATTCCAAAGAAAGGTGATCCAACAGAATGTGGAAATTATCAAACAATGTCATCAATATCACATACAAGTAAACTTTTGCTGAAGGTAATTTAAAAAATGGTTGCAGCAGTATATTGACAGGGAACTTTGGGAAATTCAAGCTGGGTTCAGAAGAGGATGTGGAACAAAGGATATCATTGCTGATGTCAGATATATCTTAGCTGAAAGCAAAGAATATCAGAAAGTTGTTTACCTGTGTTTTATTGACAATGCAAAGGCATTCAACTGTGTAGAATCATAACAATTTATGGCTAACATTGAGGAGAATGGGAATTCCAGAACACTTAATTGTGCTCATGAGGAATCTGTACATAGACCTGGAGGCTATCATTTGAATAGAATAAGTGGATACTGCATGGTTTAAAATCAGGAAAGGTGTTCATTAATGTTGTATCATTTTACCATACATTTTTAATCTGAATGCTGACCAAATAATCCAAGAAGATGGACGACATGAAGAACATGGCATCAGAATTGGAAGAAGATTCATTAACAGCCTGTGATATGCAGAAGACACAACCTTGCTTGCTGAAAGTGAAGATGACTTGAAGCACTTACTGATGAAGATCAATGACTACAGTCTTCAGAATGTCCTCAACACAGAGAAAACAAAATCCTCCCAAATGGGCCAATAAACAACATCACGATCAATGGAGGAGAGACTGATGTTGTCAGGGATTTCATTTTACTTGGGTCCACAGTCAACACTAATGGAAGCAGTAGTCAAGAAATCAGACATATTGCAGTGAGAAATGTGGTGCAAAGACTTCTTTAAAGTGTTAAGAAGCAAAGATGTCACTTTGAAGACTAAGGTGCACCCAACCCAAGCCATGGTATTTTCAATCACCTCATATGCACATGAAAGCTGAACAATGAATAAGGAAGACCAAAGAAGAGTTGATGCCTTTGAATTGTGGTGTTGGTGAAGAATGCTGAAAATATCATGGACTGCCAGAAGAACAAATAAATCTGTCCTGGAAGAAGTGGAGCCAGAATGCTTCTTAGAAGTGAGAACAGCCAGACTTTGTCTCACCTACTTTGGACATGTTATCAGAAGATACAATTCCCTGGTGAAGTATATCACGCTTCATAAAGTAGAGAGTCTATGAAAAAGGCAAAGACCCTCAACAAGATTGATTGATGTTGTGGCTGCAACAATGGGCTCAAGTATAGCAAGGATTGTGAGGTTGGTGCAGGTCCAGGCAATGTTGTGTTCTTTTGTGCACAGGGTAGTTATGAGTTGACAGCACCTAACAACAACATACAATTCAGCAAATTCTGAAAATACTTATAGTACACTATAACAAAGAGGTTAAATTGTGACTATTTAAGGGGTATTATAAAAGTTTTTCTCTACCACTAATCTGTCAGTTTATCATACTGTGGTGGCTTGTGTGTGCTGTGAGGATAGAGGCAATGCCACTGGTATTTTACATGCCAGCAGGGTCACTCATGGTGGACAGGTTTCAGTGGAGCTTCCACACTAAGACAGACTGGGAAAAAGGATGGGGCCATCTACTTCTGAGATAACTGACCACTGAAAACCTTATGAATAGCAGTGAAACACTGTCTGATATATTACTGGAAAACTTTATGAAAGCCTGTGAAAATTTGTCTGATATTGTGCAGAAGATGAGCACCTCAGGTTGGAAGACACTCACATCATGACTAGGAAAAAGCTGCCTCCTCAAAATAAAGTCAGCCTTACTGAGGTGGGTGGAGTAAAGCTTTTGGGACATTCATTTGCTTATAGGGCAACACTCAACATGGGAAGAAACAGCTGCAAACATTCATTAATAATTGGAATGTGGAATGTATAAAGTATGAATCTAGGAAAATTGGAAGTTGTCAAAAATAAAATGGAATACATAAAGATTGATATCCTAGGCATTAGTAAGCTGAAATGGACTGGTATTGGTCATTTTGAATTAGACAATCATATGGTCTACTATACCAGGAATCACAAATTGAAGAGGAATGGTGTTGCATTCATCATCAAATAGAACATTTCAAGATGTATCCTGAAATATAATGCTGACAGTGATAAGATAATATTCATGTGCCTACAAGGAAGACCAGTTCATATATCTATCATTCAAATTTACACACCAACCACCAAAGCAAAAGATGAAGAAATTGAAGTTATTTCTGCAGTCAGAAATCCATCAAACATGCAATCAAGATATATTGATTATTGCTGGTGATTGGAATGCGAAAGTTGGAAATGAAAAAGCAGCATTGATCATTGGAAAATATGGCCTTGATGCTGGAGATTGCATGATAGAATTTTGCAAGACCAAAGACATAATCATTGCAAATACCTTTTTTCAACATAAATGGCTACATGAACCTTGACTTCACCAGATAGAATACACAGAAATCAAGTCCACTACATCTAGGGAACTTGGCATGGAGAAGGTCAATATTATCAGTCAAAAAAGGCCAGGTGCTGACTGTGGAACAGACCATCAATTGCTCATATGCAAGTTCAGATTGAAGCTGAAGAAAATTAAAACAAATCAACAAGAGCCAAAATATGACCTTGAGTGTATCCCACTTGAGTTTAGAGACCATCTGAAATATAGATTTGATGCATTGAACATCAGATCAGACAAGTTGTGGGATGACATCAAGAACATCATATATGAAGAAAGCAAAAGGTCACAAGGAAGACAGGAATGGAGGAAAAGACCAAAATGGATGTCAGAGGAGACTCTGAAACTTGTTCTTGAACAGACAGTAGCTAAAACAAAAGAAAGAAATGTTGAAAAATAAAAGAGCTGAACAGATTTCAAAGGGTGGCTCAAGAAGGCAAAGTAAAGTATTACAATGAAATGTACAGAGACTTGGAATTAGAAAACCAAAAAGGAAGAACATGCTTGACATTTCTTAAGCTGAAAGAACTGAGGGAAAAATTCAAGCCTCAAATTGCAACATTGAAGGATTCTATGGGCAAAATGAAATGACACCAGAGATTGCATGATAGAATTTTGCAAGACCAAGGATGTATTCAAGGAGGTCTGATGGCATAGTACCTAAGGCATATGACAGCTAACCAGATGGTTGGTGGTTCAAACCCACCAACCACTTAGTGGAAGGAAGACTAAGCAATCTACTTCTGTTAAGATTTATGGCCTCGGAAACCCAAAGGGGGTTGCTATGAGTCGGAATCTATGTGATGGCAGTGAGTTTGGGATTTTTTGGAGTTTAATGATGTATTCATTGCAAATACCTTTTTTCAACAACATAAACAGCAGCTATGCATGTGGACTTTGGCAGATGGAACACACAGCAATCAGATTGACTACATCTGTGGAAAAAGGTGATGGAGAAGCTCAATATCTTCAGCCAAAACAAGGCCAGGAGCTCACTTCAGAACAGACCATCACCTGCTCATATGCAAGTTCTAGTTGAAGCTGAAAACAATTAAAATATGTCCATGAGAGCCAAAATATGACCTTTATTACATCCCACCTGAATTTAGAGACAATGAAAAGAATACATTTGACACATTGAACACCAATGACCCAAAACCAGATGCACTGTGGGATAACAATGAGAACATCATCCACGAAGAAAGTAAAAGGTCATTAAAAAGATAGGAAAAGAAGAAAAGACCAAAATGGATGCCAGAAGATATACTCTGAAGCTTGCTCTTGAATGGAGAGTAGCTAAAGCAAATGGAATAAATGACAAGATAAAAGAACTGAACAGAAGATTTCAAAGAGCAGCTCAACAAGACAGTCAATTATTATAATGATATGTGCAAAGACCTGGAGTTTGAAAACTGAAAGGGAATAACATACTTGGCATTTCTCAAGCTGAAAAAACTGGAGAAAACATTCAAGCCTCAGGTTGCAATATTAAAGGATTCTATGAGTCGGGGCCGACTCGACAGGATATAACAACAACAACAACAACAACAACAACATGGGCAAAATATTGAATGATGCAGGAAACATCAGAAGAAGATGGAAGAAATACATGGAGGCACTGTACCAAAAAGAATTGGTTGATGTTCATCCATTTGAGAAGGTGGAATATGATCATGAACCAGTGGTACTGAGGGAAGAAGTCAAAGTTGCACTGAAGGAATTGGCGAAAAACTAGGCTACAGGAATTGACGGAATGCCCATTGAGATGTTTGAACAGATGTCACACTGGAGGCACTTATTTATCTATGACAAGAAATTTGGAAGACAGACAGACACATGGCCAACTGACTGGAAAAAAACCATATTTGTACCCATTCCAAAGAAAGGTGATTCAACAGAATGTGGAAGTTATCACATTATATCATTAATGTCACCTGCAAGTAAAATCTTGCTGAAGATAATTCAAAAATGGTTGCAGCAGTATATTGACAGGAAACTTCCAGAAATGCAAGCTAGGTTCAGAACAGGATGTGGTACAAGGGATATCATTGCTGATGTTAGATGGATCTTGGCTGAAAACAAAGAATACCAGAAAGGTGTTTACTTGTGTTTCACTGACTATGCAAAGGCATTCAACTGTGTGGATCATAACAAGTTATGGCTAACATTGAGAAGAATAGGAATTTTGGAACAATTGTTTGTACACATGAGGAGCCTACACATAGACTTGGAGACTGTCATTTGGACAGAGCAAGGGGATGCTTCATGGCTTAAAATCAGGAAGGAAGTACATCAGGGTTATATCCTTTCACCATACTTATTCAATCTGTGCTGAGTAAGTAATCTGAGAAGCTGGATTATATGGAGAAGAATGCAGCATCAGAATTGGAGAAAGATTCATTAATAACCTGTGTTGTGTAGATGATACAACCTTGTTTGCTGAAAGTGAAGAGGACTTGAAGCACTTACTGATGAAGATCAAAGACTATAGTCTTCACGATGGATTACTCTTCGATATATAATAATAATAATAATAAATCCTCACAACTGGACCAATAAGCAACATCGTGAACAGTGGAGAAAAGATTGAAGTTGTCAGAGATTTCACTTTACTTAGATCCACAATCAACACTCATGGAATCAGCAGTCAAGAAGTCAGACATCATGTTGCAAATCTGTTGTAAAAGACCTCTTCAAAGTGTTGAAGAGAGAAGATGTCACTTTGAAGACTAAGGTGGGCCTAACCTAAGGCATGGTATTTTCAATTGCTTCATATTCATGTGAAAGCTGAACAATGAATAAGGAAGACCAAAGAAGAATTGATGCCTTTGAAATGTGGTCTTGATGAAGAATACTGAAAATACCATGCATGGACTGCCAGACGCACAGCTAGAATTCTCTTTAGAAGTAGGAATGGCCAGACTTCATCTCATCTACTTTAGTCATGGGGTCAGAAGAGACCAGTCCCTAGAGAAGGACATCATGTTTGGTAAAGTGGAGGGTCAGAGAAAAAGGGGAAGACCCCCAATGAGATGGATTGACACAATGGCTGCAATGATGGGCTCAAGCATAGCAAGGATTGTGAGGATGGCACAGTGCTTTGTTCCATTGTACATAGGCTTACTATGAATCAGAATCAACTCAGTGGCACCTAACAACACCACAGAAGTTTTTCTAGTTCAAAGATAAAAACAAAAAAGACAAATCAACCAAACAGACAACAAATTAAGAACACGAGCAGACAATTCACAGAAGAGAAGGGAGTGCAGTCACTAAATCCGTGAAAAGATGCCACCCTCGGGAACTGAAATTAAAGCCACAAGATACCACTTCTCCCAATGGCAAAAAATACATATATTTTTTTATACTGCAAAAGAATATTTTACTTTTAATTGTGAAATATCTCAAACATCCTGAAAATAACATAAAAACACCCATGTGTGCACCACTTAGAATGAATAGATATTAATATTTTGCCCTATTTTTTTTTTTCAGAAAGCTAAAGCCTCCCCCAAGTCCCACTTCCCCATCCCTCCCTTAAAGTTGTTGTTTTCAGTTGCCCTTAGGTTGTTTCCAACTCATAGCGACCCCATGTGTACAGAGTAGAACTGCTCCACAGGGTTTTCAAGACTGGGACCTTTTGGAGGCAGATCACCAGGTCTGTTTTCCAAGGTGCCCCTAGATGTCTTGAACCTGCCAACCTTTTGGCTAGTAATCAAGCACTTACCATTTTTGTCACACTTACTGGGTATTATTCCACATGAGACTTATACTTTTACTATACCTGCATGTGTCTGTTGTCAATGTATACTCTTGTTTTTATCATAGTCTATATATTTTTTTGGAGCTCATGTTTCTTCACTCCACAGTGTTTTTGAGATTTGTCTGTGTTGAAATGTAGAACTCACTCACTCTTTTTAAACCCCTGTTTAGTGTTTAATTGAATTAATAAGCCACAGTTTATTTATTCTTTTTCTTCCTGAGGGACAGAAAGATTGAAGGGAATGAGAAAGACTGTTTAGAAATAAGCATAATTTTAGATAACGTGTCTAGTGTATTTTGTTGTTCCTGTTAGGTGCTGTTGAG
>NW_006921641.1:8881048-8884363 GCF_000298275.1 Orycteropus afer afer
TAAGTGCTTCAAGTCATCTTCACTTTCAGCAAACAAAGTTGTGTCATCTGCATATCACAAGTTGTTAATTCTTCTTCCAATCCTGATGCTGTGTTCTTCTTTATATAGTCCAGCTTCTCAGATTATTTGTGCAGCATACAGATGGAATAAGTATGGTGAAAGGATACAACCTTGATAAACACCCTTCCTGATTTTAAATCATACAGCATCCCCTTGTTCTTTTTGGACAACAGCCTTTTGGTCTATGTACAGGTTCTTCATGAGCACAATTAAGTGTTGTTCTTGAATTCCCATTGTTCTTAATGTTAGCCATAATTTGTTATAATCCACACAGTCAAATGAATGCCTTTACATAGTCAATAAAACACAGCTAGACATCTTTCTGATATTCTTTGCCTTCAGTTAGTATCTATTTGACATCAGCTATATTCGTCATTCCATGCCCTCTTCTGAATCCAGCTTGCATTTCTGGAAGTCCTCTGTCAATATACTGCTACAACCATTTTCAATTATCTTCAGCAAGAGTTTATTTGTGTTTGATATTAATGATATTGTTTGATAATACCCACATTCTGTGGATCACTTTTCTTTGGGATGAACACAAATATGGATCTCTTCCAGTCATTTGGTCAGGAAGCTGTCTTCCAAACTTCTTGGCATAAATGACTGTCTCTAACTCTGCATCCATTTGTTGAAACATCTCAATGGGTATTCCACCAATTCCTAAAGCCTTGTTTTTAGCCAATTCCTTCAGTGCACATGGACTTCTTCCTTCAACACCATTGGTTGTTGGTCATATGCTACCTACTGAAATAATTAACATCAACCAATTCTTTTTTTTTTAATATAGAAAGCTTCATGAATTTGCATGTCATCCTTGCAACAAATTATGGCTAACATTGATAAGAATGGGAATTCAAGAACAACACTTAAGTGTGCTCATGAAGAACCTGTACATAGACCAAAAGGCTGTCATTCATGCTAATCTTCTCTGTATCATTCCAGTTTTAGTGCATGTGCTGCCAAAGTGAGCACCATCAACCAATTCTTTTTGATGTAGCAACTCTATGTATTAATTCCTTCCATCTTCTTTTGTTATTTTTTGCATCATTCAGTATTTTGCTCATATTCTCAATGTTGCACTTTAGGTAAGATACAATCCTGTATTTTAGAGATTTCCTGTAACAGACCTTAAGTATCCTATGCTACATTTGCTGGTCTAAATTCATCCTGTCCACTCACTGAGGGTGGACGCTCTCCTCCAGATAAGGTAGTCCTCACTTTTCCCCAGGTCACTGCCAGAGCAGAGAACTCTCCTTAGGGGGGAGGGCAAAGGACCCCAAACCCTCAGGGCCCCCAGCCAAGCTGCCTCCCTTACCCTTGTATTACCTGCGGTCTTCAATCCAAGTGCCTGTGACTGGAGAAGGTTCAACTCCCTGTACTCAGAAGACAGTACATGGAGAAAATGCGAACACTTTATTGCTACAATTTATCCTAAAGGAGATTTGCAAAGCTGCATGCCTGAGATTTATGATATGACATCCAGAGATTTCATGCACTGTATTTCTCATTTATGGGCTTCAATTTAGTTAAGAGAAAAGAAGCTTTCTAGAGCAAAAACACCCTAAGCTTTGGTAAAATGGGATATTTAATTAATTCCAAAATCACCAAGCAGCTAAGAAGTGTGCTTCAGGCCTGTATGTTCAAGCATTCCCCAGGCCTGCTTGTTAGCTCCCTCCCAGATCACGGCAATAGAGCTACATAAAAAGAAAGACTAGCGCAAATTTAGACTGGATAATCCATTTGCAATCTGTGACTGTGGTTAAAGTCTCAGAACATCTCCCTTTAGGCCCTAAGTCTCTAGATGGAATCCCCAAGACAATGTAGCTCTGCTTGCTGTGGAGAGAGTCTCCCATTGGAGTCATCACAGGAGAGGTCCAGGGACCTCTGGGTGACCACAAGCCCTGGAGCTCTCTCTAATGCACATGACTTTATTCCCAATGCAGTCAGGCTCCACCAGCCTTGCAGTACTCAAGCCATCCCTTCTTTCAGACCAGCCTGAGGCATTAGCACTCTCATAAGAAAAGGTAACTTCATGGGCGGAGCCTCATTTGATAGCATTAGCCTAGTGGATAACTTGGTTTAGGATTCCATCCTTTTCAGGGCCAGGAACTAGATTTCTGTAGTGTGTCTAAAATTAGTCCATCTTGAGAAGTCTGACTTAACAAAAAGTGAAGTCATTATCATCCAATGGAAAAGTCATTATCATTCTACCTCTCTGCATTTTTCCATATAAGTCCAGTATCTGGAACACCTTCCTACTTCCTTACTTGTCCAAAGTTGGCTACCATTCAAAATCCAACTTAATTGCTTATGTCCTCCATGAAGCCTTCTTATAGTACCCTGACCTTTGAATGACCCCTGCCTTTGAGTATTCCTAGTGTTCATCATTAAAGCACATTGCACACCTATCCTAAATAACCTCTCATCATAAATTTGAATATACAGAAAACTCATTCCTAGTCAGTCTGTAGTGGCTTTGAGAGCATAGAATAAGCCTTCTGCTTCAAAGCTCTTCTAAATTTCAGCACAGGGTTGTTGTTGTTTGTTACCATCAAGTCAGCCAGACTCATGGCAACTTCCTATGTGTCAGAGTAGAACTGTGCTCTGGAGGATTTTCAGTAGCTGATTTTTTGGAGGTAGGTCACCAGGCCTTTCTTCTGAAGTGCCTCTGGTTGGTTCAAACCACTAAGCTTTCAGCCTAGTACTTAATATTTTTGTACCACCCAGCAACTTTCTCAGCATAGGGTAAAGGGCTGGAAAGAATGCAGTGACCCTAGTGAGCCAAGTTCCTTCACCTGTCCCAGGCTCTGTTTGTATATGCACAAAGGAATGAGAGCACAGGTCCTACCTTTCTTGGAAGGTAGTTATGTGACTCATGGCAGACATGAATATGAGAACTATTTTGAGACTACAAAACACCTTATACCAAATAAGGATCATCATAGTCATTTGTTCAGTAAAAGATGGTTTGTTGATTGCCTCTAAAAGGAACATGGAATAAAATTTGTCTTCCCCCCTCATTTAATCTCTGGGGACATGTATTCATATTCATATCTGTGTTTACCTTCATGTCTGTGCTCATATATAGGTGATCCAGACAACCAAGCCCTCAGCTACTAACCAAAAGGTTGGCAGCTCAAATCCACCCATAGGTGCCTCAGAAGAAAGGCCTGACAAACCCAAAATCAGCGATTTAAAACCCAATGCAGTACAGTGCTATTCTGACACATATGAGGTCTCCATTAGTGAGAA
>NW_006921641.1:8884808-8886164 GCF_000298275.1 Orycteropus afer afer
GTCCCGTCACCCAGCCACATCTGAAGTCCCTGTATTTCTTCATCGTCACCTACCACCCAGAGCTTCCACTTTCCTTTGCATCCTTCCACCGCTCTTATGCTTCTTGTCGCTGCACCTCTGAAAGTGATGGCCAGTTAAGATCTATCACCTTCAGAACTGCTGTGTCCAAGGGCAGGCATGACTGGAACCTTGGAAAGTTCATCCCTTTAGTCTATGACCTTCAAAATGTGGGAACAACTCTGGGCCACTGAGAATTATACAATACTTCTGAAGAAACATTCTGAACCTCAGACTTACAGAACCTCAGGGTCCTTATAGACTTGCTTAGCTGGAAAGGAAAGAAAATTAATGTCGATTAACATTGTGTGTTACATACCATACTAGGCAATGTCATGGCTTCAGTCTTACTAAATCCTCATGACAACCTGAGTTGTTGTTGTTAGGTGCCGTCGAGTCATCTCCTACTCATAGCGACTCTATGCACAGCAGAATGAAACACCGCCCGGTCCTGACTCAGCTCCATGATTCTTGCTATACTTGAGTCCATTGCCGCTGCAGGTGAGTCAATCCATCTTGTTGAGGGCCTTCCCTTCTTTCATCAACCCTCCACCTTACGAAGCATGACATCCTTCTCCAGGGAATGGTCCCTTCTGATAACATGATGAAAGTATATGAGATGAAGTCTGGCCATTCTCGCCTCCAAGGAGGATTCTGGCTGCACTTCCTCCAGGACAGGCCTGTTAGTTCTTCTAGTAGTCCACAGTACTTTCACCATTCTTCGCCAAAACCACAGCTCAAAAGCATCAATTCTTCTTTGGTCTTCCTTATTCATTTTCTACCTCTCACATGCATACAAGGTGATTGAAAATACCATGGCAGGTGCACCTTAGTCCTCAAGGAGACATCTTTGCTCTTCAGCACTTGAAAGAGGTCCTTTGCAGCCGATTTGCCCAGTGCTATACATCGTCTGATATGCTGACTGATGTTTCCATTGGTGTCTATTGTAAAACCAAGCAATGTGAAGTCTGACAATTTCAAACTTTTCTCCATTTATTGTAATGTTTCTTATAAAACCAGTTGTGAGGATTTTTGTTTTGCTTATATTGAGATGTAATACATACTGCAGACTGTATTCTTCAATCTTCATAAGTAAGTACTTCAAGTCATTCTCACCTTCAGCAAGCGAAGTTGTGTCATCAGCGTATCACAGGTCATTAATGATTCTTCCTCCAATCGTAATGCCACATTCTTCTTCATACAGTCCAGCTTCTTGGATTATTTGCTCAGCATACAGATTGAATAAGTATGGTGAAAGGATACAACCCTGACACACTCCCTTCTTGATTTTAAACCTTG
>NW_006921641.1:8887052-8889044 GCF_000298275.1 Orycteropus afer afer
ATGATGCTCTTGATGTCATCCCACAATTCTTCTGGTTTTCGGTCATTAGTGTTCAACGCATCAGATCTATTCTTTAGATGGTCTCTAAATTCAGGAGAGATATATTCAAGGTCATATTTTTGCTCTCATGGACTTGTTTTAATTGTCTTCAACTTCAAGTTGAACTTGCATATGAGCAGTTGGTGGTCTGTTTTACAATCAGCTCCTGACCTTGTTTTAGCTAAAGATATTGAACTTTTCCATTGCCTCTTGCCACAGATGTAGTCAATCTGATTCCTGTGTAGTCCACCTGGTGAAGTCCACGTGTATATTGGCCGTTTGTGTTGTTGAAAAAAGGTATTTGCAATGAATAAGTCATTGGTCCTGCAAAATTCTATCATGCGATCTCCAGCCTTATTTCTGTCACCAAAGCCAGGTAAAAAGGGGCAGGAGGCAATGTTAGGTCTCAAGCCCCCTAGAGCCAGGAAAAGGAAGGAGCAGCCCAGGACCACAAAGTGGTAGGCTCCAGGTAGGAATTAGGTAAGGGGAGGGCACAGAAGTTTCCAACAGCTAAGGGAGACAAACTTGTCAGTCAGTTTGTCATCCTGTGAGGCTTGTATGTTTCTGTAAGGCATGAGGCTTTGCCACTGGTGTTTCAGGTGCCCACGGAGTTGCACATGGAGCACAGGTTTCAATGCAGCTGACAGACTAAAATAGACTAGGAAGAAGGAAGAGGCCATCCACTTCTCAAAATTTGACCAGGGAAAACCTTATGAATAACAGAATAAACTGTCTGATACATTATTGGGTAACTTTATGAATAGCTCATAAACATTGTCCGACACAGTGCAGGAAGATGAGCCCCTTGGGTTGAAGGCACTCAAAATAAGGCTGGGAAAGAGCTGCCTCATCAGAGTAGAACCAACCTTAATGATAATGGATAAAATAAGTCTTTCAGGACTTCCATTTGCTGATGTGGCATGACTCAAATTGAGGAGAAACAGCTGCAAACATCCATTAATAATTGGAACATGGAGTGTACAAAGTATGAATCTAGAAAAATTCAAAATTCAAAATGTCAAAAATGAAATAGAACACATAAAGATTGATATCCTAGCCACTAGTGAGCTGAAATGGACAGGTTTTGGCCATTTTGAATCAGACAACTATATGATCTGCTATGCTGGGAATGACAAATTGAAAAGGAATGGTGTGGCATTCATCATCACAAAGGATATTTCAAGATCTGTCCCAAAGTACAATGCTGTCAGTGATAGGATAATATCCATACGCCTACAAGGAAGACCAGTTAATACAACTATTATTCAAATTTACGCACCAACCACCAAAGCCAAAGATGAGGAAATTGAAGATTTTTATCAACTTCTGCTGTCTGAAATTGACCAAATATACAATCAAGATGTGTTACTTATCACTGGTGATTGGAATGCAAAAGTTGGAAACAAAGAAGAATCACCGGTAGTTGGAAAATTTGGCCTTGGTGACAACCTGAGAGGTATAACAATTTCCTTTGGAGTCTCGGAAAGATTAAGCATTGTGCCAGTAAGTGACAGAGCAGCTCTTCTCTATTGCCTCTGGGTAGCGGGATAAGGTGATACTAAGCATGTTATATAGACATGTACCACAATGCGTCCATTTGAACAACGTCTAACTGCATATACATCCATGGTTCCAACCCCTGTAAAACCTATTATATTAAAAATTCAAGGTGCATACAGTGGTTCGTAATAACAAATGGGTGCTATTTTGTGACACACATCAAAAGATTATTACTATTATTATTATTGTATTATTATATTAAAGATGTTTTAGTGTATCTGGAAGGGTTTCTTTAATGATTTTTATGCATAGAAAGGTACACTGTATACTATATACTAAGACAAACATTTAACTAACTGATATTAGATATAAACTGTACCTAAAGGAGCTCTGGTAGCATAGTGGCTAAGACACTTGCCTGCTAACCAGATGGCTGGCGGTTCAAACCCACTA
>NW_006921641.1:8889144-8906430 GCF_000298275.1 Orycteropus afer afer
CAATCCTACTTCCGTAGTGATACTGCCTCGGAAACCCAAGGAGGGGTCGCTATGAGTCGGGGCCGACTCGACGGCACATACAACAACAACAACTATTCCAACTTTACATACAAATTCTACTTAAAGACAGACTGAGGAATAGAACTCATTCATAATCCAGAGACTGTCTGTATATAATATGATGTTCACACAACCTCCAAATCACACAACATCCTATTTCACAGAATGTATCGTGGACATTAAGTGACATGTGACTGTAATTAATACCAGAGGCATTGGTATTTCAATGGCAATTCTCACCTTCCATGTGAGAAACTCAGGTTCAATTCCTGCCCAATGCGCCTCATCAGCAGCCACTACCCATGTCATTGGTGGCCTGTTTATTGCTGTGATGTTGAACTGGTTTCAGTCTGAGATGAACTAGCAAGAAAGACCTGGTGATCTACTTCTGAAAATAAGTCAATGAAAACTGTATGGGTTGAAATAACCTGATCTGCAACTAATTATGTGAATGGCACAGAACCAGGTAGTATTTCCTTCTGTTATAGATGGGATCACCATGAGTCAGGGGATAACTTGATGCAGCTAACAACAAGAATCATATTAATGATAGTTATTGAATTCTGGGCTATTGGCTCATCTCTGCATTTATGACTCACTGAAATCTTCTACACCATGGCTATCTTTCTGCTCCTTTTCATATACCCAATCTATATTGTTCAACTCAACTCTCACCCCATCCACGATACTTTCCAGGCTTCCTGTACATATCCACAGCCTTTCTAGTTTCAGGGTCCCCAATCTATACCTCAACCCAGTTCCTCCTACATCACTGCCCAAGCAGTTAACAGAAATCTCTCCTCTACATCACACAATTAAGTCCCTGAAGACAGAGTACAGAGCCTAGCAGGAACAGGCCCAGACAACAAGTATCCAAGGTCCTTGATTTGAATGGAATTCTGTTATTATTATTCATTTATTTGACTTCAGAGTTTAACGTTGCTGGTAGGAGAAAGACAACTAGAAGTAGAAACATATTAAGCCTTATTAAACATACAGATTATTCTTTGATTTCACTTTATAAAAGTAGTTTTGATAAGCACTGGAAAAATCCCTGTTAGGCCCATTGTAGTTACTCAAGGACAATTAGAATAATATAAGTTTGGAGAAGAAGATTATTGACTGAAAGAGGGTGAAAATGGTCAAGGTTTACTTTGCCGCTCACCAACTTTGCCTAAACCAGTTGTTACTTAGTCAATTCCAACTCATGGCGACCCCACGTTTGTCAAAGTAGAACTGTGCTCCATAGTGTTCTCAATGGCTGATTTTCAGAGTAGATTGCCAGGCCTTTCTGCTAAGGTGCTAGAGGTCCCAAGAGGGTAGATTTGAATCACCAGTCTTGCAGCTAGTAGCCCAGTGTCTAACTGTGGCTACATCCACAGAGTCCACCAAATTTGTCTAAGGGCCAGGTATTTGTTGACTGATTGATTGACAGATTCTAGAGTAGTAGAGGTAGAAGAGGGGTAACTGGGTGGAGCAAGCAGTTAAACACTCAGCATGCCACGTCAGCAAATGGAAGTCCCGAAAGCTTTACTTTATCCATATGATTAAGGTCAGTTCTACTCTGATGAGGCAGCTCTTTCCAAGTCCCTAGCCCCTAGCACAGTTCATTCATTCATTCATTCATCTAATAAGTACTTATTGAATGTCTGCTATGTGCTGAGCAATTGATATACTTCATGGTGGTGAATGAGTACCCTGCTCTCATGGCACTTACAGTGCAAGATTTGTGGTTCAAATCTACCCAGAGGTGCTTTGAAAGACAGGCCTGATGATCTACTTTGAAACTGTCACAGTCTTGAGAACTCTATGGAGTGGTTCAGCACCATGCTAGCTAAGAACAACAACAAAGAGGTAGAAGAGTTTTTCGGAATCATTCAGATCTGTTGTCAGAAATTGCAGAAAGGAAAACTAAAGTCCAAAAGAGACAGCTGTGGTCTTTTTAAACACAAAAATCTGACTGTGTCACTCTATATTAAAACATCTTCAGTGCTACTGGCCACAACAGCCAGGTTTTAGTCATTACACATATCAGTCTCACCCTTCACACACATGCATTGGCATGTGCAGATTTTGACTTTTTTTCATTTAATAAGTAATTATTGTCTAGGACGTGCCAGGCCCTTTATGTCTCAATGAGAAAGCAATTTTCTCAGTGATTTCCTCACTACCTCTAATTTAATTATAAATAAATAAATAAATTAATAATAATAATAATAAATACACCTCACTGCTGTGGAGTTGGATCCAACTCATAGCGACCCCTCCTTGGGTTTCCGAGGTGGTATCATTACGGAAGTAGATTGCCCAACCTTCCTTCCAAGGAGTGGCTGGTGGGTTTGAACCACCAGCCTCTGGTTAGCAGTCAAATGCCTTAGGCACTACACCACCAGAGCTCCCTCTAATCTAGTTAGCCCTCCCCAATATATTCATGAAAAGATCCTTTTTCTTTTCTTTCTCAGTATTTATTGCCTTTATAATTAAACATTTTTTTTTTTTTACCATGCTTATTTGTTTAAAGTCTTCTCCTTGCACCTAACTAGACTGTAAGTGCCATGAGAGCAGGGTACTCATTCACCACCATGAAGTATATCAATTGCTCAGCACATAGCAGACATTCAATAAGTACTTATTAGATGAATGAATGAATGAATGAACTGTGCTAGGGGCTAGGGCCTGGGAAAGAGCTGCCTCATCAGAGTAGAACTGACCTTAATCATACGGATAAAGTAAAGCTTTCGGGACTTCCATTTGCTGACGTGGCATGACTCAAACTGACGAGAAACAGCTGCAAACATCTATTAATAATCGGAATATGGAATGTATGAAGTATGAATCTAGGAAAATTGGAAGTTGTCAAAAATGAAATGGAATGCATAAAGATTGATATCTTAGGCATTAGTGAGCTGAAATGGAATGATTGTGGCCATTTTGAATCAGACAACCATATGATCTACTATGCTGGGAATGGCAGATTGAAGAGGAATGGTATGGCATTTATCATCACAAAGAAATTTTCAAGATCTATCCTAAAGTACAATGCTGTCAGTGATAGGGTAATATCTATACATCTACAAGGAAAGCCAGTTAATACCACTGTTACTGAAACTTACACACCAACCACCAAAGGCAAAGATGAAGAAATTAAAGATTTTTACCAACTTCTGCAGTCTGAAATTGACCAAACATACAATCAAGATGTGCTGTTTATCACTGGTGATTGGAGTACAAACGTTAGAAACAAATAAGAATCACTAGCAGTTGGAAAATTTGGCCTTGGAGATAGAAATAATGCTGGAGATCGCATGATAGAATTTTGCAAGACCAAAGACTTATTCATTGCAAATACTTTTTTGCACTTAATTGTACTCATGAGAAACCTGTACATATAGCAACAAAAATGGTGGCTATACACGTGGACTTCACCAGATAGATTGCACAGGAATCAGATTGACTACATCTGTGGCAAGAGACGATGGAGCAGCTCAATATCTTCAGCCAAAACAAGGCCAGGAGCTGATTGTGGAACAGACCATCAACTGCTCATATGCAAGTTCAACTTGAAGTTGAAGAAAATTAAACAAGAGTGAAAATATGACCTTGATTATATCCTTCCTGAATTTAGAGAACATCTAAAGAATAGATTTGATGCATTGAGCACCAATGACTGAAAACCAGATGAATTGTGGGATGACATCAAGAACATCATCCATGAAGAAAGCATAAGGTCATTAAAAAGATAGGAAAGGAAGAAAAGGCCAAAATGGATGTCAGAAGAGACTCTGCAACTTGCCCTTAAACAGAGAGTAACTGAAGCAAATGGAAAAAATGACAAGATAAAAGAGGTGAACAGAAGATTTCAAAGAGCAGCTCAAGAAGACAAAGTCAATTATTATAATGAAATGTGCAAAGATCTGGAGGTGAAAAACCAAAAGGGAAGAACATGCTCAGCATTTCTCAAGCTGAAAGGACTGAAAACACAATTCAAGCCTTGAGTTGCAATACTGAAAGATTCTATGGGCAAAAACATTGAATAATGCAGGAAACATCAAAAGAAGATGGAAAGAATATACAGAGTCACTGTACCAAAAAGAATTGCTTGATGTTCATTCATTTTAGGAGATGGCATATGATCAAGAACCAATGGTACTGAAGGAAGAAGGCAAAGCTGCACCAAAGGAAGTGGTGAGAAACAAGACTCCAGGAATTGATAGGATACCCATAAAGATGTTTCAACAAATGGATACCCTGCTGAAGGCACTCACTCGGCTATGCCAAGAGATTTGGAAGACAGCTACCTGGACAACTGACTAGAAGAGATTCATATTTGTACCCATTCCAAAGAAAGGTGATCCCACAGAATGTGGAAATTATCAAACAATATCATTAATATTGTACGTAAGTAAAATCTTACTGAAGACAATTCAAAAACAGTTACAGCAGTATCTTGACAGAGAACTTCCAGAAATGCAAGCTGGATTCAGAAGAGGACGTGGAACAAGAGATATCATATCATTGCTGATGTCAGACAGATCTTGGCTGAAAGCAAAGAATACCAGAAAGATGTTTACTTGTATTTTATTGACTATGCAAAAGCATTTGATTGTGTAAATCACAACAAACAGTGGATAACACTGAGAATAATGGGCATTCTGTAACACTTAATTGTACTCATGAGGAACCTGTACATAGACCAGGACGCTGTCGTTTGAATAGAACAAGGGGAGACTGAATGATTTGAAATCAAGAAGGGAGTGCATTAGGGTTGTATCCTTTCACCATACTTATTTAATTTCTATGCTAAGCAAATAGTCAAAGAAGCTGGACAATATGAAGAAGAACATGGCATCAGGATTGGAGGAAGAATCATTAACAACCTGCGATATGCTAATGACACAACTTTGCTTGCTGAGAGTGAGGATGACTTAAAACACTTACTGATGAGGATTGAAGACTTTAGTCTGAACTATGGATTACACCTCAATATAAAGAAAACAAAAATCCTCACAACTGGACCAATAAGCAGCATCATGATAAATGGAGAAGATTGAAGTTGTCAAAGATTTCATATTACTTGGTTCTATAATGAACACCAATGGAAGGAGCAGTCAAGATATCAGATGACATATAGCACTGGGCAAATCAGCTGCAAAAGACCTCTTTCAAGTGGTGAAGAGTAAAGATGTCTCCTTGAGAACTAAGATACACCTGACACAAGCCATGGTATTTTGAATCGCCTCATATGCATGCAATGAATAAGGAAGACTGAATTGATGCTTTTGAGTTGTGGTGCTGGAGAAGAATGCTGAAAGTGTGCTAAAAGAACTAACAAATCTATCCTGGAAGAAGTGCAGCCAGAATGCTCCTTGGAAGCGAGAATGGCCAGACTTCTTCTGACCTACTTTTTTCATGTTGGCAGAAGGGACCATTCCCTGGAGAAGGATATCATGTTTGGTAAAGTGGAAGGTCAACGAAAGAGGGGAAAGCCCTCAACAAGATAGATTGACACCATTGACATCATGGCTACAACGATGGACTTAGGTATAGCCGGGATCTT
This sequence comes from Orycteropus afer afer, assembly GCF_000298275.1. NCBI lineage: Eukaryota > Metazoa > Chordata > Mammalia > Tubulidentata > Orycteropodidae > Orycteropus > Orycteropus afer. The sequence continues at coordinate 8,894,762 of NW_006921641.1, forward strand.
GGAGTTAGCACAGGACTGGGCAGTGTTTCATTCTGCTGTACTCAGGGTTGCTATGAGTCAGGACAACTTGATGGCACCTAACAACAACAACAACAAAGGGGCTAGGGGTATAGCAGACATCAAGATGGGTGTAGACATATGGACTCTGCCCCTCACAGAACTTACAGTTAATGAGAGGAAGGTGGCATGAAACGGAATTATCACTGGGGCAGGAGTAAAAAGTGCTCACTCTGGCATTTGGCACTATCCTTGTTTTGTATTCACCTCTTTCCCTTTCACACTATAAAGCCCATTAGAATTGAATGTGTGATGATGAGGAGCAGGGTAATAGCTTTGAACCTGTTCTGATGCAAATTAACTATAAGAAAGGAAGCCAATCAATATGAAGAGTTATTAGTACCAAATTACTACCAACACACCTCACAGCTGATTTCTAGGAGGTGACACCACGCCTACAGCATGGAGTCTGAGTTCTTTGCAAGGCCTCAGGGTTTCCTGTGAAATCTGCCTGGCCTGTATTTTTAGTCTTTTCTCCAAACTCTTCCCCATGAGGCCCTTCACACACTTTGTGCCTAAACTCGCATGCCATGCTTTCCTTCCACTTCCTGCGCTCTCTCCCAGGGAAGCACTGCTCTCTTTTTCCACCCAGAATCTCTTCTTATTTCACAGGCTGCATCAGTGGAGCACTCCTGACTGCCTGTGCCACTCACTCTCTCTTCTGGGCTCCTACCCACTTCCTGCCTCTTCCAAGCACTGGCCTCAGGATTATATGGATATGTGTCCATTTACCTAAATATTAAAGTGACTGTCTTTGGTTAGTGGGATTATGCAGGGTTTTTATTCTCTTCTTGATATATTTTTTTAATACAATGTCTCACTTCTGTAGTGATACCGCCTCAGAAACCCAAGGAGGGGTCGCTATGAGTTGGGTCCAACTCAACAGACAAAACAACAGCAAAAACATCTTTCCCACAATTATCTTTATAAACAAAATATGCTTTGCTGATGCCTTAAAAAAGAACTATGCTTATTTTCTTTCTTTCACCTTCACTATAAGGAGCTCAGGTCACATAGTGGATAAGGCATTTGGCTGTTAACCAGAAGGTCAGTGTTTCAAACCCATCAGCTGCTCCACAAAAGGAAGATGGGGCAATCCACTTCTGTAAAGATTTACAGCCTTGGAAACCCAATGGGAGTTGCTATGAGTTGGAATTGACTATACTATAAGATTGTCAAGGCCAGAAACCAGATCTTATTTATTTACTTATTATTTACTCTTCAGAGCTAAATACAAAGTTTGGAAATGAAAATATGCTCATTATATGTCAGATGGATGAACACATAGATGATTGGATAGAATAATGGATGGCTGAATGAAGGTAGAGAAGAGGGCAGAAATTGACCACTAAAGACATAGAACTAAGTTTCAGTCTCATCATCTATCAAAACAGGGACCAGTAATTTCTGTACACCTCCTACCGGGTAGCTGTGAAGACTAAAGACCTTGTGTGTCAAGGTCCTCTGTCAGCCAGAAAGCACTCAGTGGGCTTGCAGTTCTCATTGCGCTAGTGCCTAGCCACAGGAAAGTCCACAAACTGAAACAATCCCCCTGAAAATAGTGGGTGACTTCCTGGAAATAAAACTTATCCTGATGCCTAGTAGAATGCCTAATATTCCATAGATGCTCCACAGCTACTAGCTGAACAAATCCTAGTGGTCTCAGCATCACAGATTGTTCCAAGGGGGTCTCATGACCATTCTATTCCATAACCAGAGCTAATGGGGAGAGTTGCCCCCCACTAGGTCTCTGCCCTCCTGTCCCCACCCCATCTGTCTGAGCCAGACCTACATAGGACAACTGAGACTGTCTTTTCATTGCAATTGTAGGACTTGATGTCACCAATTGTATTTGCTGCCTGTCTGGGATTTTATAGACATGCTTTTTCTGTTTATTGTGATGTCAGTTTGCACAATTTCTCTTCTGGCACTCAGAGCCTTTCAAGCATGACGCTCCTATAGATGAATGAACCTTTATTGGAGGCTCAGTGGGAGCCAGCTGTGCTCTCAGCTGTCTTAAATTTCAGGCCACTTTTTCCAGACCTTTGACTGAGAGGCCAGGGCCAAACGGAGACCAGCTTCAGGGGTTTGCCAATATCTACATAGAACCAGCAAGGACTTAAATACTCTTAGGGGGGAAAAGTTAGTATAGTAACAGCTGCTTTCTCTAGTATCCTATGGGAGAGCCTGGAGAGGTAGCCTCCTCCAGCTAACCCTGGTGGTTAGGAATGCTCAGTAGTGTGAGTCCCTGCAGAAAGGATATCTGGCCTTAGGGAGAAAGGGCCTCTCAGATAGAATGGAGAGTAAGGCGGATTCTGCCACCTACATGCTATGTGGCCTTGGGCAGGAGACTTAACCTCTCTGAGCCTATGTATTTATCAACCAAATGGGAACAATAGGGTTACCTGAGACAATGTGGTTGTTGTTTTTGTTATGTGCCTTCAAGTTGGACCGACTCATAGCGACCCCTTCTTGGGTTTCCGAGGCAGTATCACTACAGAAGTAGATTGCCCCATCTTCCTTCCAAGGAGTGGCCAGTGGGTTTGAACCGCCAGCCTTCTGATTAGCAGTCAAGTGCCTTAGGCACTACACTATCAGAGCTCCCAATGTGGAGTGTACATAAAACCAGTTGCTGTGGAGTCAGTTCCAATTTTTGGGGTCCCCTTGAGTGTCAGAGTAGAACTGTGTTCCATAGGGTTTCAGTGGCTGAATTTTTGGAAGATTTCCATATCTTTATTCCAAAGCACCTCTGTGTAGCCTGGAACCTGCAGTCTTGGAGTTAGCAGTGAACTTGTGAACCATTTGCACCATCCAGGAACTCCTGTTTAATAGTCATTCAGTAAAGAAAAGTCTCATCTTTGGGCTTTCTGAGTTTGGGATCTCTCTGGTTCAGCCAGGAGGGTATTTTTCCCATTCAGGAGGCATTTGCCTAGTTGCTGAGCTCTGACTTGGCCTACACTGATTGCTCTCAAGTTGAGCCTGGACTCTGACTAGTCCTTCTGCAGTAGGAAATCTGAGGGAATTAGAAGGAATCTGATCAGTCAGAAGGCACTTGAGAGTTTGGGAGATAAGAGGGAGGAACAAAAGAAGTGCACTTTAAATTGCACTAAGGAGCCTATGTGGCTGTTCTTCAGGAAATTCAAGGGATGCCCTAAGGGATGTTTTCAAAAGTGATGTTGGAAACCAGGCCCTGAGGACTGGCAGGTGTGGTGGCTGGGCCCTGAATAGTAAGACACTTGGAGTAGATAATTATTCAAGGCTTTGTGCTTTTCCGTCTTTGCCTTTCAACTTGATCTGATGAATTGCTCTTCCCTATATTCATCTTCCCCCCTCCTCTTTTACTCCTCTAGGAAACTAACCTGAAGTAACCAAACCAAACCAAACCAAACCCATTTCCATCAAGTAAATTCTGACTAATAGCAACCCTATAGGACAGGGCAGAACTGGCCCATTGGGTTTCCAAGACTGTAAATCTTTAGAAGCAGACCACATCTTTCTTCTGTGGAGCAGCTGGTGGGTTCCAACCACTGACCTTTTGGTTAACAACCAAACACTTTAACCTTTATGCCACTGGGGATTTTCCCCAAATCCAACAGAATAAGAAATGAACTCAGGAGTAAGTTTCTGTGCTGCAAAGCTTGCTTGTGAAATAGAGCATATTCCTGAATCCACAATCCTTTCCCAGAAGCAAAATAGTCAGATATTTTTGTTCTAGTTACACAGTGGTAACTGGAAATCTATACTTGATACCTCCATAGAGCCTACTACTTGGGCAGTTGGAACAACTTAGACATGTACATCTGCCTGGTAATAAGTAATCATTGATGCCATCATGAAGCCTAGCCACCATTTTCTTTTCATTTTCTAAGCTGTGAAATAATAACATATATACACTAAAAACCACACATATGTTCATAATTTTTATGAAATAAAATAATTCATAAAACCACCTCCCAGATCAAGATATGAATATTAATAACATTTGAGAAGTCTATCTATGCCCACCCCAAAACCAAAAAGCCAAACTCACTGACGTTGAGTCGGATCCACTCATAGCGACCCTGCCTTGGGTTTCCGAGGCAGTATCACTACAGAAGTAGATTGCCCAACCTTCCTTCTGAGGAGTGGCTGGTGGGTTTGAACCTCCAGCCTTCTGATTAGCAGTCAAGTGCCTTAGGCACTACAACACCAGTCATTGCCAATCCCATAAATAAACAAACAAACCCCATATATTACAGAGCAGGATTGTTCCACAGAGCTTTTTTGGCTGTAATCTTTCAGGCCCTTCTTCTGTGGTGTCATTGGGTAGATTCCAATTGTCAGCCTTTATGATAACAGCATACTTCAAACCACTTGCACCAGCCAAGCCCCTAACAGTTGCAGTTGAGTCAATTCTGATTCTTAGTGACTGTGGATGTCAGAGTAGAACTATGTTCCATAGAACTTTTAGACATACTCTTTTGGGAAGCAGGTTTCCAGACCATTCCTCCGAGGTGCTCCTGGATTTCTTTGATCCACCAACCTTTAGATTACACCACCCAGGGAGCTATTAATCCCTTAAAGATAAAAATTATACTTATTTTATTGTATTTTTCTTATTAATTTATATAACTTTATATGAATAAGCATATGCATAATATTAACTATTTTTTGTCTGTGAGATATTTCCACTTAGTATATGTAGCAGTATTTATTTTGTTGTTGTTGTTGTATAATACTCCATTGTATAAATGTTGTTGTTTGTTATTAAGTACTGTAAAAAAAAAAAAAAAGAAACCTAAAACCACTGCCATCATAGCTACCCCATTGGGTTTCTAAGGCAATAAATCTTTATGGAAGTAGATTGCCACATCTTCCTTCCACGGAGTGACTGGTGGGTTTGAATCACTAACCTCTGGTTAGCAGTAAAATGCCTTAGGCATTATGCCACCAGAGCTCCTTAAGTTCTGTTAAGTTGGCTTCAACTCATAGCAACCTTATTTATAACAGAATGAAAACATTGCTCTGTTCTGTGCCATCCTTGCCAATCCATCTCATTGAGGGTCTCCCTCTTTTTGGCTAATTGTCTATATTACCAAGCATGATGTCCTTCTCCAATGATTGGTCCCACCCAATGATGTGTCCAAAGTGAGTGAAAGGAAATCTCACCATCCTCACTTCTAAGGAAAATTTCAGCTGTACTTCTTCCAAGATAGGTTTATTCGTTCTTCTGGAAGTCCATGTTTTATCCAACATCACAGTTCAAAAGTATCAATTCTTCTTCAGTCTTCCATTTTCATTGTCCAGCTTTCACATGCATATGAGGTGACTGAAAATACCAATGGTGTATCATCTGCATGTCTCAGGTTGATAATAAGTTTTCCTTCAACTCTGATAACTGTGTTTTTCTTCATATACTCCAGCTTCTTGGATTATTTGTTCAGCATATAGATTGAATAAGTAAGGTGAAAAAATATAACCCTGCCACACACCTTTTCCATTTTAAACCACACAGTATCTACTTGTTTTGTTGGAACCACTGCTTCTTGATCCATGGACAAGTTCCTTATGAGCACAATTAAGTTTTCTGGAATTCCTGTATATCACATTATATCCAGTTCTTATACATGTCATTTGGTACATATATCTGTGCATTTCTTTTGGATATGTACTTGTTGTTGTTAACTGCCATCAGGTCAACTCTGACTCATAGTGACTCTATGTACAACAGAACAAAACAATGCCCAGTCCTGTGCCAGACTTACAATACTTGCTATACCTGAGCCCATCTTTGCAGTCACTGTGTCAATCCATCTTGTTGAGGCTCTTCTCCTTTTACATTGACCCTCTACTTTACCAAGCATGATATCCTTCTCAAAGGAATGGTCCTTCTGACAATATGACCAAAGTAGATGAGATGAGGTCTGGCCATTCTCGCTTCCAAGGTCATTCTTGCTGCACTTCTTCCAGGACAGATATTTTTGTTCTTCTGGAAGTCCACGGTATTTTCAGTACTCTTCACCAACACTGTAATTCAAAGACATCAAGTCTTCTTCTTCAGTCTTCCTTATTCATTCTCCAGCTTTCACATGCTTATGAGATGATTGAACACACCATGGCTTGGGTTAGGTGAACCTTAGTCTTCTTAACCTTCTTAACACTTTAAAGAGGTCTTTTGCAACAGATTTGCCCATTGCAATATGACTTCTGATTTCTTGACTGTTGCTTCCATGGGTAATGATTGTGAATTGAAGTAAAATAAAATCCCTGACAACTTCAATCTTTTCTCCATTTATCATGATATTACTTATTTGGCCAGTTGTAAAAATTTTTGTTTTCTTTATATTGAGGTATAATCCATAATGAACATTGAAGTCTTTGATCTTCATCAGTAAGTGCTTTAAGTCATCTTCACTTTCAGCAAGCAAGGTTGTGTCATCTGGATATCACAGGTTGTTAATGAGTCTTCCTCCAATCCTGATGCCATGTTCTTCTTCATGTAGTCCATCTTCTCAGATTATTTGTTCAACATACAGATTGAATGCGTATGGTGAAAGAATACAACCCTGACACACATCCTTCCTGATTTTAAATAGAACCATGTTTTGTTCAAATAACAGCCTCTTGGTCTACATACAGGTTCCTCCCAAACACAATTAAGTGTTCGGAATTCCCATACTTCACAATGTCACCCATAGTTTATTATGATCCATACAGTTGAATGAATGCCTTCATATAGTCAATGAAACACAGGTAAACATCTTTCTGGTAGTCTTTGCTTGCAGCCAGCACCATCTGACATCAGCAATGATATCCCTCATTCTATATGCTCTTCTGAATCCAGCTTTCATTTCTGAAAGTTCTCTGTCAATATAATGCTGCAACCATTTCTTAATTATCTGCAGCAAAATTTTACTTGTGTGTGATATTAATGATATTATTCAATAATTTCCACATTCTGTTTGAAGGGGCACAAATATAGATCTCTTCCAGTTAGTTGGCCAGGAAGCTGTTTTCCAAATTTCTTGGCATAAAACAGGTAAGCACCTCCAGCACTGCATCCATTTGTTGGAATACCTCAATAGGTATTCTGTCAGTTCCCAGAGACTTGTTCTTTGTCAGTTCCTTCAGTGCAGCTTCAACTTCTTCCTTCAGTACCATTGGTTCTTGATCATATACCACCTCCTGAAATGGATGAACATCAACCAATTCTTTTTGGTACAGTGACTCTGTGTATTCCTTCCATCTTCTTTTGATTTTTCCTGCATCATTCAATATTTTGCCCATAGAATCCTTCAATACTGCAACTCAAGATGAATTTTTCTTCAGTTCTTTCAGCTGGAGAAATGCTGAGCATGTTCCTCTCTTTTGGTTTTCTAACTCCAGGTCTTTGCTTTACATAGCAGAGTCAAAACTATGTGTCCATTCAACTTTAGAAGATGCTGATAAACAGTTTGTCTAAATGATTTTATCAATTTGCACACCCTCCAGCAATATATATGAGATTTCCAGCTGCTCCATATTCTCACCAACTTGGTAGGGTCAGTTGTTTTGGTTTATTGGTTGGTTGGTTGATTTTGTACTGTTTGTTTTGTTTTAGCCTTTCCAATGAATGTAGAATGGTAATTCATTGTGGTTTTAATTTGCATTTTCCTACTGAATTATGATGTTGATCACCTTTTCATATGTTATTGGACATTTCTTTTGTGAAGGACCTGTACAAATCTTTTGCACTTTATTGTTGTCATTGTACTGTCTGCATTTTTTAAAATTGACTTTAGAAGCTCTTTGTGTATTCTGGGCACAGACATTCTTTGTCAGATGTATGCATTGTGAATATTGCAAATATTTTCTTCAAGTCTGTGGCTTTCTTTTTCACTTCCTTTATAGTATCTTTTGATGAGATTTTTTTTTAATTTTTATGAAGTCCAACTTACCAATATTTTTTCATGATCAGTGTTTTGTGTGTCTTGTTTGAGAAATCTTTGCCTACCTCAATATCATAAATATATTCTTCTATGTTATCTCCTAGAAGCTTTATTGTTTTGCCTTTCACATTTAGATCTGTAATTCATTTGAAATGGATTTTGGTGTGTGGCATAAAGTAGAGGTAGAAGCTAATTTTTTCCATATACATATCCAATTGATCCAGCACCATTTGTTGAAAAGATTATTTTTTCCTCATTGCATTACAAGGGCATCTTTGTAGTAAATCAGGTGATTGTAAGTGTGGGTTTGTTCATACACTATTCTAGTTAGTTGGTCTATTTGTGTATAATTGCACTAATACCACTCTGTTTTAATGAACGTAGCTTTTTATGTCTTGATATCTGGTAATGTAAATATTCCAACTTTGCTCTTTTTCTTTAAGACTGTGTTTGCCCTGCTTAGCCCTTTGCATTTCTATGTATATTTTAGAACCATTTCACAAGTGTGTCACACCTGAAAAAAAAAAATTAAAAACACTGAAATTTTTATTAGGATTGCATTGAAACTATAGATTAATTTAAGGATAATTGACATTCTAACCATATTGAGTCCTGAGATCCATAATACATTATCATAGTATAGCCTTCCATGTATTTAGCTTTTCCTTAATTTCTGTCAGCAATTTTTCTGAGGAAAGAGGCTCCTAAAATAAAACAAGGTAAGCACTAAAAATTTACTCCTTAATTATTTTCAAAGGATAATTTTTGAAGTAAATTTCTTACCAATGAAAGAATCTTTTATAAATTTTTACTGTTAATTTCTTTTCATTTATTTGCACTATTGCACCACTCATATTTCTCTCTTTTCACTATTCCTTCAGTGGCATTTTCTTCCAAGAAACCAAAGCTGTGTCTTTCCTCATTCTGCACACTATTTGAGCACTATTTTGGTGAACACAGAAAATGACTTTTTTTATTAGCATCTCTAGTATGTTTTCCTGCCTGATGAAATATTTTTTAAGAGATTTTTTTTTATTGTTGGAAAATATAAGTAGCACAGCATTTGCCAATTCAACATTTTTCACTTGTACAAACCCATGAAACCACTTACATTGTATTGTGCAAATGTGACATACATCCACATTCTTATTTTCCATCCCCATAAACAGAAACCCCAAAACCCATTGCCATTGGGTTGATTCTGATTCACAGAGACCCTATAGGACAGAGGAGAACTGCCCTGTAAGGTTTCCAAGGCTATAAATCTTCGCAAAAGCAGACTACCTCATTTTTCTCCCACGGAGAAGCTTGCACATTCCAGTAGTAGACCTTTTGGTTAGCAGCCCAGTGCTTTAACCACAGCACCACCAGAGCTTCTTAAAACAGAAACTTACTGTGAGCTGAACAAGATCCTCCTTTATCTCCTTCCTTCTCCCTCCTGGTGACCACTTTTAAACTCTGATCTCTACACATCTGCCTATTATGAATGTTTTGTATTAGTGAAATCATACAATATTTATCTTTTTTTGTAATTGACATTTCACTCAGCATATTTTCAGTGTTTATCCATTTAACATTTTGTAGTTTTCTTTGTGTTCTTGCCTGTATTTCTTTAGATTTATTTCTGTGACTTCTTATGATTCTGTTACCATTTTTTAAAAGTCACTTTTGTTTTTGACTGTCGCTATTGTTGGTTGCCAATCGAGTCGATTCCAACTCATGGCAATCCCATGTGTGCAGAGCAGAGTTGCGCCATAGGGTTTGCAAGGCCGCAACCTTTTAGAAGTAGATTGCCAAGCCTATCTTTCACGTTTGTGGCTAGAATTTAAAAACACAGATGCTGAATTCACTTATTTGTTCTAAAAGTTTATAGTTTATTTTGGCTGTAAAATAAACTATATTTTATAGTTATAAAATATAACTTCTTCAAGGAAGAAGTTAACTTTTATTTTTTCTGATCTAAGTATTACGGCATTTACTTCTTTGTCTTACCTTCTTGCACCGGCTAAGAGAGCCAGTACAATGTACATTAGAAATGGTGATGTTGTTGTTGTTGTTATGTGCCGTCGAGTCAGCCCTGACTCATAGCAACCCCTCCTTGGGTTTCCAAGGCAGTATCACTACGGAAGTAGGATTGCCCAACCTTCCTTCCGAGGAGTGGCTGGTGGGTTTGAACCGCCAGCCTTCTGGTTAGCAGTCAAGTGCCTTAGCCACTACGCTACCAGAGCTCCCAGAAATGGTGATAGCAAGCATATTGTCTCACTCCAGAACTCAGGGGAAAGATTTCAATATGTCATCATTAGGTATGATGTCAGCTGTAGGGTTTACATTGGTGTTATTTATCACCTTGAAGAAGTTTCCTTTTGTTTCGGTGTAACAAATTATCCCAGAACTTAGTGGCAACAACCAACCATTTATTATGCTCACAGACTCTGGAGTCAGGAATTTAGACAGGGAAGAGTAGGGAAAACATGTCTCTGCTTCAAAATGTGTATAGGACCTCAGCTGGAAGACTAGAAGGCTAAGAGGTAAAATCATTTGATAGCTTGTTCACCCATCCGTCTGGGGGTTGCTTACTGTTGTCTGGGGGCCTTAGCTCCTCTCTACACAGTCACTTCGCATGGGCTACTTTGGCTTCTTCATAGCCTGGTAACTGTGTTCCAAGGGAGAGTAGTAGCCGTGAGAGAGTAGCCAGGCAGAAGCTATGTTGACATTTACAATATAGTCTTAAAATCACACAGTATCACTGCCACTGAATTCTATTCAAGAAGTCAGTCAGAATCCTACACATTTTGAAAGTGCATGTCAGGAAAAAAATATTGCTTTAGACATTTTAAGAAAATATAGTCTGCCACAACTTTTAATCCTCATGTGCTGAGAGTTTTAATCATGAATGGGTACTTTTTCACATCTATCAGAGACATTGTATAATGTTTATTCTTTTTCTTATTAATGTACTGAATTGCATTGATTGATTTTTGAAAGTTAAACCAACCGTATACCTTGGAATAACCCCAACTTGTGATGTTTTATCTTTTTATATATAACTCATATTGATTTGCTAACATTTTGGTTAGGATTTTTATATCTATTTTTATGAAAGAGATTGGGCTGTAATTTTCCTTTCTCGTAAGCTTTTTTTTAATCAAAGTTATACCAAACATAAAAAGCAGGGTAGGAAGCTTTCCTTGCTTTTCTATTTTCTGGAAAGAATTTGTGTGAAATTGGTTCTACTCCATCTTTAAATATTTGGAAGAATTCACCTGTAAAACCATCAAGGCCAGAATATTCTTTGTGGAAAGTATTGAATTAAGTATTCTATTAATGTATTAATTATGTATTCTTTTATTTTGCTGTTGGTGGTCACCCTCGAGATCATTAGAATGTATCTTAAATTATTAACCCTATCACTCCCTAAACGATGGAAGAATGTAAAATTTCTTAAACTCCATTTACTCCCATCCTATCTTTTGTACTATTATTGTCATGTGTTTTATTTCTACATACATTTTAAATCTTTCAAGAAATAATTACTACTATGTTAAATAGTCAAAATTCATTTAAGATGACGAGTTCTGGCAAGATGGCGGACTAGGCAGAATGACCACACAGACCCTCTTCAACAAAGAAAAGGGAAACCAATAACACAGACACAGAAGATAATCTTGGACACCTGAGCCTTGAAGGGAAGGATATAGAAGTGGA
>NW_006921641.1:8919304-8931864 GCF_000298275.1 Orycteropus afer afer
CAGCACTATTTACAATAGCCAAGGGATGGAAACAACCTAGATGTCCATCAACTGAGGAATGGATAACCAAACTGTGGTACATACCCACAATGGAATACTATGCAACGCTAAAGAATAATGTAGAATCTGCAAAACACAGCATAATGTGGATGATCCTGAAGGACATCATGCTGAGTGAAATAAGTCAATCACAAAAGGACAAATATTGTATTAGTCTGTTATTGTAAAAGTTAAGGAAAGGTTTATCTGTTTTAAAAAATTCATTTAAATATCACCACATCTTTTCTCTTTCCAGTGCTCTTTATTCTTTCTTGCATTATTGAGCTTCCAACTAGCATCATTTTCCTTTTGCCTCAAAAGCTTTCTTAAATATTTCATTGAGTAAGGGTCTGCTAGCATAAATTTTCTCAGTTGTTTTGTCTAAAAATGTCTTACTTCACTTTTCATCTTCACAGGATATTTTCACTGGGTAAATAATTCTTGGCTAACAGTTATTTTCTTTCAGCACTTTAAATATGTCACTCTGATATCTTCAGGCCTTCATTCTCTCTGTGGAGAAGTCAGCTGCTAGCTTTATCTATGTTTTCCTCAGAAGTAATGTGTTTCTCCCCCTGTAGCTTTTTAAAAGATTTTCTTTTTGTCTCTGATTTTCAGCAGCTTTATTAGAGTGTGGCTAGATGCGGTTTTCTTTGTACTTATTCTGTTGGAGTCTCACAAAGAAGCTTGATGTTCTTATCAATTTTGGAAAATTCTCAGCCAGTATTTCTTCACATATTGCCTCTGATCTTTTCTCTCTCTTCTCTCTTCCTGGGACATTAGTTATATGTATTTTAGACCTTTACATAGTGTCTCATATGTCTCTTGGATTCTTTTCTGTATTTTCCATCACGTCTCTATAAGTCAGGTTGGATACTTCTACTGACCTCTTTTGCATTACTAAATCTCTTTTCTGATGTGTTTAATCTGCTATCAAACCTATCTATCATTCTTAATTTCAGTTATTACATTTTTCACTGGCATAATTTCCATTTGATTCTTATTTGATTGATTTCTGTTCTCTGAAGAAATTCTTCATTTTTCATTTAATTTCTTAAATATATTCTTCATATAGTTATTTGAAAGTCTGTGTTTGATAACTCTAGTACCAGACTTCAAGGTCTGTTTCTTTTCTTTGTTGTTTTTTGTCTCAGCTTTTGTTCACTTGGCCCTGTGTCCCATTATTCCTGGTAATATTTTATTGAATTCCACGCTCATAAAAAATAAGAAGGTCTGGATGATGTTGTTCTTCAGGGAAGTTGCATTTTCTCTTGGCAAACAAATCACATTGATTCAATCAAGGGCTTAGATGATTTGGGGCTGCAAAATCTCAGTGAAAAATTGGGCAGTTATGCTTGCGTTTAGCAATTTATTAAAAACTGGTAGTCTTGGGGGATGGGTCATTGAGGCTGGCAAGGGGAAAGAAAAAGTCAAATACTCTGAGACTGGGTACCTCAGTGACAAAGAGGATGATGCCATTAAAAGAGTTTCAAGAATGACCAGAATTGGCAAATTTTAAGGATGGATTTGATTACCACAGAAGTTGATCATGCCTGTGAAATGAAATGGAAGCTGAATAGACACAATGATTTTAAGCTTTTTAGGAGAGAAAATCTTGAAATACAAGTAAAAAATAAAGTAAGAAGGCCATTATCAAAGTATTTAGGTGGAAGAAAACTGTACTATTAGAGGACCACCTGCTTCCTTACTGGATTTTACTGTTCACATCACTGGTTCTTCTCAGTCACTGTCAAATCAGGGGCTCTAGACATTAAGATAATGGCTAGTGATCATCGGTTCAGCAAATTCATAATGTTGGCCCAGCATACCCACAGATGTGAAATAGCTATGAACATTTATCTTTTTATTATCTTGTTGACCAGATGCCTGCTCCGTCACTCAGCCTGGCAGTAAGAGTGGCTTCCATTAGGAGACCTTCATGGCATCATCTTCACCCTATCAGGCCTCACTAGGGTTGGTTACTTCCAAGGCAGATCCATCTCTGACATTAACAGTAAAGTAGTTACTACAGTTTGTTCTGTGCCAATTCAGTTTGAATAAGGAACTTCTCATTAGGAAGTGTTAGAAGGGAGAAATTTGTTTGTAAACTTACATGGTGCTCACATGCCCAGTGTTCTTCTAATATTATGTCTCCATGACTCCTCAATTTCACCATAAAATATGTGCATTAACTCACAAAAATGTTTGCCATTGGTCTAGGTCAGCAGCTGTCTTTATTTTTCATCTCAGGATCCCCTTTACACTCTTAAAATTATTGAAGACCTCAAAGAGTTTTGTTCTTGTGGATTATATCTATTGATTTTATGATATTAAATTTTATGCTGAGAAATTAAAATATATATGTATATATTACTTAATTAAAAAAATAATAAACCCATTACATGTTAACATAAATATTATATTTTAGTAAAGAACAATTACATTGAATATATATATATACACACACATACATATATACACACATATACATATATACACACACACATACATATATATACCAAAACTAATGTAAATTTACTGAGAAGAATGATATTGCTACACAGTTTTACAAATCCCTTTAACATCTGACTTAATAGAAGCTATAAAAACAAACCCACTGCCATTGACTGAATTCAAACTCATAGTGACCCCCATTAGGTTTCCAAGCCTGTAAATCTTTATGGAGGTAGATTGCCTCATCTTCCTCCCATAGACCAGCTAATGGGTTTGAATTGCTGACTTTCTGGTTAGCAGCTGAATGTCTTACTTACTATGCCACCAGAGCTCCTTAACAGAAGCTATAGGGTCTCTGGGAAACTCTACTATATACTCAGTGAAGAATTAAAGTGGGAATGGCAAATAACATCTTATTATTATTATTATAAAAATATTACTGATCCTGTAGACCCCCTGAAAGGGTCTTTGGGACCCCCATAGTCCTCAGAACCACACTATGAGAAGCGCTTGTCTAACTGATAGGCTTTTGCACCAGAAATATGAGAAGATTCCAAGTGCTAGTTTTAAAACAGGCTCATCTTTTAATGTGATCCTCTTAGCTTTTAAACCAGAATTAATAGAGAGTACACTTGGACTTTTTCATATGGCAGAATGATAACATACAAGAATTTAAGTATTAAAGGAAATTTTATTGGATCATGTAACTGGAAAGTCTACAATAGTGGGACTGGGCTTCAGATTTGTCTCTATCAAGGGGTTCAAACATTTCCTAGAATGTAAAGTTTTCAAGGTTTTGTTCAACTGCTGTATACACAAGGCAAAGAATAATATTAATACATAGTAATCCTCAATATATATTTATTTAATTGAGAAAAAAATACATTAATTACTATTAGCAGGACTCTGTCTCCATTCCTCAACTCTGCTTGCCTTTTAATTTTTTCTGTTACCAGTCAGACTCTCCCTATGGTGGCAAGATGGTCTCTGGGAACTCTGGTAAACATAATTTTTCTTTTTTTAATGATGTGCTTATTAACCATTTGTATTTCTTTTTCTTCTTCTTTTTTTTTGAACATTTCATTGTGTTTTAGGAGAAAGATTCCACAGCAAATTAGTTTCCCATTCAACAGTTTATACACAGTTTGTTCCATGACATTGGTTGCTATTCAATGTGTCAGCTTTCTCCCATTTCTGCCCTTCCTTCCCCCATTTCCGTCCCTCCAGTTTCCCTCTCCCCCCTTGCCTTCTTGCTTTTGGGGAAAATATTGCCTGTTTGCTCTCATGTAGTTGATTGTTGTAGGAAGCACGTCCCTCACGGGTGTTATTGTTTATTTTATAAGCCAATCTAATATTTGGCTGAATAGTGATCTCTGAAAGTATTTCAGTCCCAGGTTAAAAGGGTGTCTGTCTTAGGGCAATAGTCTCAGGGATTCCATCAGTCTCTATCAGTCCAGTAAGTCTGGTCTATTTTATGAATTTGAGTTTTGTTCTACATTTTTCTTCCATTCAAACTGGCACCTTCTATTATGTCCCTGGTCAGGGAAGTCAGTAGTGGTAGCCAGGCACCATCTAGTTCTTCTGGTCTCAGGCTAGAGGAGGCTGTGGTTTGTGGGTCATTAGTCCTATAATCTAATTTCTTCCTTGAATCTTTGGTTTCCTTCACTTTCCTTTGCTCCAGATGAGAGGAAACTGATAGTCATATCTTAGATGGACTCTCACAAGGTTTTAAGACCCTAGATGATATAAACCAAACTAGGATGTAGAACATTACCTTTTGAGCTATGTTATGCTAATGGACCTAGACCTCTCCCAAGACCATGGTCCTTAATCTTCAAGCTCAGTACCTTAGTTCTGCAATATGTTTAAATATGTCTAAGAAGTTTCCATAGCTGTACCCTCTATGTGCTCTATTATATATATGACTATATATGCAACAATACAAATATGTATACACAAATGCCCACAATACCTATATATCCATGAGCAAGTACTCCCACACCTATATAGCATATATATCTGCCTATGGAGCCACTCACAAATACTTGGTTGCTATTGCTGCTGTTGCAGTATTGTATATTTTATAGCATTTACTGCAGTTGTCTTTTATTCTTGCATACCTCTCAGTATCTACCTTTCCCTTGATCATGTTGCGCTGACTCCCCCCATATTGTATGTTGCCTTTCCCTTCATCAGAATTAACATGTGTCTACTATTTAGTAAATGACTCTCTCTCTCTCTCTCCCTCCCATTTCTGATAAACATCAAAGAATGTTGCTTTCTGAGTATAAATCTATTCTTGACTTTTTGTAAAAGTGGTTTCATACAATATTTGTCCTTGTACAATTGATGTATTTCACTCAGCATAATGTTCTCTAGATTCATCCATGTTATGCTTTGTGAACTCATTATTATTCTTTATTGTTGCACAGTAAATGTGGGTCTTATTACTCATGATCCCAGAGAAATAAACAGCCCTTCCTTCATGCAGCATCCATATTCTACCTCCTCAAAAAAAAAAAAAAAAAAAAAGACATATATTGCCTCCTCTTAAGTAATATGCCCAAGTTGAATCAATTACTGTGTGTCAGGAACGTGGATATTTAATCTCATCACTTCAATGATCCAAACTGTCTGCCAGTCAAAGGAATAATTCAGTAACTTATTTATTCATACACACACATAAACACACAGAGTTTAGTTTAGTCAGTAAGCCTGGAGGGGGAACTCTTAAGTTTTCTTAATAATTTCACTTTCACCAAATGTAAAATGTGTGGGAGCACTGTTGTCATAATTTCACTTCATTCAGAAACAAGGGATTGCTTGTTATCTTTAAGAAAGAGGCCTAAACTTTCAAGGCTAAGCCCTTTAATTCAGCCCAGTAGTACCAAACCTACTGCCATCGAGTTGATTCTGACTCATAGTGACCCCCCATTGGATTTCTAAGTCTGTAAATCTTTACAGAAGTAGATTGTCTCATCTTCCTCTCTCAGAGCAGCTGGTGGGTTTGAACTGCCGACCTTCCAGTTAACAGCCAAATATCTCACCACTGTGCCACCAGAGCTCCTTCAGTAGTACAATAGTCCCCCCTTTTTAAAAATTGAGGAGCCCTTTTCAATGACTCCTATGTAATAAAAATTGTTAGTTATAATCACTGATTTTAAAAACATAATGAAAGCAGATTCTATAAATTTAATAACACTTTAAAATAGATTTGTACAAGAGCAGCACCCACACATACATATATTTGTGAGGAATATTTGGCATTTAGTCTTCCGATGAACCTTGTGCATGCATGTGTGTGTGCGTGCGCACTTTCCATGACTCTTTGTATAGAGACAACAGATGATATGAGCCATCAACACAGTTTCAGGGATTTAAGAGATTCTTTTCTGATCTCTGTACTAACATTTTCATGGATTTCCAAAGAAGGAAGAATTGAGAAAGCTGTCTAAATGGTCCCCAGGGGCTGTATACCAGTAGTAAGAGCTTTGGATTATTTCAGTATTGTTTTAGGATTCCGTTTTAACTCTGCCTATGGAGCTCTGGTAGCATAGTGCCTAAGGCACTTGACTGCTAACCAGAAGACTAGCAGTTCAAACCCACCAGCCACTTCTCGGAAGGAAGGTTGGGCAATCTATTGCTGTAGTGATACTGCCTCAGAAACCCAAGGAGTGGTCGCTATGAGTCAGGATCAACTTGACAGCAGTGAGTTATGACTTATTACCTGACTCTACAGCACATAACAACACCACAATAAACCCCACAATACATTGCTATTATTTTTGCTTCAAGTGGCCAAACATTTTAATGGGATTTAAAAATGAAGCAAAAACATCTTTTATATTTACCTATGTATGTTCTATTTCTGACATTCTTCCTTCCTTTGTATAAATCCACATCTCCATCTGGCATCATTTTCCTCTGCTGAAGAACTTCTTTTAACATTTCTTAAGTGAAAGTTTCTCTTAGCTTTTGTTTGTCCTAAGAACTCTTTATTTTGCCTTCATTTATAAAAGACATTTTTACTGAGTATACAATTCTAAGTTGACAGTGTTTTCTCTTTCAGCACTTTCAAGATGTTCAGTTGTCTTCTGGCCTGCATGATTACTGACAATGAATCTGCTGCCCTTCTTTGTTCCTCTGTACATAATTTCTTTTTTCCTTTCACCACTTTTAAGATTTTGTCACTGGTTTTAAACAATTTCATTATGATGGGTCTTCATGTGATTTTCTTTATGTTCCTTCTGCTTGGGGTTCATTGAGCATCTTAGATCTGTGGATTTATAGTTTTCATCAAATTTGGAAATTTTTCAGCTATTATTTCTTAAAACAGTTATCTGGCTTCCTGGGACTCCAATTATACATATGTTAAATTATAGTCTTTAATATTGTCCCATAGCTCACTGAAGTTCTGTTAATTTTTAGTCTTTTCTTCTCTGATTTTTATTTTGGATAGTCTGTACTGCTTTGTCTTCAAGTCCACTTATGTTTTTATCTACAGCAGTGTTTCTCAACATCAATCTCAGCATTAGGGGTATTTGGGGCTTGATAATTCTTTGTTATGGGGCGTTGTTAAAAGAATGCATGATAGCATTGTCTGACCTCCTCATATAACTTGACAAGGGGGAGGAGAGTTACCATCAGCAGCTGAAGTCTGATTCCATTGAGTTGGAGATCAGACATATCTCCATCTCCAAAGTTTTCACAAATTCTGACTTTTTACCAGCCACCCCTCCCATATGTTCTGGTTACCTAGGGTCACTCTGACAAGAATATAACACAAATGGAATAGTTTTAACAAACAGGAGTTTATTCTCTTACAGCTCAGAGGCTTTAAGTCCAAGTTCAAAACGTCAGACTCTAGAGGCTGGGTGAAAGCCCCTTGACCTTGGGTTTCAGCTCTACCTCCTGCTCCTGGCCCGCTGAAGCTGGAGGCTTTTCTTCACTCAGCTGCTGGCTGCAGAGGCTGATAAACCCAAGGTCGACAAGCAACAGGGCACAGTCCCAATGTTACCAAACCACAAGGCAAGCCATAATTCAAGTCCACTGAAAGTCCCAAGGTTGGCAGAGCATGACAGGTTGCTGAACAATGACTCAGCTTCATGCAGGGTTCACTTGTGCCACAAGCTAGAGACCATTCCCAAAGCTGTTTCTTATATATGGGAAACAGACCACATCCCTAAAGCAGCTACTCAGCTGCTTGTGGTAGATCCCACCATAGACCTGATTGCCAGTCTCATCATGAGGAATAACTACCACCAGCTGCCCAGCCACTCAACCAGGCCTAGCCAAGTTGACATACATCTTTAACTACCACACCATGGTACCCTCTATTTCTCTGCTGGGTTCAGTAATTTATTGTAATGACCACATGGAACTCACAGATCATAGTCACAGTTATGGGATTTATTAGGGAAGTAACAAGTTACAACTTGGGATCAGGATAAGGAGGCATGTAGGCAAAATCTCCCTCCTTTAGTGCAGGACAGCTCACTCAGCTCCTCTCAGCCCCCTGAAGACAGGCTTCTCTCAGCCCCTCAGGACAAGCTACTCTTGGCTCCCTCAGGATAGGCATCTTCTCTTGGCTTGCAGACCTCTCTGCTCTTGGCTGTGGCCCCTGCTTGGGCTTGCCCTCTACCATGCTTAGGGAAGTGTTACAAAGCTCTTTAGCTCCACTGATAAGTGCACAGAGGCACTTAACTACACCAGTAAGCCTTGGCCCAAAGACATTCAGCTCTCTCACTCTGTGGGTCAGTAAACCTAACTCCACTGTCAAGGACCTGCAGGCACCCTACTCCACCAGGAAGCCTCCTGGCTGAAGCCATCAACTGTCTTCCTCCCTCAGTCGGCACACCCACTGTAGCCACTTTGAACTGTGGGTTGGGAAACCAACCATGCTGTCTTCCAAGAGTCTCCTACTGCTGCTGCCTCTATTTCTGTCTCACTGCTTCTCACTGTCTTGTACCATCTCTGATGTTACAGCTCTCTCTCTTTCTGTCTCCTGGGTCTAGGAGGTTCTTAGCACAGGGACCTTAGGTCCAAAGGACATGCTCCACTCCTGGCTTTCTTGGTACAGTGAGGTCCCCCTTTGCTCTGGTTTTGGCTCTCTTTTAAGTCCTGCAGATGCCAAGACTGACCAGTCCCCTTGTTAGGGCACCACATGCCTTATTTGCATGGTCCCACCTCCACAAATGGGCCATGGATCTTATTTGCATTATGAACAGGCTGTCCAATTCCCTTGGTTGGCCACAAGCACCTTATTTGCATAGTCCTACCCAATCATTACAAAATCATGTATGGCTAAAAGGATCATACTAACTAATTCATTGCATCACAGTTGTCCTGTGCATCATAGGATGTTAAGCAGCATCCCTGGTCTCCAGATGCCAGTAGAAACCCCCAACCCAAACTGTGTCAGAAAAATCATGTTCAGAAAAATCATGTCCAAACATTTCCAAATGCTCCCCATGGGACAAAATCACCCCCTTTTGAGAACCACTGCACTACAGTGTTTAATGTGTTCTTAATTCCATCCAGCATATTTTTATCTCAAGAATTTTTATTTGGATTTTTTTATATTTTATTTCTCCTCTGATAGATTCATGCTTTTCTTTACACCAGGGGTCAACATACTACAGTATGCAAGCCAAATCTGGCTACCACCTCTTTTTGCAAATAAAGTTTTATTTGAATACAACCATGCCCATTCATTTGCATGTTGTTATGATTAGTTTGATACCACTGTAGCAAAGTCGAGTAATCGAAACAGAAATTGTATGGCCTGCAAAGCTTAAAATTTTTATCCTCTTTAAAGAAAAAGTTTGTTGACCCCTGCTTTGCATCACTGAGTATGTTTATAAGATTTGTAACAGCTGTTTTAAGATTGCTGTCTGCTACTTCCAGTACCTCTGTTATTTCTGGACATATTTCCATTGATTGATTTTTCCTCCTATTAGAAGTGACATTTTCCTTTTTTTTTTTTTTTTTGGTAATTTTACTTTTGATGCAGGACATTGTGAAGTTTAAATTCTTGGGTGCTAGATTTTGCTGTGTTTCTTTAATGAGTGTTAGATTTTGTTCTAGCATGCAATGAAGTAACTTGCAGATTAGTTTGATCATTGCAAGGTTTGCTTTTCAGTTTTGCTATGTCAAGTTCAGAGTTGCTTTTATTCTGGGCTAATTTAACCCTACTATTACTGAAGTGTGGCATTTCTGAGGAGTCTACCAAATAACCAATATATTTCTAGATATCTCTACTTTGGTTGGCTAGGAAACAGTCTATTAATAGCCCTGTATAAGCTCCAAGAATTATTCAGCCTATTGCCTTCTGATGGTCCTTTCCTTGTCCTGGAGTAATTTTCTCTCATGCATGTGCAGATTGGTACTCTACCAAAGACTCAAGTAGCTTCTTCCTCTCTAGTACTTGTCTCTGAAAATTGTAGACACCTTGACACCCTCAAACTCCCATCTCTGCCTTGTCAACTCAGCAAGGTCACCATGCTCTGTTTGGTACTACTCTACCTACATTGAAGCCTGAAAACTGTTTTCAGGAAATCAGAAGGCTCACATCATTTGTTTCTCTTTTTTTCAAGGGTCACAGTCTTATGCTGCTTTAACCAATGTCTGAAACAACCATTTTATATACATTTCCATTTTCTAGTTGTTTAGAAAAGGCCAATTCCTATAGCAGTTAATCTCATGAGCAAAAGTGGATACCTCTATGAAGAGTTTCAAATAAACCAAAGCAACAGTAGACTTTTACATTTAAAATAATTTTTTTCAGCATAAAAAGTAGCATGCAATCCAAAATGAGGGAGGATAGAAGTACTAACTTCCTTGGAAATCTCACACTTTTAATAGACGTGAGCATCTAAATTATCCTTTAAAATTCATCTAATGTCTAAAAAGAAGCAAATAAAATTATCAGTCATTGCATGTTTTTGGCTTATTATTGTTAGCATGTTAGTTTTGGGTCAAATTTATGGTGTAGATTTTTATGTTTATATGTTATATGACTACTTTGATTTTATAATAAGCCCAAATGTGCTATAATATGTTCAATATATTATTCCCATTTTATAGGGCTTGGATCATCATTTTATTATTCCAAATGATGTTACATTTTGCTCTTGTGCCTTGTTATTGGCTATATTTATAATTAATTGGATCCTAAGTCTTTAGTTAGGAGTGCAACCCTTTTTATGACATAATTCCAATGGGAAAAATAAGTATCGCTTTATAATGATTTGCTTTATAATATGATTTTTCAGCAGCAAAAAGTAGCCATTGATTTAAAACAGCTTTAGTTTAACTCTTGCATTGCTTCCAAACATGGTATGTATATAGGTCTTATCTCTTGAACTAGGTAACAAATGTGCAGAAAACAATACTCTCAATATAGCTTAATTCTAGGAATTTGGGGCCTTTGAGGACTACAGTGAAGATAGTCCATTTAAGTGAAGAGCCTAGTTGAGTCTGTTCTCATTTCCAAAAGCCAATCAGGTATGTAGAGTCCATCTTTGTGACATAATTGCCCAGTCAAGTATTACAGCTCTTTGTATCTACGATGCCTTATTTATAAAAGGAAGCAGCATGGTACAGTGTATTTTGTTTTAAACTATTTGTTTTTACCAGCATAACTCTTTAAAAAAAATGGTATCTTATATGATTTGTTGTTGTTGTTATGTGCCGTCGAGTCAGCCCCGACTCATAGCGACCCCTCCTTGGGTTTCCGAGGCAGTATCACTATGGAAATAGGATTGCCCAACCTTCCTTCCGAGAAGTGGCTGGTGGGTTTGAATCGCCAGCCTTCTGGTTAGCAGTCAAGTGCTTTAGCCACTATGCTACCAGAGCTCCCATCTTATATGATAGTCCAATAGGAAAAACAGGTTAACAAGAATTCCTCTGGTTGAAGTGGGATGAGGAGCTCAGACCTCTACATACTGAGTTCCTTCCATTTTTATTGCAAGGTAGTTACTAAAACTCCTTCATTGATCTGTGAGGCTCCATAGTGGATGGTTCAGGATTTGGAGCCAGTCAATCTGGAGTTCAAGTACAAAGCCCTCTATTTACTTGTTGAATGATTTTGATATAGCTACTTAAACTTTCTGAGTCTGTTTTCTATAAAACTGGCATTTTTAATAACAATTATACCTTTGCATCAGTTAAGGATGATTTTTGTTGAAAGTAACAGAGAAAATCCAATTTATAGTAACTTAATAAAATATATTTATGTCTCTTCCTTAAAAATAGGTTATAGTTATGCAGTTGCTGAGGAGGTCAATTACATTGTTGGGACCCTGGTGCTCTCTATCTTTCTGGTCCACCATCCTCAGTATTTCAGTTTTCGTCCTTTTGCTTGTTACTTGAAGGTCAGAAGATAGAAACTCATTTATAGTTCCAGGAAGAAAGAAGAGACAAAGGCATCCACCTCAGGAAGTTTTATTGCTTGCTTTGTTTTTATTTCAGTGACTTAGTTACCTAGTGCTGCCACAGCAAAAAGTACAAGTGAGTGGCTTTAATGAGTAGGAATTTATTTTCTCACAATTCTGGAGACTCAAAGTCCAAATCAGGATCTCAGCCGTGTCAGTTCTTTCTATGAGCCTCTCTCCTATTTTCTGGTGTCTGCCAGAAATCATTGACATTTTTTGGTGGTCCTTGCTTCTCTTCTCCCTGTGTGTATATCTCTGTGTCTTCCTCGGCATATTTTGTTTTATATCTCATTAACCAGGATATTTTCATTCTCAGCCAATCAGTTGCCAAAAGTAGTGAGTTTGGACCAATCAAAATTTCCATTGTAGGGTTTAGGGTAGGGGCAAGGGCATATGTTCCCAAGTCTCAAGGGTTCTCCAGCCCAACACCTAAACACATCAGGGTCCTGTTGACAAGAAAGCAGAAGAGTAGAAGTGGTCAATGATGTCTGTCATGCCAGCTCCTATATCTGGCTGATGGCTTTTAAATAGCTGCTATGAACCATTAGGAGCTCTGGTAGCATAGTGCCTAAGGCACTTGACTGCTAACCAGAAGGCTGGCGGTTCAAACCCACCAGCCACTCCTCAGAAGGAAGG
>NW_006921641.1:8931964-8932441 GCF_000298275.1 Orycteropus afer afer
TGTGATTGACTTATTTCACTCAGCATAATGTCCTCCAAGTTCATCCATGTTATGTGGTGTTTTGCAGATTCTACATTATTCTTTAGGGTTGCATAATATTCCATTGTGATCCATTCCTCAGTTGATGGACACCTAGGTTGTTTCCATCTTTTGGCTATTGTAAATAGTGCCACAATGAACATGGGTATGCATATGTCTGTTCTTATCATGGCTCTAACTTCTTTAGGGTATATACCTAGTAATGGTATAGCTGGGTCAAATGGTATTTCTAGTTCCAACTTTTGAAGGAATCACCATACTGCTTTCCACAGTGGTTGTCCCATTTTACAGTCCCACCAGCAGTGTATGAGAGTCCCAATCTTTTCACATCCTTACCAGCATTTCTTATTTTCTGCCTCATTGAATTTTGCTACTAGTGCTGGAGCAAGATGGTACCGCATTGTTGTTTTGATTTGCATCTCTCTAATAGCTAATGAT
>NW_006921641.1:8933164-8938240 GCF_000298275.1 Orycteropus afer afer
CCATATAAAGTTAGGGATTGGTTTTTCCATATCCCTAAAGAATGTTGATGGGATCTGGATTGGGATTGCATTGAATGTATAGATTGCTTTGGGTAGAACCGACATTTTCACAACGTTCAATCTTCCTATCCATGAGCATGGGATGTTCTTCCATTTATGTAGATCTCTTCTGCTTTCTTGAAATAGTTTTTTATAGTTTTCTTTGTACAGGTCTTTTGTGTCCCTGGTAAGATTTATTCCCAAATATTTTATTTTTTTGGTAGCTATTATAAATGGTAATGAATTCCTTATTCCTTCTGCAGCAATCTCTTTGCTGGTGTAGAGGGATCCAACTGATTTTTGGATGTTGATCTTATATCCTGCCATGATGCTAAATCTCTCAATTAGTTCCAGCAGAGTTTTGACTGGGTCTCTTGGGTTTTCTAAGTATAGAATCATATCATCAGCAAATAGGGATAGTTTGACTTCTTACTTCCCAATTTGGATGCCTTTGATTTCCCTTTCTTGCCTTATGACCCTGGCTAGGACTTCCAGTACAATGTTGAATAGAAGTGGTGAAAATCCTATGAGCACAGTTCTGTAATGTCACACATGGGATCACCATGAGTTGGAATCAACCTGACAGCAAGTGGTACTGAGAGCTGTGGATAATACAAGACTGAGTTTGAGTTCCTGACTTCATCACTTTACCCACTATGTAAATCTGGATCAGCATTTCACCTCTGATTCTGTTTCTTGTGAAACAAAACTATGAACTCAATGTCTTAGAATTTTCATTGTGAACAACTAAAGGGGTGTATAACTAGACAGTAGGTGCATGGTTAGCAGTTAATATAGAACATTCAAATAATTGTCGAAAAAATTTGATTCCTTCAAGTAAAAAGATATCCCAAATTTTAAGCCCTTCTCATGGCCTTAGATTTGAAGAACAGCACAGAACATACAAATTCCCTTCTGTAGGTCATTCCAAGATGGGCTATGTTTCACTGGATTAACTTTTCTCCAATTTCCAGTAGGCTATAGAGACTCACTTACCTGAGCCCTCAGGGCCCAGGCTTTAGACTGTGCTAATTCCACTCAGCAGCTGAAGTTATTAACCTGTCCACCAAAAGCTAGAGAATTCTCTAAGGATGGCATTGTGTGTGTTAATCCAACCATTGCATTTAATCCAAGTCATTAACTGCTTTAATTAAATTGGACTCAATAAATATATATTGAACATCTACAATATGGCATGGGTGCTAGGTTCTGGTGACACAAAGATAAATAACCCTGGCTATTGGCTTGGTGAGGCCCCCATGCTTTGTGTATACATGGTGTGTGCTAGATGCTGTGAGTGAGCCATTTCCTTGGGGACCTTAGCAGGCCCATTATGTTCTACATTTTCTTCAGTGAACACCTAAGTCTTCTCAAAGTCACACACCTTCCTCCCACAGTTCCTCTTTCTCTTCTTCCCACCTTTCCTCTTTCCTTTTCTCCTTCCCTCTATCAGTTCCACCTTTCTCCAATTCCATTCTTTCTTCCTCCTCGCCCTGCCTTCAATTCACAAATAATTATTTGATACCTACTATGTATTAAAGGAGCTCTGGTAGCATAGTGCCTAAGGCACTTGACTGCTCACCAGAAGGCTGGCTGTTCAAACCCACCAGCCACTCCTCGGAAGGAAGGTTGGGCAATCCTACTTCGTAGTGATACTGCCTCGGAAACCCGAGGAGGGGTCATTATGCGTTGGATCCGACTTAATGGCAGTGAGTTTTTTTTTTTTTTATGTATTATATGAAATTCCAGGGTGGTGCAAATGGTTAACACACTCAACTACTAACTGAAAAGTTCCAGGTTCTAGTCTACTGCAGAAGCACCTTGGAAGAAAATCTTGGCAATCAACTTCTGAAAAATCAGTTGTAGAAAGCCCTAGGGAGAAGCATAGTTCTCCTCTGACACACATACCTTCTCCATGAGTTAGAATCAACTCAGTAGCAACAGGGTTTTATATGTAAGATCTGTTCTAGAACAAGGTGGATAAGCCCCTGCTTTCAAGAATCTTATCCTTTTTTAAAGCTTTTATATTTTGAGATAATTTTAGACTTAAAGAAAAGGGGAAAACAACAGTATAAATGTTGTAGGAGACCACTATTATAAAAAGTGAAGGAAAAGTATGCACATAGAAAGAAACATTCTTTAATGGTTACCAGGGATGGGAAGGGAAAGGAGGATAACTCATTAACTAGAGAGTAAGATACTGACAAGAGTGAAGGGAAAGGCAATATACAATAAGGGGAAGAGCAGCACAACATGACCAATGGCAAAGATAATCACTGGGAGGTGCACAAAATAAAAGGCAACAAAGGTAAATACACACAATATTACAATAATAGTAATAACAAATAATACCTATGAGTAGATACATCGGTAGACAGTCAAGTTGAACAGATATGGAATGATGTATGGGAGTACACCTATGAGTATATATAGGTTTGACAGAGGATGTTTCTATGTAAGTGTTTATATGTGCTGCAAATATACCCAAGGATAGTGTAGAGCATACAAGGGATACAATGTGAAAACTTGTTGTTATTGTTGTTGTTAGATGCCATTGAGTTGGTTCCAACACATAGTGACCCTATGCACAACAGAATGAAACACTGCCCTGTCCTTTGTCATTTTCACAATCATTGCTATGCTTGAGCCCATTGTGGTAGCAACTGTGTCAATCCATCTTGCTGACCTTCTGCTTTTCCAAGCACAATATCCTTCTGCAGGGACTGGTCACTTTTGACTACATGACCAAACTTCTTAGCCATAGCCAAATACCATGAGAAAATGATTCACTGGGCTTGGGGACTTAGGACTACAGTCTCAGGAGACAACTAGATCAAATGGCATAGTCCACAAAGAAAATGTTCCATACTCTACTTCGGTTGAGTAGTAACTGGGGTCTTAAAAGCTTGCAAGTGGCCACCTAGGATTCAACTATTGGTCTCTCCCTGTCTGGAGCAAAGAAAAGTGAAGAAAATCAAAGACTCAAGGAAACAACTAGTCCAAATGACTAATGGATCACGTGAACCACAGCCTCCACTACCCGGAGACCAGAAGAACTAGAAGGTGACTGGCTACCACTGTCAACCACTCTGATCAGGATCACAGTAGAAAGTACTGAACAAAGAGAGAGGAAAAAAAAAAAAGTAAAACACAATTAAAAAATATTAAAAAAAGGCCAGGCTTACTAGTCTGATAGAGACTAATGGAATCCCCAAGACTGTGACCCTTAGACATCCTTCAAGCCTGGAATTGAACCCACCTCAGCTGTCAGTCAAACAACAGACAGACCCATAAAGTGAATGATAACACCAGTGAGGAATATACTGTTCAATACAATCAAGCTCATGAGACAGAAAGGGCAGCAAGTGCCCAAAAACAAAGCTGAGAAGGTGGGAAAGAAGGACAAATGGAAATAGGAAACCCATGGAGGAAGTGGGAAGAGTGATGTGACATTGAGAGGATTACAACTAATGTCATGAAATAAAATGGGTATAAATTTTTGAATGAAAAACTAATTTGCTCCGTAAACTTTCACCCAAACTACAATAAAAATTAAAAAGAAAAATTGCAGAAATAGAACCAAGTTCCTATATATCCTTTATCTAGCTTCCCCCTATGCCAACATTTTACACAACCATGATATAATTGCTGAAATCTGGAAATTAATGCAATTCTATTAAATGTTCTACAGATATTACTAGAATTTCCCCACCACTTTTTCTGCCCCAGGATCCAATCTAGGGCCCCATACTGCATATAGTTGTAATCTCTCCTCACTCCTCTCCAGTTTATGACAGTTCTTCCTTTGTCTATGACAGTCTATTTTTGTCTTTTATGATATTGACAATTTTGAATAGTGTTTTGCAGAATGTCCCTCAGTTTGGGTTGATCTAATGTTTTCTAATGAGTAGATTGAGGTTCTACATTGTGAAGGATACTGCAGAAGTGATTTATCCTTCTGAGTGCATCATATCAAGGGTGCATGTCTGTCTTAGTTTTCTAGTACTGCTGAACAGATATACCACAAGCAGATGGCTTTAAAGAACAAAATTTACCAATTTGTTGTTAGCCCTTGGTGTTCTTTGGTTCCAAGGTGATTTGCATATGGCATATGTCCTCCCCTACTTGTTTGTCTCTGTGTCTAATCTACTCTTTCATGCCTTTTATAACTTAGAAGTGATTAGATTTAGAACCCACCCTAGTTGGGTATGATCTAATTAACAAAGAATACAGACCCAATTTCCAAATAGGATTACGCCCGCAAGTGTAAGTGCTTGGATTCCAACATAATTTTTTGGGGGGAGCACAATTTAATCCATATTGTTGTTGTTGTTGTTGTTGTTGTTATGTGCTGTCAAGTCGGACCCAACTCATAGCGACCCCTTCTTGGGTTTCCGAGGCGGTATCACTATGGAAGTAGATTGCCTACCTTCCTTCCAAGGAGTGGCTGGTGGGTTTGAACCGCCAGCCTTCTGGTTAGCTGTCAAGTGCCTTAGGCACTATGCCATAGCAATATCAAAATGTCTTATTACTGGTGATATTAACGCTGATCGTTTGTTGTGTGTGGTGTCTGCTAGCTTTCTCCACTGTAGTAAAGTTACCATTTCCCCTTTATAATTAATTAGTATCTTGTGGGGAGATACTTTGAGGTTATGCAAATGTTCTGTTTCTCATCATACTTTAGCCAACCAATTTTATCATCTATTGTTTTTTGAGCACTTCCTTACTCAAGAAGCTTGCTCTTTATTGGGAAGAATTAGACAATAAAGAAGTAATGAAACAGATGCTTTTAGATAGTACAAGTGTTATAAAGAAAATGTAAAAAGGTGGAGTGGCAGAAAGAAGGAGGTATACTTTAGGTGGCTCATCAGAGAAGTCCTTACTAAGGAGGTGACATTGGAGCTGAGACCTGAATGACAAAAGCCAGCTGAATGAGATCTAAGAGAAAAGCACCTCAGGCAAAGCACACAGCAAGAGTGAATGCCCTGCAGCCAGATGAGCAAGGTCTGTTTGAGAAAAGGAAGTAAGACAGGCATG
>NW_006921641.1:8938340-8941770 GCF_000298275.1 Orycteropus afer afer
TTGTTGTTGTTGTTATGTGCCGTCGAGTCGGCCCCGACTCATAGCGACCCCTCCTTGGGTTTCCGAGGCAGTATCACTACGGAAGTAGGATTGCCAGTGTAAACACTCAATAATGTTGGCAAATTTTATTATTATTGACAATTTTCTCCAGCACCAGGAGACCTAGATCGTAATGGCTGCCTCAGCTATGGTTCAGTTGTTCGGTTACCATCTGTGAAATGAATCCACTATCACCTAGGTCTGCTTGCAGTAGACACCACTGAAGTCCCATAATTCAATCCACAGGGAGCAATAGGAAAGTTCCAATGCATTCTGTAAGTCAATAAGAAATTTCAGGCTTCAAGATTGTTTTGAAGGCATTTGCAAGCTTGATGCAGTATCTATAAAAGGTATAGAGTCCTTCAAAAAGAAGACACCATAAAACAAATTCGAAGTGTAATGATTAGTGACATCTCCTTAGCCCAGAGTATTGAGAAGAACAGATGATAAATTACAAAAATCTTGGCACAATGCTGAAAACTTCTACATAATATAACAACAAAGCATGTCTGAGGCTAAGTATTTGGGTGTGATTGAACAGATGCTTTCCTGCTTGATTTTGAAACAAATTAATCAAGTCAGAGATGATCGTTATAGACTGTGTGTCTCAAGTTATAGGACTGGACCTGAAATGAATGCCAAATCCCTATATATATTTAAATTTCCATACACACATATGAATATATATACATTTATAATACACACATACATATTGCATTTCTAAATAGATAGATAGACACCTATTGTGAAAACATGTGGCAACCTCATGGTCATTGTGGTTATTGGTTTAAAAAGTAGATTGTCTATCTCCATTTGCCAGTCTTTGAATTGCTTTTCCTGCAAGCTAAAGAAGCCTCTAGGGCTTGCATAAAGGCTGTTGGTGAGTGTACACACAGTTGCATGTGAGTCTTCCTAAAATTCCTCAAGTATTGATAATACCTTCAAAACGCTGAAAGGTTAGGGATGGGCAGGGGAAAATATATGAAAATAGGATTTTTTTTTCTTTACCTTGGACAGTGCACCTAATACTCTCTAAACTTTAGTTTTCTTATCTGTGAGATGGGAATAATAGCACAAGCACTGAAGGATTGTTTTTATGGGAATCAAATAAAATAATTACATATACAAAGCACTTAGTATAATTTCTCATAAATCCTTATTATTTTTAATTTTATTACTCTGTATATTTAGATGTGCTAGACTTGAAGAAGTGATTTGCAACTAGGCTTCTTGATTTATAGAGTTTGAAGGCACAGCCAAGAAAATAGTTAGGAAGGCACCATATCAATTAGAGAATCCCAGCCTGACCTGGACAGGTATGCAGTATAAAGCTCACTCTGGGAGAGTTTTCACTGAGACCTGCCGGCTGAAACTTGTCCATACATGAAGCCACAGATACACTGATGGTTGGAAATGGAAGAAGCCTTAGATAACCGCTCTTTGATGTCATCTCTTGAAGCCTATTTCCCGCTTGCTTCTGAACCCCTTTCATCTTCCCACCCCTAGAAACTTGTCCTCTTGTTTACCTCTTCCTTCTGCTTCTGAAAGTTAACTCGAGCATAGGTGAGCAGGTGCGTTGACTCCCTACGCAGCAAGGTGGATGAGATTCTGTTTCCCACATCTGGATTAGGCTGGTGCTGAAATGCTTGTTGGTACAGTGGGCTAAGTAGGTAAGAATACTTTTCCTTCACTTTCCAGACTCAGGAAAGTGTTTCTCCTCTCCTGTTTTACTTAAGAGAAATTCACAATGGTCCCTCAGGTGGATATTGTAACTTTCAATTTGTTTCAAGAAATTGATTATTTCAAAGGCATATGAGAAGCAGGGTCTCCAGACTGATTTGTAATTAATTTCTTCCTTCTTTGAGTTTGGTCATCTTTGTGGAGGAATGTTATTCTGTACCATCTCCATCTGGATAGTTTGTTTTCAATTATAATCCCCTGAGCCAGAAGGCAAGGAGAGATTCTGTGTAAATTGTATATTCTTTGTGAAGAAGGAAGCCAATAGTTATTGAGCAACTACTATGTGGCAGGTGTTGTTCTAGAATATCACATCTAATTTAATCTTCAAAATAACCCTGCAAGAAGGGTGGCATTATTTAAAAATGAGGTTCAGAAATGAAGACTAACTTATTTAGTGTCAGACTGTTAGGAACCAAAGTAGCTCACTTTTAATCTAGAGATATTGGGCCTCAAAACCTTTGCTGTGTTTATTGTACCAGCTCAATTCTAGGAACTTGGGGCCTTTGAGGACCATAGTGAAGATAGTCCATTTAAGAGAAAAGCCTAATTGAGTCTGTTCTCTTTTCCAAAAGCCAATCAGGTATGGAGAGGCCATCTCTGTGATATAATTGCCTAGTCAAGAGCACAGCTCCAAACTTTAGTTTCTACAGTTATAAATAGAGCCAATTGAATTCCTGTTTCTCTTACTTCTCTAGGGCAGTCAAATGGTTTTTGACCTTTTCTTTCCTGCACCTGGACTAAAGTTACCCTGGGGACATTATGCATGTTCCTTTCTGCAGTCAATTAGATTGTTTTCATTGTGGAGTTCTTTTTTTTTTTTTAAGACTGAAATTGAGAGACAGAAAGAGATAGAGAAATAGAAGCAGTGAGAGAGAAGAGAGATAAAAAATGAGAAAGGACTGTGAGATTTATGTAATTATATGCATAACATTTCACCCAGGTGAGCAACTTTATATCCATCTCTGGCACACAGGAGAAAATGAGGCAGCAACGAGGAATTAGACTCAAAACCCCACTTTGCTGCTCTTCCTGGGTAGAGAGGCCTGCCATATTTTCTTTATCTGAGAGATGGCACAGCTAAGCCTCCAAAAGGGCAAATGCCTTTGCTGAGATCACACAACTAAAATAGTGTGGGAGACAGAACCCTGATCTCCTTACTGTTCACCTGGGCTTTCTGCACTCTGTTCCCACTTACCACCTTCAGCACTTTGTGAAAGAGACATGGCCATGGGCCTCATCCCCTTGAAGTCAAATCTATTTTGTTGTCATTGTTAGTTGCCATCAAGTTGGCTACAACTCATGGTGATCTTATGTATAACAGAACAAAATGTTGCTGGGTCCTAGGCTGTCTTCATGATCCTCATTATGTTTGAGTGCACTGTTGCAACTCTTGTGTCAATCTATCTCTTTGAAGGTTTCTCTCCTTTTCACTTCCCTTCTTCTTTAATCTATTTTACCTGCATATTATTAGTAGCATGAAAGATGGGGCAAAGAGATGTAGAGTTTAGGATAGATAAGATCTAGGGCCATTTTCAGAGTGCCTGGGTGAGGGAAAGCTTAAAGTGCTCAGGTGCTAACTGAAAGGTTGGAAGTTAGAGTCTACCCAAAGCCATCTCAGGAAAAAAAAAAGCAATCTACTTCTGAAAAATCA
>NW_006921641.1:8950020-8951861 GCF_000298275.1 Orycteropus afer afer
TTGAACCGCCAGCCGTCTGGTTAGCAGGCAAGTGTCTTAGCCACTATGCTACCAGAGCTCCCATGTATTTAAAACTTTTGTAAGTGCAGTATAACTTCCTCCAGCAAATTTGCTCCATATCTGTGCTGTTTAGTAGTCACTAGCCACATCTATGTAAATTTTAATTAATTTAAATTAAATTAAATTAAAAATTTCATCTCTCAGTCGCACTGACCACGTTTTTCAATGCCCAGTAGTCACTATTGTGGCTAGTGGCTCCGATATTATCCAGCATAGATATAGAAACTTTCCATCACCACAGAAAGTTCTCTTGCCTAGAGCCTTCTGGACACCATTCATTATGTTGATTTCTACAGAAATATAGCAACTTCATGGTTAGAAGACAAATATGTAAATAAATATACTACCAGGCAGCATGTAATAAGAACCATGGGCATGGCACAGAAAAATGCTATAGAAGCCCAGACATGAACAAATTGTTTACAATTGGGAAACCAGAAAAGGCTTCATGGAGAAGCAGCACTTGGATGTCTAGAAGGATGCTAAGATTCTGAAAGGTGGAGATGAGGCCATGCCTGATGAAAGGTTTGGTATGAGTTCTGGTAGCATAGTGCCTAAGGCACTTGCCTGCTAACCAGAAGGCTGGTGGTTCAAACCCACCAGCCACTCCTTGGAAGGAAGATGGGACAATCTAGTTCTGTAGTGATACTGCCTTGGAAACCCAAGGAAGAGTCACTATGAGTCTGGTCTGACTAAATGGCACATAACAACAACAAGGTTTTGCAGACAGAATTACAAGATGAAGGTGACGAGTCTAGATTGGCTGGGGTCTGGGTGTGTAGAGAGAATGTGAGAGAGAGATTAGCAGGGAGGTGTGTGATGTAGTGTGAAGATCCTCAGAGCCAGCTCAGGAGATTTTACTGTATCCCTAGGCAGTGGGGAGCTATTGATGGATTTTAGCAAAGGAAGAACAATACCAGAGCTATGTTTCAGGAAGATTGGCCAGCCACTGTAGGAGGTGGACTATGGTTGGGAGGAGACTGACTGCAGCGAGTGGGTTGGAAATCTATTTGCACAGGAGCAAGCATGAGGTCATTCATGTTCCAGCATATATTTTTCAGAAGCTTGAAAACATTCTCAGGCACATAAAGACAGGCTGCTTGCAATATAACATTTCAGAAATAGACCTTCAGATTTGAAAATATGCCACTTATTCTTGATAGCAAAAACATCAGACCCACAAGATTTGATTAGGACATTGATGAAAAGGTGTTCATTGTACATATTTATTCCCCAAAATGAGGGGTTTGTTTTTAACTTCAGTGCTTGTAAAAAAAAAAAAAAAAGTCACCTAGACCAGAAGTAGATGGTGCCCAGCCACCACTACCAACTACTCTGACTAGGATCACAATAGAAGGTACCAGATAGAGTAAGAAAAATAGGTAGAACAAAATTCAGAGTCATAGAAGAAACAGACTTAATGGTCTGTGTGTTAGACTGGGTTCTCTAGAGAAACAAAGATGAGCAAAGCTTATATATATGTATATAAAGAGAGAGAGAAATTTATCTTAGGAAAATGGCTCACAAACATATAGAAGCCAGCAAGTCCAAAGTCCCTGGAGGAAATGTCGGGCTGGAGGCAGCCTTAGCTTCCGCAATGGCAGGGGGCCAAGAAGCTCAAGGCTGGCAGGCAGTTCACTGGCTGTTGACTCCAACAAAAGATGAATCCAAGATCTCCAGGCCGAACGGTGGGCTGCTCACTCACAGAAAGTTACAGGAAGCACACCAGAGTCCCAATCCACAGAAGAATGTCTCTCTTCCCAAGATGTCCCTGGATATCT
>NW_006921641.1:8953531-8954177 GCF_000298275.1 Orycteropus afer afer
CCCATTGAGCAATGACAGGAGTAGCTGGGGAAAAAGGATGTCTGGTTTCCACCAAACGTGTCATCCTATCCACCTGATTGTTAAAGTCCTCCTCTGCCGAGGTCACTTGATAAATAGGCCACAACAAGACACCCAAATGAGGGATATGTTGCCTCCAAAATCCAAAGAGACCCACAAGATGTTGTCTCTCCTTTTTAGTCGTGGGGGGAGTCAGATACAATAACTTATCCTTCACTTTAGTAGGAATATCTTGACATGCCCCACTCCATTGGACCCCTAGAAATTTCATTGAGGTGGAAGGTGCCTGAATTTTCGTTGGGTTAATTTCCCAACCTCTAGCAGGCATATGTCTCACCAATAAGTCTAGCGTCATAAATACTTCTTCTTTACTAGGTCCAATCAGCATAATTTCATCAATATAATGGACCAGTGTGATGTCTTGTGGAAGGGAAAGGTGATCAAGATTCCTGCAGACTAAATTATGACATAGTGCCAGGGAGTTGATATACCCCTGAGGAAGGACTGAGAAAGTATACTGTTGGCCTTACCAGCTGAAGGCAAACTGCTTCTGATGGTCTTTTGAAATTGATATTGAGAAAAAAACATTGGCCAGATCAATAGCTGCATACCAAGTACCAGGAGATGT
>NW_006921641.1:8954552-8985655 GCF_000298275.1 Orycteropus afer afer
GCATTCTGGCACTGGGGAAATCACTACAGGATGGGTTCAGGGACCCACTGGACCCACTGTGAGCTGTACCTTAGCTAAGACTCCATCAATAACTTGACCTCCATATGCCCCCACTCTGACTGGTGGGTCACAATGATGCTTTGGGTCTCCTGGAATTAGTGTCAATTCAGAGCTAGTGTCCAGTAATCCCCGAAAACTCTGATTATTTCCTTTTCCCCAATGAACAGTCACTCTCATAAAAGGCCTCAGATCCCATTGGGGAAGCCTAGAAGAAAGACTGACATTATAGATTTTTGGCAATTTATTGGGGTAATTCCTCAAAGGGACCTGGCCTCCCCTTCATTCAAGGGGTTGTGGGTCTGTAAACTGACTCAAGTCTGGGAATTGATTGAGAGGTCATGACCCTGTATTCTGGCGATTCGATCTAGGTTGCTGTTCACATGACCTAGAATTCTTCTGTCTATACAGATCAAGTAAATATTTAGTAGGCTTGCCATGTATTTCACTACTAGGAACACCATGAGCAAGTAGCCAATGCCATAATTCCACACGAGTCAGACTATTCTGATTAGTGTTCCAACTCTGCTGTCCATTATGGTAACCATGCCCACCTTGCCTTTGTTGATTAACTGCTGCCACTTGGCCCCTACTACCACAGGGTCCAATCAGCCCCATCGTATTTAAGTGTCTTAGTTCAATTAGGGCAGTTCCCACTGTCAAATCAGGTTTACATAAAATAGCAATCACAGCAGTCTTCAAGGATGCTGGAGCTCCCTTCAAAAATTTATTCCTCACCATACTGGTGAAAGGCATGTCTTCTGGACTCTCCATTTCTGGATCTAGGGGTCTAATCTGATAAATCCATTCTAACAGGCCAATTTCCCTAAGCCTCTGGATACCCTCTTCTACATTAAACCAAGGCAGGTCTGGTACTTCAACTTGACTTAAGGTAGGCCACCACATAATCCATGCCTCAGTAAGCCAACCAAATAAATGATTAGATCCTTTCCTAACCTCTTGAGCTGAGACATTGAATGAAGAATCCATACTTAGTGGACCTAAATCAATAAACTCAGACTGATCCAATCTTACGTTCCTTGCACCATTATCCCACACCCTCAGTAGCCATTCCCATACATATTCTCCAGGTTTCTGTCTGTACATGTTGGCAAAATCAAGTAGGTCTTTTCAGGTATAGTGTATCACCTCCTCAGTCACACTTTCTGTTTCACTCTTGGGGCTCACTTAGACTTGACCTTTGTTGTCGGCCTAGCCACCAGAATAGGTGCTTGAGGCAGTTCCTGACAGCATTCAGGAATGTCTTCCATGGCCTCTGCCTCACACAATAACCCTGCAGGACCAGTTTGGCTAGTCCCCTCAAACTGAGGGGGATGGGATAATGGTTTTACAGTAATTCGTTCAGATGGGAGGGATTCAACAGAATTTACCGGCTCCATATCCTGATCT
The DNA here is from genome assembly GCF_000298275.1 of Orycteropus afer afer. Taxonomy (NCBI): domain Eukaryota; kingdom Metazoa; phylum Chordata; class Mammalia; order Tubulidentata; family Orycteropodidae; genus Orycteropus; species Orycteropus afer. The sequence continues at coordinate 8,956,020 of NW_006921641.1, forward strand.
TCCTGTTCATCTGTCCATATGTCCCCATTCCAGGTTGCAGGATCCTATTTTTTTCCGACCAATGCCCTCACTTTAATGGCAGACACCGTTCTGGGTTGGCAACTGAGCTGGCGTTGTAATTCAGCCTCTCTTACAATAAGACTCTGGATTTGGGTTTCAGCTGTGTCCGCTCTGTTAGTAGAAGGTATAAGGTTTTCTTTCAGAGCACAGCTGGAAGCACTGAGGTTGTTTATGAGGCGCTTAAGCCGAGACTCAGCAGCTTTGAGCCCATCTCACTCTTTCACAAATTTATCCAGTGTAAGTAGGACCAACCAACCAGCTTCCTTATACTCCTCATTCTGACAAAATTGCAGAAAAGTATCAAATATCCAATCACCCAGAGCATCACTTCTCACAAGTACTTGATCTATTGGTGGTGCTATTTTGTGTATTAATTTTGCCACCTCACGCCACGGATTAGTAGGGCTATCTTTACTAGCAGACACAGAGTTGCTAGTGTCATCAAAATTAATCAAACCGGAGAACCAATCTAGGAAGCCCATCCTTATGATTTTGTCTCTCTAGAACCACTCCCAGTACCAAATGTGTTAGACTGGATTCTCTAGAGAAACAAAAAACAGCAAAGCTTATATATATATAAAGAGAGAGAGAAATTTATCTTAGGAAAATGGCTCACAAATGTATAGAAGCTGGCAAGTCCAAAGTCCCTGGAGGAAACGTTGGGCTGGAAGCATCCTTAGCTTCTGCAACTGCAGGGGACCAAGAAGCTCAAGGCTGGCAGGCAGTACACTGGTTGTTGACTCCAACGAAAGATGGATCCAAGATCTCCAGGCCAAATGGTGGGCTGCTCACTCACAGAAAGTTGTAGGAATCACACCAAAGTCCCTATCCACAGAAGAATGTCCCTCTTCCCAGCCTGTCCCTGGATATCCTGGAAGCAAGCCACACCCCTAGGGAAACTCCCCTAAGGCAGATTGGCCACTCAGAACATAGTCATCCGATTCCATCATGGGAACAACCACACAGAACTGGGGTCCAGCCAAGTTGACACACAGCTCCAACTATTACAGTCTGATAGAGACTTATGGGACCCCAAGACTTTGTCCCTTAGACATCTTTCTAACTTAGAACTGAAGCTATTCCTGGAGATCACCTTTCAGCCCTATAAAAGACCTATAAACTGAACAGTAACACCCAGGAGGAATATACTCTTCAGAACAATCAACTACTATACAAGACCAAAAGGGTATCATTTGCCCAAAGGCATCGTTTAAGAAGGCAGGGAAACCAGGCAAATGGAAGTGGGGAACCCAAGGTAGATATGGGGCGAGTACTGACACATTGTGGGGATTGCAGCCAATGTCACTGAACAATCTGTATAAATTGCTGAATGGGAAACTAATTTACTCTATAAAATTTCACCTAAACCATAATAAAATATTGTTGTTATGTGCCTTCTAGTCATTTCCGACTCATAGTGACCCCTCCTTGGGTTTCCAAGGCAGTATCTCCACAGAAGTAGATTGCCCAAACTTCCTTCCGAGGAGTGGCTGGTGGGTATGAACCACCAGCCTTCTAGTTAGCAGTCACTTAGGAAGTACGCTACCAGACCTCCCATAATAAGATATATTAAAAAGTAAAGAAAAAGGTAAATTGCACTACCCCCAGAGATTCTGATTTAATAGGTCAAGGCTGGAATCTGTATTTTAACAAGAAGGAGGCATGCTTTCAAAACAGAACTCAGTGTTCTGAAGAAAAGCATCTGAAAAGAACCATCCAGTCCCATTTCCTTTTAAGTTTTCTGTACCAATATTAACAGATTCACCCTTCTCATTATTTATAGGTTATAGTCTGCCTCCAAACCAAAGCTCATTGCCCTCGATTCTATTCCAATGCATAGTGACCCTATAGGACAGAGTAGAGTAGCCCCATAGGGTTTCCAAGACTATAAATCTTTGTGCAAGCTAACTGCCTCATCTTTCTCCCACAGAGCAGCTGGTGGGTTCAAACTGCTGACCCTTCAGTTAGCAGCCAAGTGCTTGGCCACCGCACAGGGATCCTTTATAGTCTAGCAGATACATTAAAAAAATTCCTCTCCTACTTTGCCTTTTTCTCTCACTTCCTGGAATTAATGGATTAAGAGAACTGTAATATATTTTTCTATTTATAATTTCTACTTATTTTATCCATTTAGAAGCAGCTTAAAGAATTGTCCCTTTATTTTCCTCTTTTTCCACAAGTGCTGATTTCCATACCTTAATTTTCCCCCTTCACCCTGATGCTTTATACTCACATTCGTTTTGCTTTGCTCTGTCTGCCCTGCACAATTGAAAGTTCTATGAGAAAAAGGACCTTGTTAGGGTCACTTCCACAAACCCTGTAGAGCTTGGTTCAGTGCCCTGGCATCATTGCAACAAGCAGTCATATGACCCACTTCAGAGTTTTGGCCCAACTGGTATCACAAGTAAGGAACTCTGATGGCACGGTGGTTAAGGCATTTAGCTGCTAACCAAAAGGTCAGCAGTCGAACCACCAGCCTCTCCACAGGAGAAAGATGAGGCAGTCTGCTTCTGTAAAGATTTACAGCCTTAGAAACCCTATGGGACTATTCCACTCTATCCTGTAGGGTCATTATAAGTCAGAATTGACTCAATGGCAATGAGTTTTGGATATCAAACCCACTCATTATGCCATGGAGGTAGAACTAGGATCAAGCATTGGATGCTATGATTTAAACTAGCATAAGGCAGAAGTTCTAGGGGCCCTGGTAGAATAATGATCATAGCACTCAGCTCTAACCACCTTGAATTAAAGTCATTATGAAAGCCATTTCATAACAAATGAGATCACCAAGTCTCAGAGTGTTTAAGTGTCATGCTCAGGGCACACAGTGAATATCTGAGTGCTTTAGAACGGAGGTCTCTGAACCCAGCTCCCATATGTTTTTCTCTTCACCACACTTTCTCAGAAAAGGTAGATGCTTGAGGATGTAGATGTTCTTTCCCTGGAGTCATAGAACTCTGCTGTGAAGGGGTAACCAGGAAAATGATCTCTTCTTCCCCTTTGCTCTTTGTGTTTTGCTTGCTGTCATCCACTTAGAACTCTCTACTTTCTCTTCCTGTGTCTCCAATGCCATATGCCCAGTGATCAGCACTAATAGGCATTTGTTCCGTTAACCCATCTTCAAGACATCTTCCCAATTCACAGGTACCAGGGAAGTCCAGAGGGTGATAATTATGGACCTTCCTTCCAATTCCACAGAAGAAAAGAGGCTTGAACAATTTAACATGATCCCTTTCTCCCCAGTATATCACATTTCAGCCAAAATGCCACAAAATTTCCTTTGGCAATCCATGCTTCTGTATTAACAGATAGGGGTTTTGAGGCAAGAGCTATATCTGCACATATCCCTCATGTAAGGAAGTGTCTGTGGAGGTGAGAAACATCCATGAGTCCTCAGCTCCTGCAGCCAGCTCCTCTGGTGCATTGTCTACCCACAAGGGCTTTGTGTGATGGGTCTCCAAGTTACATGCCCAGGGGAAGCAAGTTGGATCTGAACTGTGAGTACCCAACAGCCATGTCTGCCAGTGCCTATATTAATGGAGACACAGATGCAGAGGCTGAGCAGACACCAACATGCAATCTCCCAATGAAGAATTTGCCAAGCAGTGTGAGGAGGAGGTAAGAAATATTCGGCCCTCAAGAGTTCAAGACAAAACCCACCAGACTGATACTTTCTCTGTTCCCACTCACCTACCTACCTATTGCCATCAAGTCAGTTCTGACTCATAGCGATTCTCATAGGGATTCTAAGGCTGTAAATCTTTAGGGAAATAGATTGCCTCATCTTCTACCCACAGAGTGGCTGGTGAGTTTGAACTTCTCATCTGGTTAGCAGCCAAATGTCTTATGCGCTGGACCATCAGAGCTCCTTACTTACCCACCTTCTCAACAGGTAAATAAATATGTTTTCCTATAGTTTCTAGAGGACATTGTTAGGGCTTCCATTACCACAATAAATTCTAATTAATTGATTAGGTGCCTGGTTCCCTACTGTGGAATCTCTGGGTGGTGCAAATGGTCAATGCACTCAGCTTCTAACTGAAATTTGAGGTTGAAGTGTACCTCAGAAGAAAGGCCTGGCAATCACCTGGAAAACCAGCAGTTGAAAACCTTAAGGAGTACACTTTTACTCTGACATATATGGGTTTGCTGTGAGTTAGCATCAACTCTTTGACAACTGGTTCCTACTACTATATTTTTGTGAGAGCAGGTTCCACATCTTACCCATCTTCTTTAGCTAGTGCCTGGCTTCTGGTACATAGTAAGTGCTCAATACGTGGTGTGATAGTTGGAGCTGTGTGTCAACTTGGCTGGACCCCAGTTCTGTGTGGTTGTTCCCATGATGGGATCAGATGACTGTGTTCTGAGTGGCCAGTCTGCCCAAGGGGAGTTTCCCTAGGGGTGTGGCCTGCTTCCAAGATATCCAGGGACATCCTGGGAAGAGACACATTCTTTGAGGGATTGGAACCCTGGTGTGCAGACTACAAACTTCCGTAAGTGAGCAGCCCACCACTCGGCCTGGAGATCTTGGATTCATCTTTCATTGGAATCAACAACCAGTGTACTGCCTGCCAGCCTTGAATTTCTCGGCCCCCTGCACTTACGGAAGCTAAGGCTGCCGCCAGCCCGTTTCCTCCAGAGACTTGGACTTGCCGGCTTCTATACGTTTGTGAGCCATTTTCCTAAGATAAATTTCTCTCTCTCTCTCTCTCTCTCTAAATATATATATATATATATACACTTTGCTGGTTTTTTGTGTTTCTCTAGAGAACCCAATCTAACACACGTGGTCACCTAATGAATGAAAAAATGAATGCATTTCATGGCATAGCATGGCATGACAGCTGTCTTCAACTGTTGGAAGATTGTTACACAAAGAGTGATTGTTTTTGCTCATTATGCCTTGGGGGTAGGACTAGGATCAAGCACTGGATGCTATGATTTAAACCAGCACAAGGCAGAAGTTCTAGGAGCCCTGGTGGTACAGTGATTATAGCACCCAGCTACTAATCAAATAGTCAGCAGTTCAAATCCACCAGCCACTCCACAAAAGAAAGATGAGGCAGTTCACTTTTGTAAAGATTTACAGCTTTGAAAACCCTATGGGGCAGGTCTCCTCTGTCCTATAGGGTCGTTATGAGTTGGAATCAACCTGATGGCAGTGGGTTTACTGTTGTTTTTAGTAAGATAGAGGTTTTCATTCTTGTTGTTTGAACAATCTAGACATTAATAAGTTGAGATGTGCTGACTTCCTTGGCAGTGAGATTCCCATCACGGAAAGGTTGTAAACAAGAAACTGGAGGAGACTATGCAAAGGTATTCTACAGAGGATTCTGTTGTTGTTGTTGTTATGTGCCAACGAGTCAGACCTGACTCATAGCGACCCTTCCTCCGAGGTGGTATCACTACAGCGGTATCACACCCTTCCTTCTGAGGAGTTGCCTGAGTAATTGAGTGGGTGGTTGGTCTAGACACACTTAAGGTTTCTTCCAACCTTTAGATTCTTGGATTTCAGGATTTCTTTCTATTCAACTGCTTTAGTGGTTTGAATATATACGGCGATATTTTTCATCTTCCAAAGTAATCCGAAGCCAGCCTCTCCACTTACCTAAGGAGCTTTCGGTTGGAACTGTGGATTGACTTATAGTGGGCTGACTGGTATGTTGCATGATTCACTGTGCTATATAGATGCCCCAAAACACATATATCATTGTGTCTGCTATTCAGAGATGACACTGTTATTTCCCACCTGTGCAAATACTGCTGTAAAAAATGCTGCGTGGTCAGCCATCCTTTCCCCAGAGTATAGACAAGAGCACACACCCTCCTACCCTCCGGCTTAACTCGCCCTCAAGACACACGTACCCTCTTCTGCATTTCAACACTCATTTTCAAGTCTGTTAAGAAGAAAAGAGAATTGCAAATGAACTCATATTATCCACCAAACCAAACCAGCCTCTCTCCTAAATTACTTAGAATATTAAGTCTGTGGACTACAGAAACCTTGTGCCCTCTGTGGCTTCCTGGAAAATCAAAAAGGTTTCCTGCAGTTTCAGCAAATAAACAGGTTCTGAGCCTTCTCTCTTTGTTAGAGATTTGATTCAAACTGTGTCCGATAGCAATGAAATACAAAGGGAGAAAAAAGTCAGTATGGTATAGCTTTGAAATGTTTAGCAAGCATCACAAGAAAGAATAATAAACCAAAAATTTCCTGCATCTGGCCTTTAAATTTGGGAGCTCTGGTGGCGTAGTGCCTAAAGCATTTGACTGCTAACCAGAAGGCTTGCGCTTCAAACCCACCAGCCACTCCTCAGAAGGAAGGTTGGGAAATCTACTTCCATAGTAATACCACCTCAGAAACCCAAGGAGGGGTCACTATGAGTCAGATCAGACTCAACGGCAGTGAGTTTGGTTGTCTTTTTTTGGGGGGAGGGCCTTACATTTATATAGAAAACAATGATACAAGAAACCAAATATGTTACTTTTCTTTGTCACTTAAAAAAATTTTTTTTGATTGTCCATCACTTCTTGTTCATCCTTTCACTTTGCCAATTTTGAAATGGCATCAAAAGCAACTTCACTTTCTCCACATCCCTCCACTGAGCAATAAACTTTGGCTGAAAAAGCCACACATACAAGCAACAGAGAGATTGGGGAAAGCTGAGAAGGGCAGGTCCTCTGTACCAAAGACTACCTGTGGGTAGGTTTCCTCTTAGGGAAGGAAGCTAGGAGCTTACCTGGAGGACCTGTGCCACTGGATCTCGGGGATTTAAAGAATTCATCTGTATTCAAGGTGAAACCCCTCCACCTCTCCCAACACCCCCTCCCCCCCAAAAAAATACCCACACTGCCTTCGAATTGCCATAAATCTTTATGGAAGCAGATTGCCCCATCTTTCTTCTACAGAGCGGCTGGTGGATTTGAACCACCAACCTTTTAGTTAGCAGCCAAACGCCTTAACTACTACACAGCCAGAGCTCCTTCTGCCTCTGCCCAAGCCACCCTCTTTTTATTAAAGGTGCTATTGAATTGTGTCATCTCCTAATAGAAACAGACTGTGGAGAGGACAGGGTCTAACTCCCTTTTCTATGTGCTCAGCAAACCAGGACTGATTTCATTATATTTCATCCATTTGGGGCAATCATCTTGGACTGCATTATAATAAACACAGAGGATTGTTTTTTGTTTTTTGTTTTTTGTTTTTTCCTTCCTGAAGCTACTGCTTGCTGTGCTGCTCAAAATAATTTCCCAAGGTAACAAAAGCGCTGCACATCAGTTGCCCTGTTCAACGTGTACTTTCTTCCATCATCCTACCCAGATACTGCAAAGGTTTAATCAGAAGATCCCCTGCCCAGATACTGGTGTACCTGTCAGTGAGACCTCTGCAAGAAATCAGAGTGGATATGCTAATGAACAACAGCAAATGACCTCTGGATAAGGAATAGGACAGCCCCTAGAGAGTCAGCAGGATTAAGGAATGTTCAGCCCATGCCAGGAGGCAGGAAGCATTACATGGCACTTCAGTGTTGCAGCTGTGCTAGCTCCATAGGGATGAATCAAATGGTAGACAGAGCCAGAGGACAAAAAGAGGGTCCCTGTGCACCACAAGGCAGCTTCTCCAAACCTCTCTGCAGCCTGGCTCCTCCAAGTTAAAATATTGATGCCTGGATCTTACCCCTGGCCTTCCTGAGTTCCATTGAATTGGTCTGGGGTGGACCCTGAACACTGATATGCTTCAAAACTTCCTAGGTGGTTTTAGTATGCAACCTGCATTGAGAACTGCTCATCTAGATTCTAGAGAGATGCCAGGGTTAAATAGTTAGAGGGCACTACTTTCATTACTATTATTATTGTTAATCCAAAGGCTGGTTGCACATCATGGTAGCATCTAGACTGTAATCTCCTGAGGAGAAGTCCTCATCCTAGAAATTTTTAGTGTTGCCTCACAAATTTTGACCCAGAATAAGTGTTCAGTAAAGGTAGCCTGAATTGTTAAGATGACCCTTAGAATATATATCAACTTGATTTTTTTCTTCCTAAACCTATGTGCCTATGACTGTGAGCCGTGACCTTGTGTCTGCTTGTTACCATTGGGTCAGGATGCTCAGTTTCTTATTCTAGCTCTGGCATCGTGATTGAGTCTCTTCCCTTTTCTAGGCCTCATTGTTCCCATTTGTAGAACAAGAGTGTTGGATTATGTGATCAATCACTAAGGGAGGTGGCTTTAACTTTTGATGACAAATAAACATTCTCATTTGTCTACTAACAGAAGATCCAAACCAGAGCAATGATACAACACTCTTTGGTATTTGGGAGAAAACGGCATCAGAGGCACAAGGATAAAATTATCAGGCAGGTTTGGAAAAATATTCAATATGAAATACTAGTTCTCTGGGAAAAAGCAGAGGTACCAAAGAGTGAGAGAGAGACATTCTGCAGGAAAGGTCCATTGGGGCTGGGTTGTGGAGGGTCTTGAATGCTTTGCTAAGATATTTAGACTTTAATCAAAATGAAATGAGATGCTACTCATGATTGTTTGCCAGGAAACTGATGTCCCAGCTGTATTTTAATAGCCAACTGACAGTCACATTGTCAGTGAGATCTTTAAGGGAGGGCTGGTACCTCACTCCCTTTCCAATGGATGTGATACCATCACTGTCAAATGAATACATGAATGAAAGACATTATTTAATTTGTGTCACGTATTCTCATGATGATTGAAAAAGGAAAATAACCACACAGCTAATGAGCCACACACCTATGTTCCCTGACATCCACATTTTTTTAAACATATGAAAGGTTAACTCAAGTTTAAAATCTGCTTCCTAATTCTTGCAATAATATAAACAGCCTTTGGCCACCAGACTTTTCCAAGCCGACACAGGGACACTATTTGTACATTATTTTTCATGAAAAATAGCCATTTACATACATTTGCATAGTGCTTTCAAAAAGCTTTAATTTCAAGTATGTCAAATAAAATAAAACAAATTAGTGTAATCTACTGCCATTGTCTGGCAGCCCAGCTTGGGGATTGTGATGGAGATGGGTCCAACGGCTGGAAGAGCAAATAACCAGATTTTAGGAAGCTCTGGCCACCTCTAACTCAAGTATACAGGGGTGAACAGACACAATAATGCCTGATATCAGCCAGTTCTTTGGGTTAGGGAGAAATTTCAAACATTTTGAAACAAACATCTGGACAGTACTTTGTAGTTCACAAGGTTACATTCCTTATTTCATTTAAACCTCCTAAATACCTGTGTGCTTGTTAAGGCTGGGGTTTTTATGAACTTCTAATTAGCAAAGGGACTAGGCTCAGAGAGTGTAAGTGACTTACTCAGTTACCTGCTAATAAATGGTCATGCCTGGATGCAAACCTAATACTTGACTCCAGAGCCCTACTTCTTGGTCCTCAGAGGTTTGATGCTCTGCGAATTGATCCAGAGCTTCCTGAAGAAGAGGCTAAATGGCCCTCATTTTCTGCTAATCCAGTGTTTCCTTTCTAGCCACCACTCTACAACTTGGGAAGCTGTACAAGGGAAATCCCTATTGGCTTAGGGACAGTATCGCCCAACCTGTGATACAGCTGGCCCTAAGTAATTGCCTTTTTATCGTTTGAGACCATTATTTGAAAGTTATGGTAATGGGGTGAAAATGTAAGCAGCTTACAGTTTACTAGAACATTAATCCTCTGGGAATGATTTCTTTTTCCTCTGTGCATCTCTGTAGAACATTTTCCATTGCCTTATGAAGAATTTATTTTTAGACTTTTCTCCCTATGATCCATCATCACCCTTGCCTAATTACTAATTTCCGTATTTGCTAAAATATATATAAAGGTTTCAAGAAAAGCTTTTGGTCTAGGAAATTCCTGTTCAGCAGCAGCCCAGGGAGGAGACACATAGTAGGAAGTGTGAGTCAAGATCATGGGCTTTGGAGCCAGAGAGAGCTAAGCTCCAGCCCTGGCTTCTCCATCTTTGATAACTTGATCTTGGGCAAATTTCTTGGCCTCTCTGAGCTTCAGTTTCTTCATCTGTAAAACTGGGATGATGCCTTAGTCAAAAGACAGTCACTAAGAGTAAATTAGGTACTCTCCGTAAAGTGTCCTTTGAAGGGCACCTCACCTTTTAGATTATCAAACCAATGGTTTGAAGCTAATCCTGTAAATGTGAGTGAGCCTGGCCTGGAACAACGTGGGTAGACCTGAGTGGTCAGCTATTGCAACTGGTAGCCCAAAGGTAGAGAAGATGCTCCCCGGGCCAACTTATCCAATAAGTGCAGTCGGCACAATGCCTAGGACCCACAATACTTTTAGGATCTCATGAAAATGTTTTTGTTTACTTTCAAATCAAAAGGAAAAAATGAACTTTATGGTCAAATAAAATGTTTTAATATACAATATTAACATCTTTTTCTTAACACTAATACAGTCATAAAACATAATTTTTAGTATATTTTTTGAAAGAAGGGACCCTGTGAAGGCAAAAGTGCCCAAAGCCCCTGAAAGTCATATAAGGTGGCCCTGTCCTATGTTGCCCCCATGCTTCATCTGCCCAACCAATAACCATTATTTAAAAAAAAACAAAAAAAACAAAACTCACTGCCATCAAGTTGGTTCTGACTCATGGTGACACCCATGGGTTTCCAAGGCTATAAATCTTTACAGAAGTAGATTCCCTCATTTTCCTCCCATGGAGCAACTGGTGGGTTTGAACCACCAATCTTCTGGTTAGCAACCAAATGCCTTACTGACCATCCCACCAGGGCGTGTTACAACCATTTATAAAAGAAAATCCAAATTGGCCAGCCTGGTGCCAACATCATCTCAAGATGCCTTCAAGAACTCACCTTTTTGAAAAGGTCATTTATATTAAAATGAACTTTGGTTTGTCCAGATTTAGCCATTTGTTCACCCTGAATCTTGTTCCAGCCAGTATCTCCCCACATTCTTCCATTTTCTCATGTTCCTGGCCATAGTGCTCAATGTCCTCTAGCCAGGCAACAGAAGAGATGAAGGAGAAGTGGGAGCTCCCGTTTTAGCAATACATGGCCCACCCTTTGTTCACTAACCTCCTAGAGCTCCTTTATTCAGGAACTGTTCTGTTTTGTTGCTTGGTACTGTCGAGTTACTTCTGACTCATCGTGACCCCATAAGACAAAGTAGAACTTCCCCACAGGGTTTTCTATGCCTTGATCTTTTTAGAAGCAGAACACAAGGTTTTCATTTTGGTTTTTCCTACAGAGCCTCTGGATGGGTTCAAATAGCCAACCTTTTGGTTATTAGCACAGTGCTTAACCATTTGTACCAGTAGGGTCACTTAGGAACTGTTGTACAGGGTAAATTAGTATTTCAATGGCAACCACTTTGTTCTTTAGTATAGTTTATTTGACATAAACAGTTGGAGAAATCAGAGAACCAATGTCAATACATGATGTGACTTTCTCTTTTCTGTGCCTCAGTTTCTCTTTCACAGGATCCTTGGAATAATGGGAAAAGGAATGAAAATGCAGCTGGGAAAGGGCTCAGGATAAAGATTCTGTTAAGCCTGAAGTTATTAGTAGCATGATTATCAGCTAGCTCAGGACTCTCTGGGTGGCTGGTGAATAAGGACTTCCTGTGTTTACAGTAGGGGAGCTTTGGTGGCATAGTGCCTAAGGCACTTGACTGCTAACCAAAAGGCTGGTGGTTCAAACCCACCAGCCACTCCTTGGAAGGAAGGTTGGGCAATCTACTTCCGTAGTGATACCGCCTCGGAAACCCAAGGAGGGGTCGCTATGAGTCGGATCTGACTCTATGGCTGTGCGTTTGGTTTTTTGGTTTTGGTGTTTACAAGGTTAAATGTCCTCCCCTGCTCTCTTCCTGAATCACCATCAATTACTTTCATCACTATTAGATGGCTCCTGATTGTTGATTACTCCCAGTCCACACCCACAAGCTGTTCAAGGGCAAGTGAGCCAGCAGTTGACTCAGCTTGGAGACATGGCAATGCTCATCATTAGCCATTTTTTAACTTCTTGGTCAACCTTCTGACAGGCCTAAAGTCTAAGGGGTGAGGATACAGGAACAGGAAGAGAAATCAGTGAGCAAAAGGGACAGGGGCAAGCTAGGAGGATGAAGGCAGGGGAAAAAGAGAAAGGAAGATTAAAGTGTGTGAGTCAGAGTAAGGAAAATACTGCAGTTGCATTGGGTGCCACTCAAGGCGTGGGCCTTCATTCTCCATCCTTTAGTCATCCTTTGAACAGGACACCCAGGAGGTGCTCCCGGACCTCTTCATTATTCTGTCGCATTATGATCACCATGTGATATCCAACCACAGGGAGTGGTAGAATCATGGCTTCATCCCTTTCATGGTTTGAGGTAGAATTAGAGCTCTTGGACCTGAAAGGGACGTTGGAAATCATTTGACTAAGATTCTTTCTCTATTTTATTTATTTATTTATTTATTTATTTATAGCATTTTATTGTGATTTGAGTGAAAGTTGACAGAGCAAATTGATTTTCCATTCAACAGCTTGTCAAATTTTGGTTCGTGACATTGATTGCAGCCCCCCAAAAGTAACAGCACTCTTCTCACTTCCTCCCTGTGTGTACTGTTTTCATTCATCCTTGTTTCCTATCCATTCCTGCCTTTTGAGCTTTATCCCAGAACAAATGCTTCCTTTTTGATCTTGTATGGTTGATTGTTCTCAGAAGTATGTACCTCCTGATGTTATTGTTCATTCCACAGGCTTGGCTATCATTTGGCTGAAAGTTGAGCCATGGGTATGAGATCAGTTCCAGGCTTGATGGGTGACTAAGGCCCATAGTCTCAGTAGTTGGACTAATCTCTATTAGACCAGTAAGCCTCGTCTTTTTAATGACTGAGTTTGTTCCACGTTTTTCTCCCACTATATCCAGGACCTTCTATTGTGATCCCATTCAGAGCAGTTGGCTGAGGTAGCCAGGCACCATCTAGTTTTTCTGGTCTCAGAGTCATGGAAGCTGGGCTTCTCGTGATCCACTAGTCCCTTGGACTAATTGTTTCTGTGTGTCTTTGATTTTCTTTGGATTCTGTTATTTGCTCCAGATGAGGAGAGATCAATAGTTGCACCTTAGATTGCCACTCACAAGCCTTTAAGAAACATTGTCTATTCACACATGAGGAACAGAAGCCCGGATGTTTAAGGGATTTGTCCAAGTTCACACAATAAAGGTGTACAAACTAAAATCTAGGTCTTCTGATTCCCAGTGCAAGAATCATATCACTGTAGCCATAGGGCTTTTAGGTGTGTGTGTATGTGTGTGCACGTGTGTATACATGTGCGTGCATGTACGTATACACAGAAACACTATTTTCACATGATTAAGAGAGTAGGTATGCTTTCACTTTTATTATTTTAGCCATCCTTACAGTAAGTAGCAAGTCCTGAGGAATGAGTAGTATATTCCTATTTACCAGTGAAGCAGCTGAGGCTCAGAGAGGTTAAGGTGGAAGGTTCAAGACTACACAGGTTGTTACAACACAGCTGTCTTGGAACTCCCAGACAAGGATCCTCCCACTGACCCACACTACCTCAGAGCTCTTTGGCTTTTGCTTTTATAAAGGAACGAGGATTCCCATCCATATTGACATGAAAACTCTTGCTCAACTGCATTCATGCTTAGAAGTCTCAACATTTTTTCTTTTAATTTATCAGAGGAAAGAAAGTAACAATGGACTTGATGGGCAATTTGTATAATTAACACCACTGCGCTCCTACTACTGAGAGGGTTTTAGATTGACACATTCTCCCAACAGATGCTCTTTTTACTGGTCAAGTGGTATTATCACGAGGATGATAATGGGGGGGACAAGGTGCCTGCCAGTGGAGGGTGGAGGATGGGTATGATTTGCACTTGTTATTAGTGATCTAAGTACACTTCAGTGTACCTATGAGCCTGCTTCCTGCGAAGATTTGAATGATTAAACTAGAGTTCCAGACAAGGAGTTGGACATCTGCTTCTCAATTAGTGTTAATTTAGCTTGTTTGGAAATGATTTGTGCCTCTACAAGACAGCATAACTGAAAGTTGTTTTCTTTCCTATGACCATAACTTTTTACTCTTCTCACAATGGGCCAGATGGAAGCATCAGAGAGGCTTTGATGGGCTACAAGAAACGATGAATGTCCCTGCCAGTGTTCCAAAAGACATTGTTACTACTCAATCTCAGTACAATCATAATACCCAAATTAAGGTCTTAAGAAACACCCAGTCCCTTCCAAAGCACTCCTTAGAAGCACATAATTGGCTTTTCCATTCTTGTTATAGCAGAGCTGATGTTCAGCAGTTATACCCTACTTTGGCCATGCTAGTTATTAAAACATTGACATATTTCCAGAGCAGTTGGAAAATAGACAGTTCTCCAAGCTCTCCAAGGGACCCATTGCTTACTCAGCTACCCTATACTTAGAGGCCAAAAGAATGTTGATAAGGAGCTGCCAGACAACCAGGAACCCACCAACCTGCCAGTTGGGCCACCATGGCACCTGCATGCCTGCCTGCCCATTCCTACGTGGTCCCCAGCCAAAGTAGGCTGCACTCTGCCAAGGGAGATAGCATATTTGGTAGGGACATGGGATCTCAGCCAACAAATGTCAGCTCTGTGGTTTCCCCTAGAAGAGCCCAAGTTTCTGGTTGCTAAATGGTTTTAATATCATAATGTCTTTGAATTCCTCAACAAAGTGCACAGAAGGACCTATGATTTTCACAAGGACTGGTGCAGCCAACCTTTGTTGGGTGTGAGGTTGACATGGGCAGACCCAAGAGTCAGTGCTGGCCCTCAAGTAGGGCACTGCCCTTTATGTTGCTCTGGGAGGCTACCTGCCCAGACCATGTCTACAAAGGTAAATAAAGTCAAGTGTGGTGGGAAATAGATTCCAAAGTTGGCTATTGAAGGTAGGGGCTCTTAAACCAAGAGGTAGTAACCCACCAATGTAAGAGGAAATGAAAAATGGACAAAATGTACATATTTCCCCCCTCAAACTAGAGAACATGGATATGCCAGTGTCTATGAGTTCTCTGGATGATATAAGCAGTTAAATGCCTCATTACTAAAACTTGACGGTTCAAACCCACCTGGAGGCTCTTCAGAAGAAAGACCTGGCAATCAATCAGTTTCAGAAAAGTCACAGCCTTGAAAACCCAATGAAGCACAGTTCAACTATGTGCATGAGGTTGCCGTAAGTTGGAATCAACTCAACAGCAACTGATTTGGATTTTTGTGGAGGTTTTTGGTGAATTCTCTATGATAATTTAAATTTTATTTTAATGTTGATGATAATCTAAAAGAACAGTATTTTCACGTCCACCTTTGCATTTAAGTTCTCAATCATTTTGGTAACAAATAAAACCAAAAAAAACCAAACTTACTGCCATTGAATCATTTCCAACTCATAGCAACCCCTTCTTGGGTTTCTGAGGCAGTATCTCTATGGAAGTAGATTGCCCAATCTTCCTTCCAAGGAGTGGCTGGTGGGTTTGAACCACCAGCCTTCTGGTTAGTAGTGAAATGCCTTAGGCACTATGCCACTACAGCTCCCAAATAGTGTTGCTTTAATGTCATGTTGGGAGCTCTGGTGGCATAACGCCTAAGGCATTTGACTGCTAACCAGAAGGCTGGTGGTTCAAACCCCCCAGCCACTCCTCGGACAGAAGGTTGGGCAATCTACTTCCATAGAGATACCACCTCAGAAACCCAAGGTGGAGTCACTATGAGTCGGATCCAACTCGATGGCAGTGAGTTTAGTTTAATGTCATGGCACGTGAAAAAAGCAATGAGGAGAAGTTTCACTCTCACTCCCTTGAAGGTCAAATGGCTGCAGGGGGTCTTTTGTATAAGAAGGGCTTGCAGCAGTTGGCATAGAGAAAACTCTTGGGATAGTCGATTCATTACACAATCTGCATGGTATGGGTATGTCAAAGTACAGAGAAGCTGAGTGGGAGTATTCTGTGACCCGTTTGTTCTGTGAGCAATGATATTGTTCGGCAAATACAACTTTCTATCACATTGAATTGATGCTGCTAATTTGAGTTATATGGAATTGAACATTATTTTGTAAATAATTATTGTGTTCAGTTTGTTTGCTTTTAATAGTCATGCAAGAGCCATAAACATCATAAGGAGTTTATACCTACTTTTATGCTATACATTTTTTTTTAAGTAACATTATAATACAAATAATTTGTCAGCTCAGGTAGTCCTTGACAATTTTTATTTGTTCTATTTAAAGTAGTTGCATGCTGTTTCAGTACCAAAGCCCCTGGGATCTAGATGAATTCCAGATGTGAGAAGAGACTCTGACTTCCCAAAGCCTATATGTGTGAGCAGATCGGGTAAAAGAAGCTTGCCTGGGCAAATGGTCAGATTTAAGTTTCCTGAGGATGTCTGTATCTCTTCTGTCCTGCAAATGCCCTTGAGATAAATGTTGGGCTTTAAAATGGCTTGGAGCCAAGATCACTTCAGAGACTGTTAAGGGATTCATGTGTCAGCAGCAAGATCTGGGTCCATTAGATGTCAGGTTCTGGTGGTGTCCCACAAAGAGGGTTGGTCTGGAGATAACCAAGCTCCAGAAACCTGGGAGATGACTGCATCCCTGTAGATGAACTGGCATCTAGGGCAAATCCACAGCTTCCTTTCCCCAAAATCAATGGGAGCCCCAGAGGGACATTGTAACCTACTCCACTGACTCCCACAGCCCCAAAATAAAGTTTGCCCTCAGCACCCCCAACAAGTTAGCCTGAATATCAGTCCAAAGTTCTGGCTCCATGTTCTTTGACCCAGAAACAGATGGATGGATAGATGGACAGGAATGGGGCTTCTCAGGTACAGAGTAGCCTTAAACTACTTGCAGTAAATACACTTACTTGCTTTCTGTTTCACCTTTAAAATTTCCTTCAGTTTTGTTTCAACCTTTAAAAAATGCTTTAAATAATTTTTAATTAAATTATTTTTTTAATTATTCAACTATTGTTTCCTCAAAAGTCTTTTTTTCTTTTTAACATTGTATTGTGGTTTGGGTGAAAGTTTACAAAGCAAATTAATTTCTCATTCAGCAGTTTTTACACATTTTGTTTGTTGACATTAGTCACAATCCCTTCAATGTAATAGCATTCTTCCCACTTCCTCCCTGGGTTCCTCATTTCCATTCACCCTTCTTTCCTGCTCCTTCCTGCCTTCTGCACTTTGTTTTTGGGAAATGCTGCCCTTTTGATCTCATATGGTTGATTTTTTGAGAAGCACACTCCTCATGGGTGTTATTGTTCCTTGTATAGGCCTGTCCATTGTTTAGCTGAAAGATGATCTCTTGGCTAAAGTTCACTTCCAGGTTTGATGGGTGTCTAAAGGTCATAGTCTCACCTATCAGACCAGTAAGTCTGGTCTTTCTTATGATTTTGAATTGTGTTCTACAGTTTTCACCTATTCTGTCTGGAACCCTCTATTGTGACCCCAATCAGAGTGGTCACAAGTGGTAGCAAAACACCATCTGGTTCTTCTGCTGGTCTGAGGCTAGTGGAGGCTGATGTTTGCATGGTCCATTAGTTCTTTGGACTCATTATACCCCTGAGTCTTTGATTTTTTTTTTTTCCCACTCCTTTTTGTTCCAGAAGGGAGATACCAATAATTGCATCTTAGATGGCCACTCACAAGCTTTTAAGAACCACAGTTGCTACCCACCAAAGTAGGATATAGAACATTGTTTTTGTGGACCTAGATGTCCTCCCAGACTGTGGTGCTAAGCCCCCAAGCCCATTGACTCAATTTCTCAAACGGTTTGGTTATGGCTAAGAAGTGTTCATACTTTGCCCCCATATTCTACTATATACACAGATATATTTGCAGCTTGTACAAATACAGATGTAGAAGTAATTCGCCAATACATATATGCTTGTGGGTATACTCCCATACACCATCCCATACTTTTTCAGCTTACATATCTAGTTATGTATCCACTTGTAAATAATTGTTTGTTATTACTGTTAATGCAGGATTGTGTATATAATATTATTTACTGTTGGTGCCTTTTAAAAAGAGCTCTGGTTGTGTAATAGTTAAGGTATTTGGCTGCTAACCAAATATCAGAAGTTCAAACCCACCAGCTGCACCATAGAAGAAAAATGGGTCAATTTGCTTCCATAAAGATTTATAGCTTTGGAAACCCAATGGGGGTCACTATGAGTTGGAATCAACTTGATTACAGTGAATTGCTTGGATTTTTTTTCTTTAATTATTGCCTTTTACTGTTGTTTACCTCCCAGTGTCTTCCTTTGCCTAGGTCATATTGTGCTGACCTTCCCTTTTTTGTATATTGCCTTTCCCTTCACCCAAGTTAATACATTTGACTGCTAACCAGAAGGTTGGTGGTTCAACCCTACCTGCCACTCTGCCAAAGGAAGATAGGGCAATCTACTTCTGTAAAGATTTACAGCCTCAGAAACCCAATGGGAGTTGCTGAGTTGGAATCAACTCCCCGTAGTAGTGTTTTCAAGATTATCTATTTGATGACTTTTCCTCCCTTGCCCTCCCATCCCTGGTAGCCATCAAAGAATGTTTCTTTCTGTGAATAAACCTTTTATGGACTTTTTATAATAGTGTTCTAATACAATTATTTGTCTTTTTATGATTGACTTATTTCACTCAGCATAATACCCTCCAGGTTCATCCATGTTATAAGATATTTTGTAGATTCATCATTACTCTTTAATGTTGTGTAGTATGCCATTGCATGTATGTACCATACTTTGCTTATCTATTTACCCATTGATGGGCACTTAGGTTGTTTCCAACCTTTTGCCATTGTGAATAGTGCTGCGATGAACATGGGTGTGCATGTATCTGTTCATGTCACTGCTCTTATTCTCTACGATATATATCTAGTAGTGAGATTGCTGGGTCATGTGGTTTCTCTCTTTTTAACCTCAAAAATCTTTGATTAAAACTGATGCCTCTGAGATATACTTGTTTATCCTATAGTGTGGTGCCCACCGCCAGCCTTACTGACTTCTCACCTGCAATCCTCATTTAATAAATCACTAGGAAATAACGGATGAAATGATTTCTTTTATGACCAACCAATGGGAGGGGGGAAGGAAAATAGAGCAATAACATCCCTTGGTTCAAGCCCTAGTTACAATACTTAATAGATATTTGAACTTCAAAGAAAACCTCACTCACTGCTGTGGAGTTGATTCCAACTCATAGCGACCTCTCCTTGGGTGTCCCAGGCAGGATCTCTATGGAAGCAGATGGCCCAGTCTTCCTTCCAAGGAGTGACTAGTGGGTTTAAACAGCCAGCCTTCTAGTTAGCAGTCACATGCTTTAGGCACTAACTCATTTAACCACACAGCCTCAGTTTTCTAATCAGGAAAAACATATATAATATGTTTTATAGTATAATATAATATAATA
Source organism: Orycteropus afer afer (assembly GCF_000298275.1). Lineage (NCBI taxonomy): Eukaryota > Metazoa > Chordata > Mammalia > Tubulidentata > Orycteropodidae > Orycteropus > Orycteropus afer. The sequence continues at coordinate 8,975,512 of NW_006921641.1, forward strand.
CCTATAATTTTTTGCATTAGGTTGTCAGGACAATTAACTAAGATAAGGGGTGTGAAAACTTTTTAAAATGTAAATTGCTGTGTGAATGTGATTTATTTTTGCTACTCATCAGTGCCCTTCAGCCAAAATCCACTAAAAACAAAACTGCATTTAAACAAGTTGGTTTATTACTCCTTGCAGTGAAGGAGAATACACAGGCTGTCTCAGTAAGAGGGTGCTAGAAAGAACCTATTGCTGGATTTGGGTTTGGAGGAAGGGTTTAGGGAAGCAGGGGGTTGCTCTAGATTTAATGCTATCAGAAATGGGAGCAGTTCTATGATTGGGAATCTCAATAAATCTTATTTGTAGAAAGCCCCCAGGAAGGAAAGGTTAAGAACTCAGTTGCTAACAGAAATGTCAGCAGTTGTAACCCACTAGCTCTGCAGGAGAAAGATGTGGTAGTCTGCTTCATAAAGATGTATAGCCTTATTATAAACCCTATGGGGCAGTTCTGTTGTGTCCTATAGAGTCACTATGAGTTGGAATTGACTCAACAACAACGTGTTTGGTTATAGGAAGGGAAGACTGTTGTTGTTGTTGTTATGTGTCGTCAGTCGTCTCTCAACTCAACCCTCCTTGGATTTCTGAGGTGGTATCTCTACAGAAGTAGATCGCCCAATCTTACTTCCAAGGAGTGACTGGTAGATTTGCACCACCAAATTTATCGTTAACAGCCAAGTGCCTTAGGCACTACACCACCAGAGTTCCTAAGAGAAGACTAGAATTAGTTTAAAAATATATAATAATAATAACCTATAATTACTGGTTTAAGAGCAGAAGTCATCCACACTGATTGAGAGATGAGGTATTTGGTATTTTGTGAGTGGAATGTGACCTTGTTTTTGTCTGTACTTATAAGGGCCTTGCTTTGTCTCATGTTGTTATTGTCTGAGGCTGGTATTCTGTGAGATGGTTTAAGTCCAATAGGAGAACAACCATGAGAAAAACTTCCAAACCAGCTTCTTTTCTTCCTTCTCACATTGCATATGTAACAGATCCTTTGTAGAACCATGGGCCTACAGGGTTTTCAAAAGTAGATGCACTCAGAGTTTGTGAGAGAGAGGAAAGAAGGAAGGGAGAAAAGAAAGAGAAATTTAAAGGCAAAAGAAATTGTAAGGCTGTTGTGGTAGTTATGTTTGTGTGTCAGTTTGGCTGGGCCTGGTTGAGTGGCTGGGCAGCTGGTGGTAGTTATTCTCCATGATGAGACTGGCAATCAACTCCATGGTGGGATCTACCACAAGCAGCTGAGTAGCTGCCTTTGGGATGTGGTCTGCTTCCCATATATAAGGAGAAGCCTTGGGAATGATCTCCAGCCTATGGCACGCTTGGACCCAGCATGTAGCTATGTTGTTGCTTAGCAGCCTGCTATGCTCTGCCGACCTTGGGACTTACAATGGACTTAAGTTAATGGCCTGCCATGTGGGGATTGGTAACATCGGGACTGTGCCTTTTTAGTTGTCAACCTTGGGGCTTCTCAGCCTCAGCAGCTAGCAGCTGTCTGAGTGAAGAAACGCCTCTAGCTCCAGTGGGCTGCGAGCAAGAGGCAGAGCTGGATCCCAAGGTTGAGGGGCTTTCACCCAGCCCCTAGAGCCTGGCACTTTGAACTTGGACTTAAAGCCTCCAGACTGTAAGAGAATAAACTCCTGTTTGTTAAGGCCATCCCATTTGTGGTATATTTCTTGTCAGAGCAGCACTAGGTAACCACAACAGCTGTCATGTGGTTGCCCATCTACCAAGATTGTTCAAGAGCAGAGAAAGGCCTAAAATGGATTGAGTTAGTTCTAATTCATAACAGACTACTGTTAGACGGCAGCCTCCGAAGGTCATCCTTGGTTGGTGCATATGGTTAAGATGCTCTGCACCTGACTGAAAAGCTGGAGGTGTGAGTCCACCCAAAAGTGTCTCAAAACAAAGACCTGGAAATCTGCCTCTAAAACTTCCTGTGGAGCACAGTTGTATGCTGACACACTGGGGTCACAATGAGACAGATTCCACTTGATGGCAACTGGTTAACTGGTTATTAAATTGTCATCCTAGAAAGCACCAATAACACGGGATTCCCTTAACAGGTACTACTGAAATAAAATCTTGGAACTGGCAATTGTTATGGTTTGATTTGTGTCTCTCAAGAAGATACGTTCAAGTCCTAACTCCCGGTACCCATGAATGTGACCTCATTTGGAAATAGTATCCTTGCAGATGTAATTAGTTACTTTAACATGAGATTATACTGAAGTGAGTTGGGCCTTAATCCAATATGGCTGGTGTCCTTGTGAAAATTAATAAACAAATAAATATAAAAGCACATGGGACACACAGACAGACCAAACCAAAAAAAAATCAAATTCACTGCTGTCAAGTCGGTTCCGACTCATAGTGACCCCTCTTTGGGTTTCTGAGGCAGTATCTCTATAGAAGTAGATTGCCCAAACAGGCACACAGAGAAAAGGGTCACATGCAGACAGAGGCAGAGATAGGTGTTATGCTGCCACAAGCCAAGGAACACCAGAAGCTAGAAAAGGTGAGGAAGAATTCTTCCTCTAGAGTCTATCTCCATCTTTTCTCCTTCTCACCAACTCTTTTTTTTTTTTTTTTTTTTGATTTGGGTGAAGATTTACAGAGTAAATTCACTTTTCATACAGCAGTTCACATATACTTTGTCTCATGTCATTGACCAAAATTTACAATGCAGCAGCTCCCCTCCCACTTCCTCCCCATAGTTACCTCTTCCCAGTGTCCATCCCTCCATACTCTCCTGCCCTCTGAGCTGTCTCCCTGTGCATAAGCAGCCCTTACTTCTCCCATGATTGTTCTCTCCAGGGTGTGTGTCTTAACTTGAGGTAAATGTTTAACTCACATGCCTGTACTTTGTTTGGCTGGAAACCACAGGTGTGGGTTCAATTCCAGAACTGAAGGGCAGCTAGGGGCCATAGTCTCAGTGGTTCCACCAGGCTCTATTGGACCAGCAAACCTGGTCCCCACCTTCTTTTTTTTTTTTTTTGCCTCCAAATGATTTTGAGATTTGTTCCACATTGTTCTCCCTCTCTATGCAGGTTCTCCTACATCCCTTCCAAGTGGATGACAGTGGTAGCCAGGCACCATCTAGTTCTTCTGGTCTCATAGTTGTATAGGTTGCAGATCAGATGGTGTACCTGTCACTAGGACTGATTGTTTCCATTAATTTTGGTTTTCTTCTTTCTTCTTGATGAGGAGAGACCCATCGTTGCATCTAGATGGCAGCTTGCTAGCTTTTAAGATCCCAGTTGCTACTCGCCAAAGTAGGAGGTGGAACAGTGTTTTGTATAGTATGTTATGCCAATTGAGCTTGATGTCCCCTGTGACTATGGTCCCAAGCCCGAAGGATCAACTACTCAGTCCCTCTGGGTAGCTGGCTGTGACCAAGCAATGACCATAACCTTGCCCCTTGTCAGCTCTACTATACACCTGGGAATTCTGATCATTCACATAAACTTATAGGACCATTGTCTGCCAACCCTATATATGATCTTGGATACACTCCCCATTTAGATATACCTAATTGTTTAGCCTGTCCACCTATCTATCCGTCCATATACCCATGTTTGCCTTCATTGACAACTCAGTACTGTATATGCAAAAGGGTTCATATTTGTTGTCTGTACTTCCCATGACCTCTCTATGTCTTTCTCATCCTCAATGTTGCCATATTGGTCACTCACATTTGGTACATTGCCCTTCTCTTCACCCAAATCAATATTTATCTCTATCTATGTAACAGCGTTTCCTCCCCTCCCCTCCCACCCCTGGTAACCAACAAAGAAAATTTCCTCCAATAGATAAACCTTTCCTAAACTTTTACAATAATGGACTAATACAATATTTGTCCTTTTGTGATTGACTTATTTCACTCAGCATAATGTCCTCCAAGTTCATCCACGTTATGTGGTGTTTTGCAGATTCTACATTATTCTTTAGCATTGCATAGTATTCCATTGTGTGTATGTACCATAGTTTGGTTATCCATTCCTCAGTTAATGGACATCTAGGTTGTTTCCATGTTTTGGCTATTGTAAATAGTGCTGCGATGAACATGGGCGTGCATATATCTGTTCTTGTCATGGCTCTCACTTCTTTAGGGTATATACCTAGTAATGGGATGGCTGGGTCAAATGGTATTTCTAATTCCAACTTTTGAAGGAATCGCCATACTGCTTTCCACAATGGTTGTACCATTTTACAGTCCCACCAGCAGTTCTCACCAACTCTTGAGTACATTCACTTTTGAAATCCCATGTAGGCTCATGGTTCTACAGAGGATCTATTACATGTGTAATATGAGAAGGAAGACATTTGAAGCTGGTCTGACAGTTACTCTCATGGTTCTTTCCTGTTGAGCCTAAACCATCTCACAGAATACCAACCTCAGACCAGGTTCCCCTGAGAGCGTATCAACATGAGTCAAAGCAAGGCCTTTCTAACCTCTTGATTTTGGCCTTCTAACCTCCAGAACTATGAGAGGATACATTTCTGTTCTGTTCAGCCACTCAGTTTGAGGCATTTTGTTATGACAGCCCTAGGAAATTAATACAGTTATGAATTTGACCCTTTTTGCACACCTAACTACCTCTCCTATTCCCTCTGAATATGATGTCACATAAGATCTTCAGGTATGTATTTCCTGAGTGGTTTAAGGAGAAAAATTCCAGAGCCATTTTCTCCTCTGGCTGATCTGTGATCAAAGTGCACAGATGTTTCATAAAACTTAAAATGACTAAGCCATTTACCTCAGGTGGCTAATCAAGCAGGTTTAAAGAATTCCAAGGTATCAAGGAACCACAGTGCAGAGTGGAAATTGAATTGCGGTCACAGATACAGTTTGGCCATTAAAAGCTAAACTTGATGGGCTAATAGAGAGTTATCAGCTGATGAGTGAACATCAATGTGATAGCAACGAAATTGGCCTCTGCTGAAAGGGGCTCTTCTCCAAGACCTCATGATATCCAGTGGAAGATGAACTCTTGATACCTGCCATATCTCAGTTAATAGCTTCAGTTGAATCAGATTAATTTAGAAGGGCTAATGAGAATGATGTAGGAGAAGAGTTTGGAGGTGATAATTTGATGCAGAGATATCAGCTGAAAGATGATGACATTATGAAACCAGTCTCCTGGGGAATAGTAGAGAGAGCTGGGCAGTAATAAGAAGAGGGCTCCTGCTCTTAAGGACTCCCACTTCTTTCCTGTAACTGTGCCTCACTCAAATAGGAAGAGTAGCCTAAATTGGTTGATATTTTATAAGTAAGAAAATTTAAAATGACTATCAGATTTCTGAGGAATTCAAGTATTACTGATGGTTTTTATAATATATGTATTCTGCATTTTTCTTGCATTACTGGGAAACATTTTCTGGCTGTGCCTGCTATACTATCTTTGCTTCTCATTATCATTTGCTTCTTAGTACAGTATTTGGTACCAAGGTCATACTCAAAGCCAAACATTAGCATTATTATCATGACCTTAATCATATACAGAAAGGAGTCCATGGGTGTTGCAAACAGTTATCATGCTTGGCAGCTAACCAAAAGATGAGAAATTCAAGACTATCCAGATGTACCTGAGAAGGCCTGGTAATGCCGATAACTCAGGCATTGGAAACCCTATTGACCACAGTTCTGTACTCTAACACATAGATGTTGCCATGAGTCAGAATCAACTTGGTAGAAACTAGTTTTTGGTTTATATACAGAAAAATAAAAATACCTGAGATGAAAGTGAAAAATTACCTGCCTGGTAGGTAGAAGGAGAGAATCTTAATGACCAAACATTTCCCACCTTTGCTACTTTGAAGGATGATATTTGATCAGATCTGTCTAGTTTACTAGGAGATCTGGTGGCATAGTGCCTAAGGCATTTGACTGCTAAGCAGAAGGCTGGCAGTTCAAACCCACCAGCCACTCCTCAGAAAGAAGATTGGGCAATCTACTTCCATAGAGATAACTCGGAAACCCAAAAAGGGGTCGCTATGAGTCTAATCAGATCAACAGCAGTGAATTTGTTTTTTTGGTCTTGTTTATTGTTTTTGATACTTTTCCTCAAAAAAAAAAAAAAAAAATAGCAATGGGAGAAACTTACATTGTCTTTGAATACAGTCAAATTTATCTGTATCCAAACCTCAGCTCAAGTTCTATTACCTCTGTGACCTTGGATTGACTTCATAAACCTTTCCAAGCTTCTGTATTCTTATGTTCTTTACAAAAGTAAAATTAGCCTGGTAATTTCACCATTACTGCCAGAACTAGCTGAAATCATGGATAAGAAAACACCTTGCACTTGGACATTCAAAAACTCTTTGATGTTGTGCTGTTCTGCTGCCCTTGACAGACATATAAAGATATTACTCTTGAAGGAGACTCAGCAGAGTGGGCTTGGATGGTTCTGAAGACACCCATGAGTTATTCTGTTGAGAAACAAGTTTGGCATTCCAGATTTCTAGGCAAGAAGGTTCAATGATTCCTCGGTGATTTAATCATTTGAGTGCCTGACACATACATGTTGTTGTTGTTGTTATATGCTGTTGAGTCAGATCCGACTCATAACTACCCCTCCTTGGGTTTCTGAGGTGGTATCACTACAGAAGTAGATTGCCCAACCTTCCTTCCGAGGAGTGGCTGGTGGCTTTGAACCGCCAGCCTTCTGGTTAGCAGTGAAGTGCCTTAGTCACTACGCTACCAGAGCTCCCGACACATACTTAGTCGGCTCGATATATATTTTGTGGGATGAATGAATGTTGAGTGGTGGAGACTTTGTTTCCTTTAATCAATTAATTCATTTCCACTGTGTTTTGGGTCAAACACACACAAAAAATCTAATGGTAGAAATTGGAAGATTCCACTTAATTGTGAGCTCCCCAAGGGCATTGTTTGAGGTACTTTCTTGAACTGTACTGGCTTCACAGCCAGGAGATGTGGGTAAAACCTTGGGTAAATTACTGTACCTCTCTAAGTCTCAGTTTCCTTTTGTATGGAACGACAGCTTCAGGTTGAATGATTTGTATTATTCCTTCCAGTTGTAATGATCTGTGATACAAAATTGACTGTCCCCTTTCAAATGGAATCCCCACTGACCTAATGGGAAAAGACACAATTACCTCATCACTCAACCATAACCCAGCAGCATCCATTAGAATCAGAAGGCAAGTCTCCATTGTAAGTGGTTATTATATGTGTTGAGGACTGATCGATGCCTTTCCTTTGTGGGTGAAGTGTTATTTTGACAAATACCTGTCTTGTAAATTTTAATCATTTGTATTGTCAGCACCACTAAAACTCTAAAGACCAAACCCATTGCCATTAGTTATTGACTGATTTAGAGTGAGGTCAAAGAAACAGGACCAAAACATTGGCAGCTGAAATACTTACGATGCAATGAGCAATGCGTCCCAGTAACACACTGCATTCAGGGAGAAACACATTGTGGCAAACTAGGGCTTAAATTGATGACCATGTTTCCTCTTTAAGCATGCAAATCATCCCTCAGAGAGAAATCAATATAAATTTGATATTCCCAAGAGAAAAAAAACAGGAGTGGGAGTGGGGCTCAAGACTGATCTGCCTTCTTTTTTCTTTTTTTAATTTTATTTTTCCCTTCACCCAAATTAGTACTTCTCTCTACCTAGCTAGCAGTGTTCCCTTCCCGCCCCTGCCACCACTGGTAATCAACAAAGTTTCTTTCCATATATAAAGATTTCCTTGTCTTTTTACAATAACGAATTAATACAATATTTGTCCTTTTGTGATTGACTTATTTCATTCAACATAATGTCCTCCAGGTTCATCCACATTATGCAATGTTTTGTAGATTCTACATTATTCTTTAGTGTTGCATAATATTCCATTGTGTGTATGTACCATAGTTTGCTTATCTATTCTTCTGTTGGTGAGCATCTAGGTTGTTTCTGTCTTTTTGCTATTGTAAATGAACATGGCTGTACATATGTCTGTTTTTGTCCTAGCTCTCACTTCTTTAGGATATATGCCTAGCAATGGGATTGCTGGATCAAATGGTATTTTTAATTCCAACTTTTTAAGGAATCACCATATTGCATTCCACAGTGGTTGTTCTGGTTACCTAGTGCTGCTGTGACAGGAATATACCACAAATGGGATGACCTTAACAAACAGTAGTTTATTCTCTTACAGTTTGGAGACTTTAAGTCCAAGTTTAAAGTGCCAGGCTCTAGGGACTGGATGAAAGCCACTCAACCTTGGGCTTCAGCTCTGCCTCCTGCTCCTGGCCCACTGAAGCTGGATGCTTTTCTTTGCTCAGCTGCTGGCTGCTGAGGCTGACAAGCACAAGGTTGACAAGTAATAAGGCACAGTACCAATGTTACCAAACCATATGGCAGGCCATTAATTCAAGTCCATTCAAAGTCCCAAGGTCAGCAGAGCATGGCAGGCTGCTGAACAACAACTCAGCTACATGTACGGTTCAAGTGTGCCATAAACTAGAGATCATTCCCCAAGGGTTCTCTTTATATACAGGAAACAGACCACAGCCCTAAGGCAGCTACTCAGCTGCTCAGAGTAGATTTCACCATGGCATTGATTACCAGTCTCATGGGCAATACATCCAGTTGCCCAGCCACTCAACTAGGCCCAACCAAGTTGATACACAAACTTACACTACCACAGTGGTTGTGTCATTTTACATGCCTACAGCAGTGTACACCAGCAATGTATGAGAGTCCCAATCTCTCCACATCATCAGCATTCATTATTTTCTGTCTTGTTGAACTTTGCCATTAGTGCTGGGGCCAGATAATATTGCATTGTTTTGATTTGCATCTCTCTAATGGCTAATGATTGTGAACATTTCTTCATGTATTTGTTGGCCGCATCGATATCCTCTTTGGTGAAGTGTCTATTCATGTCATCTGCCCATTTTTTAATTGGATTGTTTGTCTTTATGTTGTTGAAGTGCTGGAGTTTTCTATAAATTTTAGAGATAAATTCCTTGTCAGATATGTCACTATGAAACCAAACCAAACACACTGCCATCGAGTTGGATCCAACTCATAGCGACCCCTCCTTGGGCTTCCGAGGCAGTATCACTACAGAAGAATATTTTTTTCAATCTATAGGTTCTCTTTTGACTCTAGGAGAAGTCTTTGGAAGCACAAAAAAATTTAATTTTTAGGAGGTCCCATTCATCTAGTTTATCTTCTGCTGTTTGTGGATTTTGGGTTATGCTTGATAGTCTATTTATGCCATATATTGTTGTTGTTGTTGTTGTTATGTGCCGTCGAGTCGGCCCCGACTCATAGCGACCCCTTCTTGGGTTTCCGAGGCAGTATCACTACGGAAGTAGGATTGCCCAACCTTCCTTCCGAGGAGTGGCTGGTGGGTTTGAACCGCCAGCCGTCTGGTTAGCAGGCAAGTGTCTTAGCCACTACGCTACCAGAGCTCCTAGATGCAGATAGGGGCCCTAATATATATATATATATATATATATATATATATATATATAGATAGATAGATAGATATATAGATATATATGCCATATATTAGGGCCCCTAAATTTGCCCCTAGTTTTTCCTTAAGGAACTTTATAGTTTTAGGTTTCACATGTAAGATTTTGATCCATCTGGAGGTGGTTTTTGTGTATGGTGTGAGGTACAGATCATTTCATTTTTCCGCAAGTGATCTCCAGTTCTGCCAGCACCATTTGTTAAAGAGACCATCTCTTCCCCATTTAATGGATTTTAGCCCTTTATCAAAAATCAGCTGACCATAGGTCAATGGATCTATTTCTGGGTTCTCAATGTCTGTTGTTGTACCACTACCAGGCTGTTTTGACTACTCTGGCTGTCTAATAGGTTTAGAGATCTAAGAGTGTGAGACCTCCTACTTTGTTCTTCTTCTTCAATAGTGCCTTGCTTATCTGAGTTCTCTTTCCTTTCTACATAAAGTTGGTGATTGGTTTTCCATATCCTTAAAGAGTGGTGATGGGATCTGGAGTGGGATTGCAATGAATGTATAGATTGCTTTGGATAGAATTGACATTTTCACAATATTCAATCTTCCTATCTATGAGCATGGTATGTTGTTCCATTTATGTAGGTCTCTTAT